>NC_046665.1:37837245-37879766 GCF_010883055.1 Belonocnema kinseyi
CACACCATGTCGAATGTCAAAATATCTGACAGCAATAGGGTACATTTTTCGATTGCCTTTGTTTGATGCGTCTGTTGCGATTGAAAAAGATATAGGAGACCTTTCATCTAATCCTTTCAAATCTGATAGAACCATTTCAATACTTTCAGGGGCCAATATATTCTCCACAAGTATTCCTGCTTTTGTCCTCCCGCAATTTTGTTTCTTCGCGATGCTGCTATCAGAATACAGTTTTTTGTTCAATTTGATCCCACAATCCATACTAAGATAGCTGTGATGGTGATTAACCCCGTGATATATTTGAACCATTTCAGCTGTAGCTACCTTTAATTCTTCTGGCGTACCTGGAGAGTCATTTTTTTTAGTATATTCACAATGTATAATAAAGATATACTTCATATGAGAATGAACTGTTACAATAAATTAAAACTGTATATTTATGATGAGCTGTGTATACCTGATAACCTATTATTATTTTTTTATCATTATTGTTGGGGCGATTCGGAACCCGCTGTAGTGCGATAAAGACGCTTAAAATGGAAACTAGTTGAGGGCGAGAAGGACGAAAGCAGAAAATCTTCTGTATCGTTTTACTTATGTACTTTATTATAAACTGCGAAATCGATGATAAATAATATCTAATTGTTTCATCATTTTTTACGTATGTAGTTTTCCCATTTAGAAAAATTTTTTGTGTAGTTTCCCATGTGTGATCCCATATAGGAAGAAAATGTGAGATGAAAAAATAGATCTCTAAAATTTATTGTAAATTGTCAACGAGAACAGAATTTTATGAATTTGAACGATGAAATTGAAGACATGCTCCGAATATTTTTATTGTTTTTTTTTTTTTGTATAACAGCAGCTTCCATTAATTATTTTTAATACAAGAATTCAAAAGCGAAATAAAAGGATATTTCAAAATCTATAGGCAATAAAAAAGGTATAAACCAGTTATATTTTGATTTCAAAATCACTACAAATTATTTATACTCAGAATTTTTCTGAAATTTTTACTGTACCTTTCACAGCCATAAAAGTTGTCATAAGTTTATTCGACTGGATCCTCTTCATAGTTGCATTATGCTTCGCGCTATTTAGATGAGTTTTCAATGCCCTTTCTCAATCATGTTTGACAGTAATTTTGACATTACATTTCTTGCACTCAGCGGTATGTGTGTCTAATTTTTGAAGCCAGTCCTTGTACTCAGGATTTGTTCTCCATTCTTCTTGGAACGTACTCGAGTATTTTTTTTTTTTTGACGGTAGTTCTTGTATTTCATTTTTCTTTTCCGATGCTGACATTTTCGCTGTCCCCAAAGTAAAGTAAAACCTCACTCAATGGGCCTAATGAAATCGAACTTCTAACTTGTTCTGACTGATTAAAAGTACAACGCACAAAACTATCGAAAAAGAATCAAGATGACGCTGTACGTTAACCTGAAACCGCACAATTTGTTTGTTAAGATATCGTGTTTGGTGAAGTTGAATACCCCTCGCGGAAGCAATGTCGCCAAATCAAAGCAGCCGAGACTTGAGGGCCACTCTGGCATGTTACCTCCATGACATAAGGAGGAGGCGCCCGAGTTTCAAACTTAAAGAAGGGCAGCAAATGTGATTTTCTTTTCACGTGTGAAAAGTACCATACATGGTACTGTGGGTGGATTCGAGTTTTAAGCAATACGGAATTTGTTGCCATCCGATCTTTGTAAAAAAACCACTACCAGGCTGGTGGTGAAACCCGGAGAAAAAATGTTCTCACACGGAGACCCGGAGACTGATACTGAAACCCGGAGTCTCCGGGTGAAACCCGGAGAGTTGGTAACCCTACATAGGACTTTGATATACACGTGCACTCAGCGTTGCCACAATGAAAACTCAGTTTTGAGTATGTACTCACAGAGTGTACTCAAAATATATAATTTTTTTATTTCCCAATGTTTAAATAATGACAATTGGGAGCTCCTTAAAAACAAATTTCATATATTTTGCTCATTTAGGATAACACACTTATTATCTATCTTTTGTGTGTGTGTGTGTGATTTTCCTCCCAAAAAAATGAAAAACAGACAAACATAACCTGTAAATGTAGAGGAAAATGGTAAATCGCTTAATTGTACTCGAATGTATTTGAAAGAAAAAACAAAGAATAAAGTCAATTACACTGGCATTGTGATTTTGCTACTTGGATACTCAAATTTCGCAGATATTAATTTTTGAGTGCAATTGTACTGTAAATGGAAACACTGAATGCACCAAAGATGAGAGAAGATAAGCCACAGAGCCAGTGGCCCAGACTAGCGTGACGCCTACCCACAATACCCTTTTCGCGCTCTATTCTCGGCGTCTGTAGACTGTAGAGAAAAACTGCGAGATCACGTGGTAAATTTTCTGGATCTTTGCCCAGCTTCTATGTTCGACTCGAGGGCTCAGACTTAGATCTTCTGCAGCTAATCTTAGGACTTTCTCAAGTGATGTAAAATTGGAATCACACATTAATATTTCTCGCCAACTATATTTTCGTAACAAGTGTATGTAACATCGAATATAACATTTTTTTTTCAATCGATGAACTTTCTGATTTAATTAATCATTACACAAAAAATGTAAATGAACCGTGTAAAGTCTTTTACGTAACTACTTTATCATGTATAGTTTTTAAACATAAAAAATATCTTCATGAAATTGATCTACATCATGCATCGACAGCAGCTGCAAAAAAGTACGTCGACGTGTCGACGCTCATTTCGTCATCAAGGAGGAACGTCATCACTCACCTCACCATCCTAGCACTCGAGTTTGCTAAACGGCTTTATATAATATATGCAACCTGCTAGATAAATCGCCATAAATCTTCCCCCCTTTATTTTATTTATTATCTGATTTTCCCAGTCATTTTCAAGAATCCGGATTTATTTTCAAACTTGAATTAACAATAGCGTCTTGTATTATTTATATAAAGAGTAATCTATGTATGAGGATGAAGGAACCACAGGAATGAATAAGGTCAGATTTAAAAATAGATTGTAAATCAGAATACAGCATATAAAAATTGCATTGTAGTTTGAAGTATTTTAAGGTGGGCGTATCCTGGAAGTAACGAAATATGTTTAATTACATACAATCTGTTCGACACACGTCTTGTATGGCGATGGTTATTTTTATGATTTGATTAGTAAGCATTCTTTAAAACTTAGGTTGTCGACATGATACAGTGACATGGAATTGGAGAGGCTCAGAAAGGAAACTTATCTGACGAAGACGCGTGTGAGTTTCTGTTGCAAGGATTCCACTCTTGTTTTTATCCTTAATCCTTATTGCATCCAGGATTTAAGTTAATTCAAAGAAGTTAAAAACTTTTGAGACAACGAGCAACAGTTTGATGTATAATAATTGTTTACAAAACTAAATTCCAATGCAGTCACGATGAAGATTTTAATTCCAAAGTTGTCTACTCAGCGGAATTTTCCGTATCTTATCGACATATTTTTACTGGAGGAATCCCGCTTTTAGTCTTTCAAATCTTTGATATCTTGAAGATCAAGAAATTCCTGGTTATCATGCTGTTCTTCAAAGCTTAAGGTTTTAATGCTCTTAATCTGCTTCGAATTCCACAATGCGAAATTTATCAGCTTCTTGATCTATTTCATGATTGGATAGACATTTTTCAATTTATCTTATTTCCTTGAGCTCAAAATCATTCTTAACGGATTTGATCTCATGTCCCACATATTGGCTTCTGAATATTTCTTAGCTGTTAGGTTTTCCCATCGCTGTCCTCTCTCATGTACAATTATAAGCAAGACAGTGACATTTTTCTGTGGTAAAGTTCTCGTTATTTTGGTCGATTAGATTTTAAACTTTGAAAGGAATGCATGGATAACATTCTGTCGATAAAACTGGAGCGAAAAAAGCGACAGTCACGGCATAAACTCGTGTCAGTAAGTGCCACCTTGACATTCTCCCATTCTCCCTGGCCCCATTGAGAGAGCACGAAGGGTTATTTAGCCTCGATTGCCCTCTCAGCTTATCTTGGCCCTTTCTAGGTACTTCAAATGAGATTCGTACGTTGTATCCATCACCCAGTCTCACAAAAGAACAAATCTATATTTTATTTTTAAAAAACGAGTCACTCATTTACTATTGACTAATGACTTATGCAACCACAGGAAATTTCAGGAATGTCGAGGCTGGAGATTAATAAGGTAATATTGATTTTCTAACAGTAAAGTTATGAAGAATTGACATACAGTTATTTCAAAAATCGTCGAATATTTACAAGTTTCACTAAACTGACATTTGGGAATAAAAAAAAGTTTGATATGATCAAGCATTCAAAATTTTAATTAGAAAGTGCGCAAATACAGCTTTCATTGTGGAGTGTTCAAATTTTAAGATTGACTCAAAATTGTAGATCTTACACCATAGTTATTTTTCCACAGGTCTGACTATTATTTTTTTTCAATAAAGAAAAATTGGATGCACAATTTTTCGCTTGAAAAATTAAGGTTCAAAAATGCAAATTAAAAAATTCTTAGAAAGCTGTATTATAATTTAATTTTTGACGTTAAAGAGTAATTTTTCTGTTTATTAAATCTAAATTTAATTTCTTCGTTAAAAATGCAGTTGTATTTTTTAAGACTCTTTGATTTACTTATTAGATTTTTAAAAACTGTGAATTGTTCTACCAGGTGAAAAAATTTAATGTATTTTTTACTTATTCGAAAAATATAGTATTAGTCCAACACTATGGGCATTTATTTATGCTCATTTTGTGAGCATTTTTCTTTCTCGTCGGTATTCAATAAACTTGCTTCCTCCTAGGGCTAAAGGGAATTTTTTCTCTAAAAAATTTTCAAAATTGGCACTTGCAATATTTTTCAAGCTTATACTTCAGTCTTACCGAAAATTTAGAGAGGGTCATCAACAAGTCAAATTAACGTGTTCTGTTATAACGAACACATTTTTAAATCACGGTAGTGTTACATTCCAAATAAAAAAATTAAGTTTGCCTCATATAAACTGTGTAACTTTTTTTAAACTTTATAAGTCGCTATACTGATTGATTGTAAATAATCAATAGGCCATCGACGCGTCTCGAAGACTCGCTCAATGACATAAAATACAGTACTATTATATTCCCAATATTTAATCAAACTTCATCTTACAAACAATGTAAATAATTTGTTTCGAAAATTAAAATTCAATATTGGTAGGCCATGGAAATTCATGTATTCCATATATATATATTTAAAAGTATGCCCGCTGCGCGAGCACATTCGCATTGCGCGCAGTGCTTTGCGCCAAGATTGAGCGCGCCCATGGCGCGGGTAAGCTCTCGCGCTTCGCAGAAAGTTCTCAAAGCAACTACGGCTTTGACGATTACATTCTCATTACCAAATTCGTGCTTCGAGCTCGATACTTTGTGACCAATTGAAAAAATTCAGCAAGATAATTTGTAAATCTTGTTTAAAATCTACAATAAACAACGCTTTAATCTTACAGATCGCTTAAAAAACAAAACTTGCATATTGTTGAAAATTATCCAACTTTTGGAAATTTTGTCTAAGTAAGAAATTTCATAAGAATAATTTTTTAAATGCATGTATTTTATATCTAGTAGAAATTTGGATTGATATTTCTTAGCGTATTAAAAAAAAATTTCTTTTCTATTTTTGAAAATTTTCAAAAATTTGAAAAGCATATCACTTTTTAAAATTTAATCAAATTTAAAAATGTCATTAGGATAATTTGCAAGTCTTTTTTTCGTATACCAGAAAATCTGACAAAAATATCTAAAACTCATAAAAAATTTTATTCAAATTATGAAAAAGCTTCAACTTTTTGAATTTTTGTCTGATGTAAAAATTTAACTGAGACGGTTTCTAAATATATTTAATATCTAGTGACGAATTTAAATGAAATTTCCTATTTTATCAGAAAAATATTTTTTTTCGGAACATTTTCATAATTTTCAAAAGTATATAACTATTCTAATTTTCATCGAAATGGAAATTTTTATTTGGATAATTTGCAAAACTTCTACTCATCTATAAGAAACTTTGACAAACATGTCTAAAATCTAAAAAAAATTCAAATTGTTAAAATGCTCTAAATTTTTTAATGTTGGTTGGAAATATCTGCTTAACGAACTTCAACTTCGTTTTAGGAACCTTAAGAAAGGTATCAAAGGCTGACTAGATTGGACAAATACTTCAAAAGATAGTGTGGCTACAACATGCAGGTAACCATACATACAGACAGACACCGATACAATTTTATGATTTTCGGATTCTGTGCATGCCGAAACCTAAAGATCCATTAAAAACCAGAAATCGAAAATTTGGAGTATTACATTACACTCTCATGAATAAGAATGTAAACAGTTTTTTCATAACACATGTATCGAAAATTTGACTTTCGATGCCCCCGTAGTGGGTTGAAAGTTGTGTTTTCAACCCTAGACTAGAAAGTTGAAACAGGCGACTGCGAAAGTAACTTTACGCCGTAACCGGTATCGAAAGTCTATACATTCTGCTTTATCTCCAGTTGTCTGCAGCCATTTTCCCTCTTATCGAACCTCGTTTCGAGAATCGTGTCATTCTAACCTATATCTGTTACTGTCTACGTATTTACAAAGAATAACAACTTTGATGAGACGCAAAGTTTCAGGCATCTTAAGTGAAATTTTCGATACATTTTTTATGAAAAAGTGTATGCGCAAGTCGGGAGGAGGCAACAGTTTCACTCGTGTGATATCTGGCTTCGCTTCGCTCGGGCAGCTAACTTCCCACTCGTGCAATTGTCGCCTTTCGTCCCTTGTTGCGCAATATACTATTTCATAGCGCCTCTATTGAAACTTCGAGTTTCGATACTTGTAGAGCGGGTTGAAACACGGTGTTTGAATCCCTAGGTTTGAAACATTTTGTCTTCGAGTTTCGGGATGTGTAGAGCGGGCTGAAACACTGTGTTTACATCCCTAGGGTTGAAAATTTTTTTCAGATCTAGAGTAGACACGTAGGTATGTAGGGTGTGCAGGTACCTCAACTCGAATTTTCAATGGATTTGCTATGAAAAATAATATGCATTAGTAGGAATGTTACACAACGACCGCAACTCGTCACACTCGTTGCAATCGCTGTGTTTCATTCCTTTTAATGCAACATACTATTGAAAAATTATAAATATTATTTGATTTTAATGTAAATTCCTTCCTTGAAAATGTTATATTTATGTGATGAAATATATTCACCTATTATATCAATTAAAAAAATTGATCATTTATGATATTGTAGGTATGAAATTCCTGATTTCAAAAATGTAAATTTTGTATCTTTTGCTCGATTATAAATGGGCATGAATTGTTCTTCAATAGTTCATTCGGCGCGCCTCGAAGATTTGAACAAATAAGTCCCATATGCATATATGTAGTAATGCAGTATGCCTAATATTAACAAAGTTTTTCTCATATAAACATAATAAATTTTTTTTTTGTACGTTGTGTTTCGAATATCAAAAAAGTTTTTCTCATAAATTGTTTAATTATATAAATTTATTAATTTTGAATTTTTGATATGATCCTGTGGTGTATGGAGGTGCCAGGTTACCTATTCCTAGGGGTCATGGAAAGAAGGGGATATATTTTGTTAAAAAAGTACCTGTTAAGATAAAAAAGGGAAACTTAAGCCTGAAATCGCCTGGGATTGTTTGGAGGTCACTAAGACCCGGCCGACCTACCTTTTTCAGGGAAGGCCACGCCTACCTACCTCTTTTTTCGGACGTATTCTTTTTTTTTAATTCTTTCAATCTAACCGTAATATTTTCGAAGAGCCTTAAATATTGTATTAATTTATTAATATTAATAAACGGCAATTGAAAAAATTTGTAAAAAAAAACTAAACTCTTTTTTGTGCATATATTTACACCCCGCCTACCCACCCATTTTTTACATCCAAGTCCTAAATCACGTGCGAATGAATCATAATAATCCGAAGCCTTATAAATTATTAATAGAAGAGCCTTAGACCAAAATGAAGCGCGAAGGGAATTTGGGGGTCGGATTCCGACGATAACGACACGCTAATTTAGCTCACGGTCAACGAACTTCCGAAATCGTGAACTTGGCCCCGTCTTCTGTGAAGCTCGAGCTTCCGGATTCGATCTCTCTGCGAATTAACAATAATTTTCCAACATTTCTGCAAATTGTACAGTCTTTTGAAAAAGGAATTTGAATCATTCATTCAGTAGGCGTAACAGTGACGAGGATATTAAAGTTTCTATGTAGTGCTCGTGTGGAGCTTTCTTTCAGAGAAAGTAAGAGTGGAACGTAGTGTACCAAGAATACCAAGGCAACTTGTGTCGACAGAGAACCAGACGTCCTCCATTCGCTGTTCATTTCTGAGTGTTCGATTTTTAGAGTGAGTTCTCTGCTGAGCTAACTTTGATCCAGGCGGGAAATGGTGCCTCGTTTCAAATAGAAGCGTTGCGACGTCGATTTCGATAATGTTACAGAAACGCACCAAAAGTCGATAATACTTTTGTTACTAGTTCAAACCTTGGAATTTAGGTCGCGACATCGTTTCCACCAACTCGAAACGAGATTGTCATAGTCATTAGTTGATGATTAGAATTGAGTTTCGAATTCTGAAATTCTTGGAAATCAGGAAAATAGAGGAAAATCGAGGAATTTTGAAGAATGTGGAAAAAGTCCTAATGTTATTTTCGTTAAGCGCGTTCAACATTTCAGAATTTGTATGCTGAGTCAATTGAGTTTTGAAAGTGTGGGACTTCTAATTTTTAAATCTACCTGCACTGTTCAACAATATTCCAGAAATACAAGACTTTTTAAGATGTGAGAGTAAATGAAATTTATTTGGAAATTTTTTTGTCCTTATCAAGATTTGGTCTACTCTCATCGAATTTCGGTGAACCTACACAGTAAAAACAAATCCTTAAAGTTATATTCGACTTAATTTCAGATTTGATGTGAATTAAGGAAGTAACTAAATTTAAGTGTGCAAAATATCTTGAATAAGGGACTAACTTATATTAAATAAGAAATCAGCATTTTTCTGTTTGAATAAAGTAAAGTATGCTCCTAAATTTCAATATTCAGTTCTGAAAGTAATTTGAAGGTAACCTGAAATATCCTGTAAAGGCTTTCGTTACCTGAAATAAAGGAATATACCTTCCTGAAGTTCAGGTTCGTACTACCTTGCATGACGTTACAGAACGCTTCAATACTTAGTGTCGGCTATGATACGATGTTTCCATACTTCGTGGAGTTTTAGTTTTACGCATTTTAAAAAGTGCTGCAGAAAAATCAGTTCTAGTCGTCGCAATATTTGGATTATTAAACCCATCAAAAAATTAAATTTCTACGGAACTTTTTACTACGCAACGTGAGCGTCCTTTCAATACATTGCGTAACACAAGTTTCCGAAGATTTTTTACCGCACCTGCCCCCTTTATACCGTTTTTTCCATTTTTCCTACTTTTCCTGTAATTTCTTGCAATTCAGAACCCAACTTGTATATTTTCTAAAGCAAATAACTATATAAGAACAGCTGAGGAGTGTCGGTTAGGCGTGAGAAATTTCTGGGTTTTAATTAGAATATTACCCTTAATTTCAGTTAGGATAGAGTATTAACTTAAGGTTACATAAGCTTTCAGTATACATATATTCTTAATTGAAGAGCATGCATACCTGAATTTCAGGTCGTGTCTCCCTGAACTTCAGATAGTCCGACCTGAACTTCAGGAATCTAAGTCCCTTAATTTAATGTTCAGATGTAATTCTTAATTTCAGATTGCCTATGCTTGTTTTTATGAAACCTTAAAATAAGCAGAAATTTCGACTTAAATCAAGTACTTTTTTGGTGTGTAGTCGCCCTTTCCAGTTTCCTTGAATTACCGAAAATATACATATGTCCTACTCACACCAAACTTCGATCAAGCTAGACGCGGCATTGAGTTATGGATACTCTTTAAACCCAAATCATATTGTGTGGCTTAATGTAAAGATTAACATTCGAATGGGAAACTTAAATAACCATAAGGCACAGTTTGAAAGCGAAGAATATGAAAGTGATTAATTTTTAACAATTTTAATTAAAAAGCTTCAATTTTGAATGATTTGAGCTTTTTTGGGAGGATAAACTTATTCAGTTTGTCGCTACATGTAAGAGAATTGCTATTTAAGTATGATAATATTCCGCGCGAAATTCGTAACTAATCTTCAGTTAGTTTTTGCTACCTCAATCAATAAAAAACTTGTATTATGTTATTTTACTGAAAATGGAGATCAATTATTGTCACTATAGTTTTATTTAGTCCCATATTGAAAATTGTCGGGTAACAAGTCGGGTCCCGAATAGATTGCCCGGTCCCCTAATGTAACGCTATCAACATGGTTTACTAGTCTAGCGCCGAGTAGAAGTGAAACATCCCAAGTGCGAAGTCACGTACGGCCCAACATTGGCCCATAATCGGAAAAAATATTGCCGAAGCTCGGCTGCCATTATCGCGCTAATGACGGAATGATAACTATGGCCTGCACTTGGCAGCCAAGGTTTAGCTGCCATTGTCGGTCCAACACTGGGTACCAGTATTCGATCAAACCTGGCTGCCATCGTCGTGCCATTGCCAGATTTTTAACTATGGCCTTGACTTGGCAGCCAGGGCTTGGCTGCCATTGTCGGCCCCACAATGGCTACGGTCTAAGGATATGACAAAAAAGACATCTTAAAAATAAATATTGATTGCGAGTACTTTGAATATAAATATTAATGGTCCTGTTTAGACTGAATACATATATTACATTTTGAACATTATATTACCAATAAAATTTCTAACGCTACGGGGTATCGAATCTACATCTATATACCTAAATCTATTGCCTAGCAGCCGTGCGTGCTAACCACTCCGCTAAACTCTGTAAAAAAGCCATTTTCATAAGCTGCAGTTCAGAAAAGTTAAAGAACCAAATTTTAAGCTCCCTTTTTATAATTATTTATTATTATATGACGTTGTGTAAATGTAAAATACACGAAATGTTAACAGGAATATCAATACACTAATTTTTAAATAAATAATTTAAATCGATTACAATTTTTCATCGCGCAATAATTCATTTTTATCCGTTGTAGCCTTGCTTTATCTTACTTTCGTGTAAGATTTGTTTATTAGGTGCTAAAACTAAAACTTGGTGAAACAAAGTGCCGATTCTGGGTCAAGCATTGGTGGATAATTGGCAAATATAAATAGCCAATATAGGCCGCCAGCACTGGCTCAACATTGGGCCGATTTAAATAAAACATGGTTCACCGTGGTAAAAGTGACACTTGGCCCAGTAATGCTACAATTACACGAGAAGAAGTTTCCTGTACGCACGCATATCACACGCTATTTTTTTAAACAATCATCCGAGACAAATATTCAACATTTTTTTTAACATTTTCACCCAAGTTCCGATCCTTTGTACAAAATTATTAATCTCTAAAGTACGCAAGCGTAACCAGGGCACCGATTCGCAAAATAGATGTGCCTCAAAGTGCGCATGCGCCATTATTATTCTCGCACCGTCTGTTCTTTATTTGACACTTAAACATTTTTTGATCATAACAGGCTCACCAGCACCACATCTGGGCCTAACCAGACCGATTAGGTCTAGATCAGGGGTCTCCACAATCCACCGGTGCAGCGTGACTTTATTGTGTTAAAATTTTGTATGTAATTATAGCAATTATATAATTAAGATACACTTTAGATAAATTTACGTCTGAATTTAAACATTAAATTTTGCATTATTTATAAACATAACAATTTGTAGGGAATTTAAATTGCGAGTATAAAAAATTACAATTGCATTGATACTTTATTTAGAAATATTAAAGTAACGAAAACTAAACGTTCATTATTTTATTTCATAATTCCCAATTTTAGCGTGAAGTTTCGAATATAAATAAGGGGCGGCTCAAATCAGCTAAAGGGTTTTGACAGTTCTGGGTCAAAACTGAGTAGATCCGATCTACTGGCCTGGGATCGCTAGTAGATACAGGATCTACCTTTGGAGACCCCTGATCTATATGATGAGAAAAAATTACATTTTTTAATGTTCATTTCTCATTTTTTATATTTTTACACACGTTTTCTGTGTTTTGAAGTTTGCAAAACAAAAATATTAGAGAAATATCAGGTTGAGTAAGGCAAACTGGCACCCGATCAGGAACCGAAAAGGCCGCCTTGACTAGATGGTATTAAGGGGGGCGACCCATGTAACGGTTTCAAAAAATCGATTTTTTTCTTTGCTTAAATGGAAGTTTGTCATCCCAAAAACATGCTGTAAAAGTTTCAGAGTCGCAGGTACATTCTTTAACCCCTAAAAGGCGCCCCGCGTGCCTCGCGCTAGCGTATCGATGCTGCCTTTTTTTCAACATGTGAATCCGCGTTTTTCTCGGTTTCATATTTTTCACAATTCCCCGGAAGATAACTCAAAAAGTATTTGACCGATTGTGTTCTCCTTGCATACACATATAGTTGAAATGATTGTCTTCTGTGTGAACATAAACTTCAAAAAACTTTTTTGTTTTTTCGTTTGAGACGAATCTGTGAGAAACTAGAGTGCGGGCAATTTCACATCTCCCGGTTGAACATGTTCAACATCTGCCCTTATAATTAAAAATGTTATGCATATTTATGGATGAAAAATTTTATTTCTTCGTTTAAAATTTAACTGAAATTTTTGCAGTTTCTCATGTTCAAGATTCAAGTAACTATATAAACCTCGAGTTATTTTTAACTTAAAACCTGTTGCTTGCTTTCGAAATTTAATTGACGAAGAATTTATCATTGATTGAATGAGTAGAATTTCGCTGAGAGTCAACCACTTGTTGTTTAAGATATTGTCACCAAAAGTCTACTGAAGATCAGTTAAAAGTCGCTAAAATTCGAGTCGTTACTCACTAATTTTTTTTGTTGAAATATATACAGAAGGTATACAGTGACGGTTTCTGAAAATTTCTGTCGTCTTATATTATTAAAGAACTTACACTAATTAATCAGTAAAAATGCACTGAAACAAAAGTCAAATTCACTGACATAATGTCAACGTCCCGCTTGTGTTATGCAGAGTGTTGTCATGTGTAATGATTGTGTCGATATTTAAATTAATTTTAATATTTTTTGTAAGTAATTATTGGATTTTCAAATTACAAACAAAATTTTGTATGATTTTGTATTTTTGTATGCTCTAATAAAATGATTTTTGATTGAAAATGCAAAGTTTATTTTTTCGCGACATTCCAACCTTCATTTCTCAAAATAAATATGTTTTTTACGATAGATAATTGAGTACTATTTTTTTTTATCATAGTGGCATACTAGAAGAAGACAAACCCAAATTTTAAGCTTCTTTTACAACAAAATCTAAAAAAAAAAAACTTTTTTTTTTGTAAAACAGTAATTTTTCCAATTTCACCAAATTCAATAATTTTCTTAACATACTTAAATATTAATTTTGTCTATGAAACCTGTACAGTGCTTTTAATTAACACTTTAAGTCGTTATAAAAAAATTTCAAGTAAATCTCATGTAGTTTCGTTTTTATCAACAATTTTCGACACTGGGGTCCATGCGGACCCCAGTGTTCATGCGTGTTACTCAGCAGAAATGTGGCAAGCAAGATTTAACAATAATTAGTGAAACTGAAGTGGTAAACGTGAAAATTGCCTGAAAATTCCAACTGAATTTACTGACATAAGTTTTACTAGCAAAATGTGATGAAACCTGAAATTGGTTTACTATATAATTCCATTAAGTCGAATTTAATTTATTGAAAACCATTGACTTCAAATTGAAAATTAGTTCAATACTCAATAAATGAAATCTATACAATTTCATATATTATTTTTTTATTAATTTTGATTACAGGGTTAATATTTATTTAGTATAACATTTTCGAAATTTTAAAATTGATAAAAATGTCATCTTATAATTTTTCAGATATAAATCCTTTTTAAAAATTATACTACTTCTTGACGATGAAATGCTAAATTTAGAAAGTACGGAAAAAATTTTATTTCGTAACAGGACAATCGTTCCGTAATTTTATTTTTAGTGTGAATTTCTTCCTATAATCTAGTAATTACAATAATGAAAAGTAGTAATAACGTATAACTGGGAGACAATATTTAATGATAAAATTTTTAGCTTTCCATTCCTAGTATTGTACATGTGAAAATTTCTAATTATGTTTATACGAATAAATTAATATTAAGCCAGGTAGAAGAATTAAATTTTGTGACTTGTTTCTCACTTTTTGAAATTCAGACAGAAGTTTTAAAAAATGAACAATTTGAAAAGCGTTCAAAATTGTACAATTATAAATTTCGAAGAATTGCAGATTAATTTAGAAGATCAGAAAACAGTTACAATCAGAATTTTGTTCACAAAATTGAAATTTAATAATGCGGTTGTTATTTTAATATTTTTAAACATGTTTTTAGTTTTTCGATGGATTTTGAATCACAATATGAGTAAATTAATATTAAACAAGCAAGAAGAATACAATTTTTAGCATTATTTCTTCAGAGATTATCTTTTAACTGAAGAATTTAAACATTCTATTATAGTAAAAAATAGATATTTTCTATAATTTTGGAAAAATGTATCATCTGATCATCTCTACCTCTGAATTAATTAAAATAATTGGATTAAACATTTCTCCTGTACAATTATTTATTCAAAGTTCCTTACATATTGTTGCAACACCATATGACGAAAATAAATAAACAAAGCTGCTTCGTGACTGAGAATGGACTTTCCATGTAGAGTTGTAGCCAAACAACGCTTTTGAATTTTTAGACTTTATCCCGGAACTTTATCGTTAATCAGTTGCGTTTTTTGCCTTGTATATAAACTCGCGGATTTCCCCACAAGCCGGTTTACCAGCTCTTCTCCGGTAAATCAGAGAAGTGGGAGGAAGAATTTTATCTGATTGGGGAGTAGGAGGAATCTAGGAATGACGGTTGTTTCTCTTTCTTTCTGTTTCAGTTGCCAACTGTCACGGAAACATGTCAGTCACGTCTGTACAATCTGCTAATGAAAGCCTCTCTCGCCATGGGTAAGCTTATTTTACCAAATTACTATTTAACCTTTTATAGTCAATTTTTCAAACCATCTCATTTAGCATGTACCTTTTTTATTTTAAAACATACATTTGCTATATATCAATTACTTTTTCATAATAATTATTTTTGATTTTGAGTTTGTTTCTGGTTTTAGGTTTTAGTCTTTCAGCCGAGAATTATTTTTAACACGTCTTTTATCACGGAATTTCGTGTAAATTTAATCGCTTGTAATTCTCGGTAATTCATCATTTCTTTGTCAAATTCCAATTACGTACTTAGAAACTTACTGATACCTTGTTACACCTATATTTTCAGCGTGACGTCCGTCTTCGGCTAATACGTAAATTGTAGATATATTTTACTGCATAGTGCGCGCTGAAGATGGGAATATGCAAATTATGAATAGAGAACAAATAAAATTTATAAAATCACTACCTAATAATAATCTAAAGTTCAATTTTCAAGCCTGCAATTGTCCCTCACATTTTAGACAATGTTATTCACATACTATAAGTAACTAAGTCAAATACATTTCAAGCAAGCTTTTATCGTTTTATTTGACATTTTGTGAATTTTACGAGAGGCGTATGTGATATTATTAAATAGTAACGTATGTATACGCTTCCTCTTTATTTGCTTATCCACAGATGGGAAAATTGTTTCTGCTTAAGGCTACACGTGTTTCGAACGTAAAAAAGTAGATTTTACAGTTGCAAATAAGCAATTGGTTCTTAATTTAATAGAAGCAAATTTGATTTTAAAAAAAGATGTCATCTTGACTCCAATTTAACATAAAAATCGTCTTAAATTATATTTTATCCGATATAAATTTATCTTAATTTTTTTATATTTAATGTTGATAATTTGTCTTTAAAAGACAATGTTTGGTTACCGAGCTATCTACAAGGTTACCTTTCATTAACATTATTTTTATCAATTTCGCTATCAAACCTCAAATAACAATAATAATATAAGGATTGTAGTTTAATGGCATTTTGTCGTCGCGTATAAGAGTTCGGTTATGGTGTCTGTAATATGATCTAGAAAATTTAGAATAAAATTTGTCTGAATAATGAAAAACCATTATCTACCATTCAAATAATTATTGGCAGAGGTCATATCTTCTCAGAAGCAAGGAACTCTTGTCTAGTTTTTCGATATGGGCAAAGTGAAAAGGGGCTGGTTTTATAGAAAGTTCCGTAATGGCAGACAGTTTATATATTATAATTATTGTCTAAGAATTTATTTTGTTATATACCAGAAAAATCCTGATAAATCAAATTTTTCACTGAAAAGTTGTCCTTTGAGTATAATAAGAATTTGGACTTTGTATGTCTGGAAATTCTAGTGCTTTGGCATAAAATCTGTGACTCGTATATGTATGTATTCTCATGAATATGCTAGTGCATAGCACTTCTCATTACGATCGTCCACGTTATCATCGCGTGACGAGAGGAACTCTTTCAGTTTTCAACATCCAATCGATATGAACTTTAGTACTGTTCAAGTTCAAGGTTTAGTATTTGTTTTAAACTTTGCGACTTTGCTCTTGTAATCGGAAGAGGAAATTAACGGCGAACTTTGTCATTCAATGAAATTTTCAATTCAGGATAAATTACTTCCTTTAGCAATGCATGCTGACAAATTTTTATAAAAAATTTAATTAATCTACGAAAGTCTCTCAATTCAATGCCAGGTTCTTTTTTGTTACATTTTAATTTCTGCTTATTAATTGTGTCCCTTAAATGCGGGCTGATTTATAGAATCCAATAAGTTGCTATATGTTTTAATGTTTCTGTTTCGCAGATGTTAAAAAAAAAATCTTTTTTATGTCCTGCTTGGATTTTTACACTATAGTTACAGTTACAAGATTAAAAGTTGTAAAACTTAATAATTTTAGTTATAAGCATTCCAAGCTAAAAAATATGCCCGCTCCGCGGGCAAATTCTCGTCGAGCGCGGCTTGTTTCGCTCGCAAGTTTGACCGCGCCTGGGGCGTGAATCTATTGAATCTCGCGCTTCGCTGTCGTTAATTGGTTACCTGGGGCTTCGTGCTCGGAGTTGTTCAAAGCTCTGTAGGCTTTGAGGTACACATTCTCATCGTGACACTCGGGCTACGCGGTCGATTTTTGACACATTTGTAAATGTAGAATTTCTGAACCACCTTAAAATAAATAAACTACAATCATTTTTCAGTCATTTTTCTCTGTCTCGCGTTGTTATGCTAAGAATGGGATTTAGCTTTTCATATTATTTTTTATGGGCAAGGCTAAATATCCTACAACTTTTTTTTCATATTTTGCGTCGTTTGGTTTAAAATGTAAATGTTACGGTATCAAATTTCGGAAAATTATAATATTTTCTCAATCATAAATGATGATAATGTAATACATTAGAACAAATTTGTATCTCTTTTTGGTGAAAGTTTGTCTATCAATTTTTTTTGTACCTTTTGTCGATTTAAAAAAAGTGATTTATAACAAATTTGTAGCTCTTTTTTGGGATCATAATTTTTGTTCATTCATCGTTTTTCATATATTGCATAGTTTGACTACATAATAGATTTTTTATTATTTTTTCTGCAATCAAAGTTTAAATTCTTGATTTTTCAAGAAATTCCACAAAGTTGCCGTGATTATCTTGTAGGGCTTTCAAAAAGCGATGTTTTTATTCTCTTGACTTTTTTCATATCGTGCGTTATTTAGCTTAAAATTTTGATTATGCGATTGATTTTTAAATCTTATAAATGCTATAACTCTTGAACATTTTTTTATCGAAAAAAGTCGTTAGGATAAATTGTTTGGTTTTCTGTGTACCATGAATAGCCGTCCGTAAAATTTGTAAATATAAAAAATGGTCTCAAATATTTTGTAAATGCTCTAACTTTTTAAATTTTTATCCATAATGGCTGGTTAACGAACGAAAAGTGTGCCAAAGATCGATTTGATCCGTTCATTCCCTGGAAATCGTGTTTACGGACGGACGACCGGACAGACAGACGCCATAGTAAAAACTAGCTTTTCAGATTCAGGGGTTCTCAAAAGGTGGTGATCCGTTGAAAAACTGTGGTGTCAAATTTCGGATAATTCTAATACTTTCTTAAACATAAATTATGAGAGTGAAAAAATTGGTATATCATTAAAATTGAAACATTTTAATGTGAAAATTTTCAAATTAGATGCCCTCAGAATTAAAAATTTCAACGATGTTCCAAGTTGATTTGAAACGATCAGTTAGAAATTACATTTTTAACGTTTTGCATAAAAAAAGATTTAATTTGAAATTGTACAAGTCTTGGGCTTTACATTATTTGGAGCCAATATAAATTCTCCAATTTGAAATTCGCTAAATTAGAAATTGTTCAACTCAAATTCAAAATTCTTTTAAAAAGGTAAAAAAAATTTTCATATTTTGAAAAATGACCAAAATTGACTTTCAATCTAATAAAATTGACCAGAAGTGGAAAAAGTGATTAATTGGGAGGCTTGAAATAAGTATTAAGGACTGAATGTTTTAAATTTTGTATGAAATAATTTAAAGTAAATAGGCTTTGTAAATGAAAATTTCGAAATAAAACATTCGTAATTGCATAATTGTAAATTTGAAGCCCTAAAATAATCGATTTTTAAATCAGGCATTCAGAACTTTAAAATAGAAGGTTTGATTCTATTTGCCTTGAGCTTAAATCTAAAAATAAAATTTAATATAATGCATTGATCACAAATTAGCTACACATTACTTTATTTACGAAATAAATTGACCAGTCATCGACATTCAATCACAATTACGTATATACTTTCACTTTTCAATAACGTCACACAGAGATATCATGATGTCTCGTTGTTGTCACTATTGCCCTTTTTAAAGAAATATTCAAATAAATTTTTCTTTATTAGAGGATTTATTGATCATTAGGAAATCATCAAGCGCTGATGGTCGATTTCACGTGATTTTTAGATGCTCACATATTCAGAGAACGTAGACCGGTTCTTGATTCATATGGAGAAAATTTGTTTTAATGCAAGTCATTCAAACAATTTAAAAAAATCATCTCGTACTAACAAAATGGAAAAGATTAGAGACAAATAGATAAATCATTCAGCTCAGTTGGTTAGACACTCGGACTTCACCTCAGAGTTCCGGGGTTCGATCCCTGAGCCGGTACCTCTAGAAATTTTCAATGTACCTTTACCGAGGTTCTGGTGGTTCGGAACCCACCTTAAGCTGTAGGTCCCCCCATCGTGTACTTGACTGCAACCCAGTACGTCAATGGGGTAAAAACCAGGCTTTGTCCAACATCTGGGCAGACTGCTCTCATCAGATCACTTGATTGCATTATAAAAATGCGTCCGTGACTGATGATATATACCGGGACAGCCCCGTGCAAAATGATCAAATAAAAATCCAACTCTGACCAAAAATGCCTTCGACATGTCGGGCAGTATAAGACTGTGATAACATTTCAACACAAAAATTTTTTTATGATAATCTAATTTGGATTATATTTTTCATTTCAGGAGCAATGTATCTCTTTCCTGTCACAGCTTGTGCGGAAGTGTTGATGAAAGTAGTTTGCAGGAATCACATCCTCAGTACCAAGATACTATCCTCACCATCGAAGAGCTTCGAACCCAATTGAATTCTTGCTTCACGTAAGTTTCTACTTTTTTAATTTAAATAAAATTCAAACCACAATCTTCTGCATATTATAAATTTGAAAGAAATTTCAGAAAATTATTCCCACATTTTTAATTAAGGGCATGTTGTAGTCTCTGATGGCTGATGTCAAAAATTATCAAATAGGTTTTAGTTGTCGAAGTAAAACTTTTTCCTTAAAAAGACGTACCGCATTATGTATTTTATCATATCTAAACATTACAGACTGATACATTCATTATTTTAAGAATAATTTAGGAAATTTTGCATTTTTATCATGGTTGATAATGCAAATCTGCCTTGTAATACTGTTTGTCTGGCAAGGAATAATTTTTAGAAGGATTTTCGAAAACGAGGTTTATAAAACAAAAATTCTCACTCTTAGCTTTTGAAAGTATGTCTTAAAAAATATTATTCCTTCATATAGTTTTATATGTTTATACTGAAACAATTACAATTTTGTGAATTTTTGATTTTTTGTTGTTGTTTTACCCAATATCTGAGTGATTCTGATAAGTTAGGCTATGGAATCGGCGGTAAAAATTAGATGATTTACCTATAAACCAATAAAAACGGGTTAAAGTTTTGCGTATTTTTAATTTGTCATTACACAATGTAGGTAAATTATACACTTTTTGGGTAAATATTTAAATTTTAACTTAACGAATATTTACAGGGATTGATAGTCAATTATCTGTACAAAGGACTTTTTAATATAATCTTTTAAACAAGTATAGCTAACGCTTTTTTCTTGTTTGTCATTCCACGTCGTATAATCGAATGTTACAGAATGTAAAGTCAGAAGCGGAACACATAAATTTGTTGGCCTTGTGCCTTTTTGCTTGTTTACTAAACAAAGCATCTTATTAACATTAATTTATTCTGAAATACTTGAAATTGTTAAGGAGTAGAATGTTTGATGCACTTTGTGATGGAGAAATTAGGAGGAAAACATTAATAATAATTTGGAGCCTCCGTGCTTTATAAGCTGTGATACATGGCTGTGACCTGTCAAATCTTCTTTTTAAATTTTGCAGACCAACTTTATTTTGTCCTTATTAATTGATAGCATTCCAGCTTTATCACATTTACATGCAGCGAGCTTTAATTCATGTATTGAATCATCCATTTTGAAAAGTCCCAGCCTTTGACGTCATAAGTTGTCGTGTTACACACATTTTTGTCCGCTTCCATATTTTTAAACAAAAGAAAAGTATCGCTGAGATAGTGGGAAACGACAGAAATAATCAGTGCAGGTCGGTCTAGTCCATTCAAGTTTGATTTTTGCCTAAATAATGCAATTGCATAAGTTTCTAATTTATAATGCAATTCAGAAGAGGATCTTAAACCCCCTATCTGTTATCAAGGACACTAAAACGCTGTTCTCAGTTACGTTATAAATCACAAATAAGGAGATTACATTACTTAAAATAAAAATTCAAGTGAGCTAGACCGAGGAGCGTTGATATATTTTCTCAAAATTCAATCGAGATATCTTTTTTAGTTTGAAAATAAGAAGGCCCACAAAATATATAGGAAACACGGAAATTTATAACATAATAGAATATCATTTTTCTTTAAGTTAAAATTATCTCAAGTAAATCTGTCAGGTGCCAATTCTGCTCTTTTTATGCCAACTACAATTTTCACCCGCATTAGCAAAGTATTATAGGATCAAGGTAGAGACTAAGTTATTCAAAGTCAATAAATCATTGTGGACTCAAGCACGTGCTTGACTTTTCACAACGAAGCGAGTACAACCTAGGTATTGTTAGTAGTCGACAAATACTGCAAGGTTTGTCCTTTGTCGTAATTTGAATGAGTTTAAGTACAAAAGACCCTGGAAAGACCGAATTGCAACTTTCGATGATTTCCCCAAGAAGAAATAGAGATATTAAAATATATATCATTTGAAATAAGCCGATTTTATTTTATTCCTTCTTAAAGATTAACAACTTGTAAATGACCGCTCATTATTCAGTTTTTTTTTATTATAGACGGGAGGGGGGCTCTATAAAAATACCTCTCAAACTGAAAGATTTTTCGTATTTTTAAATCGAAAATAAATTAAACTCCGTTTGTTTTCATGGAATTTACCTAAGTAGTATCCACAGAAAATTTATGCAGTTGACATTTCTTATTCCCAAATACACATTTCATTAACTACTTCTGAAAGCAATTATCAGAGTGCACGACGTAGAAAAAGTTGAGGATGAGGGAAAGTGAGTTTGTAATAGAAATCAAGTGAAGAGACTTTCAACTCACGTTTTAATAAATACGATTAGTAATTTTGGTACCTGAAACTTGGTGGGTAAATGGGAGAGAGAAAAAGGTGGACATACAGCAAAATGATTAGAGGTTCCTATATTGGGATTTCTATATTGGGACAAAAAAAATTTAAGTAAGAAGAAGGAAACATTATCCATAAATTCTGTAGTATATATCACTTGTTAAACTCTCAGGCGATACATTTTGTGATAAATTATTTACTAATATCAATAAAGTACAGACATCAGCAAAGATTTGCGCTCCAGTAAATGGGTGGTGTCCCAGATAGCATATAACACGTTCAGATTCATATACTCTGAACAGATGAATATTGCACAACTTGAATCCAGGCGAGAGGACAATAGAATCCGGTGTGATCCAGAGCGAGACGATTAAAACCAGTATTTACGTAGTTTATAATAAATTTTAAGAAAAGCCATTAAACCGAGAATGTTAAACTTGAATCATGCACTAAATTGACAATTTGCCGACTGCCCATTTTTCTATTTAAATTTAAACGCACTAGAAATTACAATGAAAAACTAAAAAATAATAAAGTTATGATTTTTCTGATACAGAAGGAGATTGTAGATTGAACTCTGAGTTTATAAATGATACTAGTTTTTTTAAACAATATATTTCGTTTATTTATAGGTGTGGTGTCTCATGGAGCGAGGAACATGTCTCTCTTGATTGCAGCGAATGTGGCGGCTATTCTCTTCAAAGACCGTGTCCACTATGCGATGGACGTTGCCATACAGCATGGAAACGTGACCTTACCATGGTAAGGGTGACCTTTCAAATCGATCGAAGTAGTCCAAATATTCGAAATAAACGTTACTCGTACCGTTCAGATTTTTCAAACCCTGCAAATCTTGATCATTATTCTAAAATAACATTGGTCTCTGCGGTCGTTCAAGTATTGCACAAGTAAGCCTAAGGGGAAACACTAAATATAGCCATTACTCAAAATACAACAGTTACACCGCTATAATAGCTATTTGTGAATAAGTGCGCAAAATAGACGATACGGGAAATTGCAACAAGAAAAAAGATTCATCTTAAGGTGATATACTAATCTGTTTAACACTATTTTTTGATAAGATGCAGAGTTTTAAGTTTTTGATCAAAAATAACGTTAAACATAGTAAAAATGAAATTTTCAAGAAACGAAACGAGATATAATAAGCTATGTAATGACAACATCGTTTATCTAACACAGATTTACAAATTTGCTTTCAACTATTTTTTTATCAGTCGCGTAGTTTTCGTTTATATCGTGAAATATGTCGTCAAAGTATCAAATTTAAATACAGACATTATGAAAACAAGCTTTTAAACGAGTCGAAAGCGCGAGACACGTGATGATAGTGTATTCGTTATAAAATCCAAAGAACTTCGACAAAAGGGAATTTGCAATCACCAAGTTACACATGTCATTGATTTTGACCTTTAATTTTAAAAGATCTATGCATTATTGAACGCGAATCGCGTATTCCGACAGACGCGCGCCCCAGTCAACATTTTTTCTCTCTTTAATTAAAAACCTTGTGAAAAAAAAACCTAGGAAAAATCTTAGATAATATTGACGAAGAAGGGTGTACAAAGTTCTTACGGATGCTTATATAAAGAGAGACGGGTGTTTAAAATTAGATACCTGTCTTCTACTTTTAAAATGTCGAATCCTCAACATTTTTAAGTTTTTTAAATTTGGACAAGTCTCTAAAGTTCTACTCATAAATTAGAAAGTTTGTTAATATTACAAATTGAGATGTTTTGAAATCAACTTTATTTAATTGAAAAATAAAATATTTTTCAAATGCCTTTTATTTCAATGAATTTCAAAGCTTTTAGATTGAAAGAGATTGAAATGGACCGTTTTCCATTTTTCGAATTAGGATGCATTTTAATTTTCCTGTCTTGGCTCTTCAGATTTAGACTATAATCCGTAAATTTGGAATGTTTTCGAGAAAGTCACAAGTCAAAGACAAATTCTTCAATGAAATCCTATTTCGGACACTGATAAATTCAAATTTTAAACCTTTAAAATTAAATTCTCTTATATCAGAATGTGTTCAAAAATAAAATTGTAGATAGGTTGAATATAAAAATTGGAAAATTCTTAAGTTTGAAAAGGATTTATTGTACCTTTCAGAAAAAGTTTGACTTATAAAAATGTTTTAAAAGTATTTGAAATGACCATCCTTTCCAAAAATTGATATTTTTTATTTTTTTAGTAATTTTACAATAATTTAAATTTAACTTAGTTGTTAAAATTATCATAATAAAAAATATAAGACTATTTGAAAATAATGAATGCTTGTGGCAACCATTACTTGCGTCTTAGAATCCTATTTCTGTCTTGTTGAATTTCGAAATATGCTCCTTTACATCTTTCATCATTTCCCAAAATTGCAGAATGATCGAATCATAATTTTAAAAACTAATTTGGAGGTTAAAGTGTTTGTCATGGTTTAAAATACAGATTCTGCATTCTCCCAATTTATTATTAACATAATGATAAATGTATCAGTTGAAAAATGATAAAAAAACAAAAAGTTGCACGTCTCTCTGGAAATGAAATTTTTTGTTTAATGTGAAAAATGAGACCAATTCGATAGTTGTAATATTTTCGAAGGGCACTGGAACCCTCATTCTTATTATCTGTGGTCAAAGACATGAACTGAAACAATTAAATATATTTCACAAGAAATGCCTCATATTTCAACCTGTCCAAATGATAAGGTTCTGTCTTCGTGAGGGCACTAATGTCTTCAATATAATTTACATAAGATTTCGAAGTGTTTCGAATTCACCAGCCAAAATAGAACCTTTCAATCTGGAAATTTGAAAATTGCAATTCGGACACTTGGACATACGAGACATTTTAAATACGTTTAAAACGAAATTACCTAATTTTTGCTTTGATCTATCTCATTTCAGTCTCATGCAAGTGGAAAAGCAAGGTGGATCGGCGAATGTGGCCTGAGCTGTGGTCCCTCCCTCGAGGAGTCCCTCGTTCCTGCTCTGGAAAAGCTTCGAGCCACTTCGTGAACTCGCCAGAATTCAAGCGAAACCACAACCGTGCACAAGACTTAACCATCACCATCCATTTAGTGTATCACTCATCCACTGCCGTGCGAATCGGGACGACTGAATGAATGCAGATTCCTGAAAGTAAGAGAGAAAGTGTGTAAATGAGAGTGAAATGAAACGAGGAATTCTCAGGAGAAGCTCAGAAGTTCAGGATCGTAATTGGTCATCCTTCAGAGAAGCTCCCAGCACTCCAGGTTCTGACTAAACCGGAGCTGAACCAGCCAGATAGGTCATAATCGAAGAGAAGAGGAAGAGCTATGCGAGTTCCTTTTCACCGCAACACTTCGTAGAATTATAGGAACATCAATATGGATTCGTCCAGACAAATTAGATACACGTACTACTCAAAAATTACAACGATACTTTCATGTTAAAAGAATCTCTCTCGAAATTCACATTGAATTAAATTGAATTCTTCTAACTCCCTGAATACCTGGAATTTTCCTCATTACATGCATCATTGTGAAGCCCTTTGATGCCTCCAACTTCTTAGAATTCTTGGACTTCAAAATAATGTATAGAATTGCAGATGGATCAAATTCAATCGATTATAATGAAAAAAGTGAGCTTGCAACAAAGGCGATGCTATAATTAAATGTCAATGTTTTCTTGATGTGAACAGAAAAACGAATCTCTGTAGACAACGCGTTGAATATTTAAGATGGGATATTGAGGAACCCACATGGCTTGGAAACTTCTGTTAGCGAAAACAGGAGACTTACTTATCACCTCTTTATCGAAATTAGCCCATTTATAAATGTCGCTCTAACAATATAATATTACGAGAAATTAAAAGTGTAAAACTCTACAATTGTAAAATGTGGAATGTATTCAAGTTAGAAATGAATTATGATTTTCCGTGCATGGCGATAAGTATTATTCTCCTGATTCGAAATCAATTCCGCGCAAACTTTAGACTTCCTATTCTGGAAAGTGAAACATTTGAAAAAACGTAAAGACTGCCTTTAACTTTGTTTTGTTTTACTGATGCTTCCTTTAGTAGCGTACGCTCTTGTTCTAGCAAGACGTGACCCTGACGAATGATCTCTCTTGAAAATATTTCTCGAAAAATCGTCAACTTTATGAGGATTGCTTGATTTTAGGTGAATTAAGTGCAGATTGAGGTTCGCCAGGGTCTACTCGTGCAACTTTATTAGCGTCGTCGCACTTCGAATTGTTCCATTTCCGTTTTAAATGTAAATTTCGATTTCAGCTACATATTGTCATTGTCAAAATGGAGTGTTTCTTTTATAAAATAATAATTGTATCATCTAGAGATCATTCTACACATGTAAATTGTAAAGTGTATATTTGTTTCGGAATTTTCGTGACATTAACTTGACGGTATTGGATATTGTATGTAAAAAAATTGAAGAAAGACGTTGTAAAATTGGAAATGTTGCGACCCTCATACGACTAAATTAGCGCGTAGGAAAATCGCGCTCGTACGCGAAATAGTGTAAGTGCACGTGATCAGCCATTGAAGATTTTTTCGCAGCGATTGGAAAATCTTAAGCTCGAAATATCTCGCATTGTCCGAAGAATGTGTCTGTATGTTAAACGAATAATAGACTAATTAATGAAAATGATAGGGTAAGCGAGGGAGAAGAAATCCAAAAGGATTTTTCTAGGTCGCAGGACGTATCTCTCCTCGCCTCTATTTCTGTCATTACATATCTTTTACATCGCAATAGGGAATTGATTTTCTAAAGTGCATTTATGCTCTGTAATTAAATCGCTCAAATTGTCCACGCCTTAATGTTTTCAGCAATAAAAATATGATTAACGAAAAATTGAACAATAAAAGGAGAAAAATAGAACTTTTTATTGTGTTCTTATTGAACTGGAAGAATAGATTGAAGAAAGGATATGAAATTTTCTGAGAATACGTCTTGCACAACCGATGAATTAGAATTGAAAATAATGAAAAACTGTATTCTGCAGCGATGCATAGTGTAAATTTTATCTCATTGGAGAAAGCATTTACGCCTGTAGCAAAATAATGATAATGACTGCTTTTAATTTCGTATCGAAATATAATTGATGACTTTTCATGCACAATGTCCTATGAGACTAGACAAAGAATTCTCCTCATCGCTATACCTTGTTCCGTGTGTGAGATCATATTTTGCAATCATAGTAATTCATCATCATTGTTAACTATTGAAGAAAAAAACAGTTAATTTCAAGTTTTCTAAAGTATTATGGTATTGTACTTGAATCAAATTCTATTATAATGCTTTGGAAAATCTCGCTCGTGTAATTTTTATTTAATATACGAAATTATTATTTATGACCATAACGTTGAAAGATACGGACTTAATAAACGATATTTGTCAATAGTACTAAGCATGTTCATCTTGACATTTTCAACCCAATCCTTTAAGTTAAATGCATATAGATTTTATGCTAATTTCAACGTTTTTAGAATTCATTTTGGAGTTTGAAAAAGAAAATATTGAAATAATCTTAGAAAAAATTTACAAATTTCAATATAATTTGTAGCATTGTCAATTTTTTTTTACTTTTTTGCCGTTTATGATAATTCTCATGATTGAAAAAAATGTTTACAATCGGTTAAATGAGTTTAATATTTTCTAACACTGACAGTGTTAAATTATTTAAATATTTTTAAGAATTGAAATTATGAGTGATATTTTTATGAACAATTTAGCCACCTAAATTGACATCACTTGAGAGTCGCTCAAACACAAGCTCTCAGCCGACAAATTTTACAAGCGGTGATAGAATCCTGGACCTCAATTATTCGTAATTATAAAAATATATTATAATAAATTCATACAATATTGTAGAATAATCTTATCTTTTATAAACTAATTTTGTTGTGCAATTTGAAGAAATGTTCAATTTAAGGGGTGGATAACTTGCAGTATTTGAAAGTAAATAAGCTGTCAAGGAAAGAAGGAAAGCCGGATTAAAATAAAAAAGACTGGTTATAATTTCGATCCAAATTATTTTTGTTTTATTGATAATCGTCACAGTTATTTTCAGACATTCACCATTCGCAAAAGCATTTTCGCATGACCAGAACCAGTGATAACTAAATGATTCTATACTTGTGCCACAAAGTGTTTTTTTTTACTTTATATTAAAACTGAACTAAAAGTGAAATCACGCAACGCAGTAACAATCGCCAATGAAGAGACAAAGGAAGAATCTGAAAGCGCATCAGCTTTCGTCTGCTTCCCTTTTCGTAGTCGCTGAATGTAACAAACATTATCGAAGGAATTAATTTCTTTAATTATTGATTCCATTCAACAGAGTTACGCACAGTTCAATGTGCAACGGTCATAATCGATTGCAGAAACTGATTAAAATACTGATTCTACATAATTTTTTCAGATCCGTGTTGTAATACTTTGATTAAAAAGACAATAAAGAGAAAAGGATAAACATTCTCGCAGTCAATCTACTTTTCATTCTGTTAACATTTAACGACTCTGGATTATTAGATTTAATGCTCTCACTTTTCGATCTGTTTTTTCTTTTGCAAATGTTATTCGACAAATGCTTCTTTTTTTCGTTTTCTTGAAGATTTTTCTTAACCGTCATGTATGGATGTATGTACAAGTCGAAGGTATTTGCAGCAATTCAAAAAAAACTGTTTCTAGCACTTTTTCCTTTTTTTTTTAAATTTTCCTTGCGTTCAAAATAAACGCCAGTTTGTATTATCACGTTGCCGTGAATGCGAATTAAGTATAAAGCCGCATAACAAAGTGCCAAAGTTATGCTACACGATCTCTTAAGGAGCAACTACGTAAATAAGTGAACTATTTGAAATTTGATCGAAAACAAAAGTCAAGAACATCTCGTAAAGAATATAGAAAGCATTTCTGAAAAATATCAATAACATTAAAGCAGATACTCGATAGTCTTATCGAAAAAGTGAATTAAAAATTGTTTTCTTTTTAAAACTTTCATTTTTCCTTTACAAAGAAGTTTTAAGTTTCCCAAAAAAAATCGAAAAAAAATCGTCAGGGTTTCGGACAGACGTATACAAATATAGACAAAGAACGAGACTTCTCCTTAAAAGGCGTGCGACTTAGATTGATAGTAACATATTACCTAAATCCTAATATAATACAGCTGTATTTTTTCTGCGGAGAGATAGTCAGGGCTTCTTTTCTCGATACAATAAATAAGGTCAGCATCAATATCCTAAAAGGACGTCTGAGATCGCCCGCTGGACGTGCAAGCATTGACAAGAGTAAACTTTGGTGCACGACGAAGAAGATCGAGAGAATAAATTAAATCATTGCTTATTGGTGAAACGATCGATGATTAGCAATAATTGGGTCGCTCCGAGTTTTGACTGACTCGCATTCCAGTTGGCATTCGGCGCGCGTATAATCCACATCATGTAACCGGATGTCGGATGAGGAAATTCAGACTAAATTACAGGTGAGTCGTAGTTAATAATCTAGTAGGAACGGATCGCGGGTGGAACTGTCTTGCATTCATTGAGGTCCAGCGTTTCGTCTATAACCGGTCTGTACTCGATTGAAACCTAAAAAAGAGAAACCATTTTTATTTTATATAGTATTTAACATAACCAAATCATTTTCGGTCATTTCCAGGTTTAAAACATATTTTCCTGGCCTTTGAAATTAAAGAATGCGAGTAATTCAGGTGAATTTTTTTTTATTTGCATCAACAAATAAATTCATTGTCTTTTTTAGAGTTCAACATTGAAATTAAAAATTTTTGATGTTAATTTTCTTGTCTACATGGCCTAGAATCAATATTTTGAAAATATTTATTTTAAAATTGTGAAAAAAATGCGGAACTAGAGAGTATTTTTTTCACCATTTTGAAATCAATATTTAAAAATTATTGATTATAGGCCATGTAGACAAAAAAATGAACATACATTTTTTAAATACAGTTAAGGGTCAAAACCCCTAACATTAAAAATAATTTGAAATTTAAAATACCTTCAAAATTAAATTACTCTTCAGCACGTTAGAAATTAAATAATTGCAATTTCGAAACATTCAGCGTTAAGAACTGAACAATTCCAATCTTCGTTACAATCTGGACTATTCTTTAATTATAATTGTGCTATTGAAACGTCTTTTCTATACTGAAACTTTGAAAATATAATTTTTTATTTCAATCGTAAAAATTATGTTATTTTCAAACTGTGGCACTTTAAAAAGTTGAACCATTTAAATTTTAATTGTAATTTGAAATAGCAGCGTTCTGTGTTCGACATTGAACATTCAGAACTCTGAAACTTTAACCATTCACAGTTAAACTAGTTTTTCAAATTTATTATGGAAGCTTCTATGTAAAATAGTTTAATCTTGAATAATTTGAATTTAAAACCATACCATTCTGAACGCCTTTTTAAATTATTTGAATTTGTCTGATTTATAAAGCTTGAGCCAGTAATGATTCTATTTCAAAAGTATTAAACGTATTCTAATTGTTAATCAAACGATATTCTATCAGTTAAACGGATCGCGTTGCCACTGGCATCAAGTTCCAACAGAAGAAATGATTAATTGCGACTTAGTTCTTATATACTAACTGTATACTAACACAATATTCATTAAAGTCGTCGAGTTCAAATATTTAGTTCAATATTTAAAATCATCAAGTTAAAATGAATAAGGTTTTAAGAAATTACTTTTATTTATTGATAAATTAAAACTGTCGAAATTATGCAATTGCAAGCCCTTCATAGGTTTATACATTCAAAACGATCTTCTTAAAACTTGAATTGCAAAATGATAAACTTTTTAATTTTTAGAGTTAGACATTGCAGACTCAATGATCTTAATTTATAATATGCTAAAAATTCAATATTACAACTGCAAAGTTTTAAGGCTGTAAACTTTGGCGCACTTAAAATTGTGCAATTTCAAATTAGGATATTATAAATTTTGAAGAACTCCAAATCGAACAAATCAAAAAATGTCAGCATTTCATGTGTCATCAAGGCAAGTGCCATTTAGAGTTACTGCACAGTTTTTGTTCACGAATATAAATTTGTTAAAATTCCGACAAATAGACATAAATTTAGTACATTTCCAGAAAATGTTAAAATTAAAGAATTTCATCTTACGTCTCCAGTTCTCGGGTTGACTCTTGTAAGGGTGTGTTTTCTCCAGTGCTGTTCGATAGGTTTGGGCTGTTGACCATCCAAAGGTTTGCTGTAATCGTATTCGTCAATTCTATCTTTGAAATCCTCTCTCGCATGTGCTCCTCGACTTTCCTTTCTGTTTTCAGCAGCCGTAATAGTCTGCACAGCGTTTATCATTAAATTTTGAAGCTCAAGGGTCTCCACCAGATCCGAGTTCCAAACAAGGGACCGATCTGCGACTTTAACTTCGTCTTGCTTCTTGTATATATCACTCATTTTCTTGCAACCTGGAAACATTAGAATTAGAAGATTATGCTTGATTTTTATTTTGAAAATTAACTGAATTGAGAATACTAGACAATTTGAATAACAAAATTCCTTGACTTTGTCAGGCCTTACATTATCATACATTTTCACATAAGCTCTTGTAAAATTAAGTCAGTCAGGGTGTCTAACGATTCTCAGGAAAAAAATTCAAGGTATTTTCCAGGCGTTCTTTGCACAAATTTTTCCAAATTTGTTCAGAAAATTCAAGAACCAGTAAATATTTTATTATAATCTTAGTTTCATTTCAAAGAGAGGATTTTTGACGTTAGTTCAGGGCAGAAAGGTCCGTTTGGCGATGCTGAAAGCTATAGACTCAAGAGTTCAAAGTTTGATTCGTAAAATTTGGACTTGCATTTGCCGGCAATTTCCTCAACAGATCTAACTGAATGGTAAACAAAACTTAGGAAATGACATAAGTAAATTTCAGCAAATTTCCGGTCCGAATTTAGCGACGTTTCAATTTTTTCCAATCATTTCCCTAAAGCATTCAGAGATTGGGAGTTAACAACAAAAAATTGGTCAAAAACGGAAAATAGGTCAATCTTACACACATGCTATCTTGGACCCCATTTATCGAAAATATTTCAAGCAGGCAGTAGGGCTCAATCAATGCGGAATTTAATAAGATTTTTAAGGGTTTTTATCAAATCTTGTCTGGTAACTTACATTTTTGTAAGTGGTCGTACAACTTTTACCGGTAATGTATACGTAAAAATGATCAATTGCAATTTTTTATCGACCAACCATTTTGAATCCAAGCAGAACCATAAATAATAGTCGTCGCATAAGCGGCACCCTATTCAATTACAAAAACTTTGATACAATTAATAATTTAATTTAGCAGAAATCAAAATACTATTTTGGAAATAACCCAATATGCGCGTAATAAAATTCACATTGTATTTTATTAAATATTTAAATAATATTAATTTGTAAGAAATTATTGATTTTTGGGAAAAATTAAAAACGCTATTTTGAACGTTACTTTAGAATTCGATAACATTGTTCATATTGTCGCTTAGCCCAAACCGCTAAGTTCAACTGAAAATAAATATGAAAGTCGCTAACAAATATTAATTAATCAGTTCTTAAATTAATAAAGATTACTAAAAACAAAAAACTTTACTTTCAGAATACAATATTTAAATATATTAATTTTTTATTTAGTGAATATTTTTCTCCGTCTTTTTATATTTTAAAAATCCGTTCTATGAGAATGACTCATTTTAATTCTGAAATTGAAAAGCAATATTTCTTCTTCTAAACGAGATTTTCCTTTTATAATATACTAAAACATAAACACTATTCTACGCATTTAAATAAAATAAATGTTTTATAAGCCAAGAATAAAGAATATGAAAATTCAAGGAGAATTGCAGATCGTCAAAGTTGTTAGAAACCCTGATCAGTTTACACATAAGACGAACTAGAATTTTTAATATGGAATAATTTATTAATCACCTTCTTGCAACGTCTGCGCCTCTCTGAAGACGGCAGCGTGCGTCTGCATCGTTTTCTGCATATTCAGCCTTAATTCAGCCGTAGAAATAGAACCATTAGCGTTCCTCAATGCGTCCAAATTAGCGACAGATTCTTCTCCCGCGTTCTAAACACAAAATACAATATAAAAGATCCAAAATTATTTTTAATATTACTAAAATTAATATATATATAAATATCTTCAATCTAAAACTAACAGGACTGAGTCTTCCAATCGGTTCTCCAGGTTTATTTTCTTGGGCGATCGTTTTCGCGCACGCTCGGCCAAAGACAACGAGATCGAGAAGAGAGTTCGCGCCGAGACGATTAGCACCGTGGACAGAAGCGCAGGCAGCCTCGCCACAAGCATAGAGACCAGGAACAACTTTGTCCTGATTGTTTTGACTTGTTAGAACTTGTCCTTTGTAATTCGTTGGAACGCCACCTGCAATCATCGAAGTCTTAGAAAGATTTCCGGAGACTTAAACTGGGTTGAGTAGGTAAAGGAGAGATACCCATGTTATAGTGAACAGTTGGCAAAACTGGAATTGGCTCTCGAGTTACGTCGACTCCTGCAAAGATCATCGCAGTCTCGGAAATACCGGGTAATCTTGCAGCCAATTGCTCTGGCGGCAAGTGGTGAAGTTGGAGGTAGATGTGATCTTTTTCTGGACCGACGCCTCTGCAAAATTAAATTAAGCCGGTAAAATGAAAAGTATTATTGGTGAATTAATTTTTTTAATTAGAGTATATTTTTTAAGTTCTAGTTTTTTTTTTATTTCAAGATCAATTTCTCACCGGCCCTCGCGAATTTCGATTGTCATAGACCTTGAAACAACGTCGCGAGACGCGAGATCCTTTGCGACTGGCGCGTATCTTTCCATAAATCTTTCTCCCTCGCTATTTATCAAATAGCCTCCTTCTCCTCTGCTTCCTTCCGTAATAAGGCAACCAGCTCCGTAGATTCCTGAAGAGTTGATTTCAAAGGTTTAAATTTAATAAGGGACAAAAAAAAAAGATAAAACAAAACCATGTATAGAGAAAGATTACATACATTTTAAAACTTGATTACGTGCTTAAAATCGAAACATTTTAAATTATAATTTTTTTTAATTGATCATTTTATAATTGGACGCGCTAAAAAATGTGTAATTTTAACTGTAGAGCATGCAATGTTTCACATGCAAAACATTTAATCTGCAATGCCAAGTTGCACAAATGTTTTGAAATTTCGAAAGTATAAGAATGATAAGTAGCTAATGTTGTTAATTGGAGGCTACCATAGTTATTTAATTTAAAATTATAACCGCATAAAATTGAACAATTTATTTTATTGATATCAATATAATAAGAAAAATGTCTGAAAAGATTAAGAGTTAAACCATTCCAATTTTAAATAATAATAACTTCGAAATGAGTCGGAAGCATGAAAGGAAGAATTCACCGCTGAATTTCCAATTGGAAACTTAAAGTGTTTTAATTAAGCCGTCTAATCGTCTGGAAATTATGGAGCAATAAAGTGAGAAATTTGTTTGTAAGAATAAACGCTGTGTTTAAATTATGGTTTTAACGTCTTTGACAGATGCTCGAATTTCACTTATATATAAACTAAAAAGACTTGCAGTTTGAATTATTCCGAAATTGGAATAATTTCCTCCTTCTACTATTTGCAATAAACAAAACTTAGGGGAGAAGAGGGTACGTTGGCGCAACTACAAGAAACAGTGAATTTAATAGAAAAATATACAACCGTAAATAATGGAAAAATATACTTCAAGTACCCTAATATCTTGAGTATCGTAAGTGGAAGAATATTTTAAAATAAAAAATACATAAAATAGGATAATGATAGTTTTTCTTGAGTACTGCACCAGCGTAAAGTCTCCCGCCACTTCAGGTAATTTGGCGCACGGCTATTATTATTTGATTCAATTACCCTAAAATTAAACAAAAATCTCGACTTTTCACTACAGTAAAGATGACGCCTTATTACTATTTTTAAAAAGTTACATCATTTTTACAAATTTAAACAAAATATGAAATACATTTTCGCAAAGGATTTAGTGATTCTTAAAACCACTTTCTTGAAAAGTTCGTAAAGTTGCAGTATACTGGAAATTTTTTTTTCTTGATGAAATTTGAAAACTTTCACCGAATAGACAGAAATTTTTATGCTTTCCGAAAATGTACATTAGTGAAAATTCGACTTCTACTTCCAACCATACATTTTGTAACAATACAATTGATTTTTCTTCCAAATTTAAAAATCTTTGGACGAAAAGCATATAAAATACGAGTTATTGAGTATTTCATAAGGCGTCATTTTGAATTTTTCCAAATTTTGATTTCAAGAAATGTTTGTTTAGAATAATGTAACCTTTTAATTGACACCTGAAAAGTTGACACCGAGAACAAAGAAATAATTACTTTGAAAAACAACATTTGGGCGGCCATTTGTAATTTTTTCAAAATTTGTCACTTTAATTGTCATCGCGTGTTTTCTAATAGATAAATCTGCCTCTTGTAAGAATTTGTCGATATTTTGTTATCAATTGTGGAAATTGTAATTTTGATTCAAATTTAGGAATCTGCCACTTTTTAATTAAAACAAAATCGTGTAGGTATATTTTTTTCAAATTGTCTAAAGATTATGATTGTACAGTCAAAGGATTCCGATAAAATATTAAAAAATTAACTGCATTTCAAAATTTATGGTACTTTTCCGCATGTTAATTGCATGAGAAACTTGCCACATGTTAATAATAACTGATTTCGTTCAAATTTGGTGGACATCATTTTTTTGTCATTCAAGAAAAATAGGGAGAGGGGGGGGGGGCAAGAAGAATCCAAAATCGAAAAATAAGGACCACCCTGATATTGACGGTTTAGACTATTTATCAATATAATTGTCATAGAGACGTATAGTTTATTATTTGAAAGCAGAAGATTTACTTTATCTAAAGTAAAGAATTTCGGGATGTAAAATTTCTTAATTTAACCTCTGGGAAACAACAAATTAGTATTGGTAAGGAAAAACCTTATTTTGTCGACTTCTTCCAGACTATTTATTCGGTAATTTATACATGACGTTTCGGAATCAGACCGATTCACTCATTCTCCTCATCATTCTCCACGTTAAGACCAATGGAAAAATTTATCACGTATTTTCTGAATTGCCCCTTATTATAATACTTCTTCTCTTTATCATTTAGTCAGTGACTATAAAAAACGTTTAATTTAATAAGTATAGATGTAAAGGTTTTTTCATGGGAAGACTTTTTATGGTGTTTTGGATTCAGGCTTGAAAGGCAGGGGAACCCTTCAAAACAGAAATTAACCATTTTGGTTTTTTAAATTTAATTGCTACCCACTCAGAAAGTTTTAATATTTAAAAATTTGTCATTGATATTTGTTATTAGGTCTGTAAATTAAATCGGTTTCTTTAATTTGTTTTCTGGTAACTCTTGAACAAACATGAATTTTTTCCCGCCCTAAGGTAGTTTCAATGGGTGAACCTTAAGCTTTGAACCACAATAAAATAGATCTGTGATAATAGGTGGCGGCACTGTGTACTTGACAGTCCGCAGAGCCGCCACCTATTAGATTGTCTTTTGAAATACCTGAGGACGGGAAAACATTCAAGTCTGACCAAGCCTCACAAGACATAAAAGTAAAGGCACCAAATCAATGTGTATACCTAATAAAAATTTAGATAATTCCCTACTGAAAATGCCTATACAGTAGGGTCACCATCCGTCCGGATGTTCCCGGACGTATTCTCATTTTAGAGCTTGTGTGAGTTGTCGTACAGGATTTTTTACTTTGTCCGGTTTTTATCCCGATTTTTCAAGTTATAAATTTTTATATTTTAATCAACTTTTGCACCTTTTTTTACCAAATTTTATAATCCAATACCATCTAATGATTTCTTCGTCAATTTACAAGATAAAATACTTTTAAACATTCCTACCATACGAAAAATATTTATGTGTGAATTTTTGATATTGATTAAAATGCATCAGGGTTAAAAAAAAATACGATATTGATAAAATTCAATAAAACAGTTAATTTAAAAAATACGTTTGAAACATATCTTTTTTATTTCATTTTTTGCATTCTACTATGTCCTACTTTGTATTTTTTTTTAACTTCTCGGTCGTACGTATCTTGCCCTCCTTTTCATACTTTTCTGTCCTACTTTGTTACCTTTTTCAACACCTTACTATATAGGTTCCTATATAGGATCCTATATAGGATCCTACAGAGGAACCTATATGTTTCACCTATAGAAAATTACATAGGATCCTGTAAAGGATTCTAGAGGTTCCTGTATGGAAACATAACTAGATGTGCAGTAGTTATTCTATGGAACTTACGGCTACGCAGAAGTATTTTTGGTCCTCCAGGAGCATCTAGAGACATACGTACCATTAGGTACCTTATTAAGGACGGCCCTATATAGGCACCTATATAGGATTCTATGTAAGTTCTTATAGGTAGCAGCTATAGGTGAAACATATATGATCCTGTGCAGGATCCTGTGTCGAAATTTTCAGTAGGATTGCAAAATTTAACTTTGAATTTAATAGTTACTAATGACACAAAGACCGTAAGTGGCACTTTTTCCTCGTGTAAAGTTGCAAATAAGCTTTTTATTGAAATTGAGATTTTATATAGTTGGAATCGTTTAAAAAAGATGCATCTTATTGTGTTAATAAAAATTAATAGTGTTCATAATAATTAATTGCAAAGAGGAGATTTAAGTCACGTCGGTTTTTATACACCGTAAAAAGGGCGTATAATGCTATCAAAAGGGCATATTTAAGCGAATTCTTGTAAAAAGGCTTTTTACACTGGACGTATATTTTATTATACGCCCTTTTATTGTAGTGCGGCTTGTGAATTTTAGACTTAACTCAATTTTGATTACATTTCATTAAAAATTATTAAAATTTTAAAATAATTTTTCTAACGATGAGTGTGAAACGATTGGTTTGCTTAGAAATGATGTACGGTGTTTGAAAATTGCCATACGAAGTCGCAACTGGGTAAAATATTATTTTATACACCAAGAGAGAGAAGAGGGATTTTGTTGATGAGTGGCATGTTTGCTGAACTCACCTATGACTTGTACTGAAAATATACACAATCAGTAAAATCCCTCTATCCCACAATATTTTATATCAAAAAATGCATTGATATAGGTCGTGTTTTTCATGCCTGTGGACCAAGTGCCGCTTTTCAAGGTCATAAGTATGCAATGGCCATGTATATCCATATCGTTAACAATTATGAAGGATATTACGTATCTATGAGCTGATAAGGGAAAATTCAGGTTCGCTTCACAATCATGAAAAGCTGCCGTATTCATGCATGAGTATAGGTCCTAGGCCTATAAATATTGTTTCAGGGGCCAATTGCAGATTAAAAAATCGCACTTGTGATGGAGGTGTGATAAAAAGTCTTTCAAAGTTGGAGGCTCTTAATTGCAAAGGTTTTTAAAACGTAGACGATTGCATTTTACCATTCTTCAAAATATAATATTTTTCTTGAATGAAATAGAGCTAAATAATGAAAATAAACATTGAACTTGCAAATTTGTTGCTATTACTTTGGTATTGATTACATTCCAGTACTTTCAAGAACCGTAGAAACCTTCAGGATTCTAGCCCTTGCATTTTTTTAAATCTTTGTGATTAAAAACTTATTTAATTAACAATTCAGTCATTTTATCTAGAAATCTTTATATTTTTAAGATTTCAAGAAATAAAATCTGTGCCAGGATCTAAAAACTAAAAAATTGGCTAACTTGTCTAATTTTGTTTAAAGGTTTAAAAATGTACCAGTGGGGTGAAACTGGACGAATTCGAGGTCCTGGTTCGGCAGATTGGCTCTGGATACCATCGCCGTGCCGTCTCCGGTACAAGTGTGCGCCGAAGTGCATGAGAAATAGGCTCTTCCATATCCTCCAGTGGCCAGGACGGTGTTCTTAGCATGGAACCGATGAAGCGAACCATCTTCCAAACAGAGTGCAATTACTCCTCGGCATTCCCCACCCTCCATGAGCAAATCCAGCGCGAAATACTCAACAAAGTAGTTGCAATCGTAGCTCAAAGATTGTCCGTAAAGTGTATGAAGTAAAGAATGTCCGGTTCTATCGGCTACACAACAACACCTGTGAGCTTGTCCACCTTTTCCGAACTTCAAAGACTGTCCACCAAAGGCCCTTTGGTAAATTTTGCCTGCAAAATAATTTTAAGTAACTTTTTTTAGTATTCAAAATGACCTCTTCCAAAAATTACAATATTATTTGAATATAAAATAGAACGTTTGAAGTTGCACGTGCGATTTATTTTTGCAGTATTGAAAAATTGAAAATCTAGTAGACAAAACAAAATAAATCTACGTGGCAGCGTAGTTAAGAGGTTTGTTATTTTCCAATCATTAAATATGCAACTAGAAAACAATTTTTTATTCCAACTGTCATTTCAGGGCTTATGCGAATTACAACGAATTACATTGAAATATTCAGACAAGAAAGATGGAGCAGAACAAAAATCCAAAAGACTCTAAGGATAATCAAAAAGCGGGTAAAAGTGATACAAATCATAAACCGAAAAGAATTAGGCAAGTTTTTATTATCTATAGTTCAAATTGATGACTTATTTTTTAAATAATAATTATAAAAATTAGTTCTTATAAACTTCTAAATTATTAAAATTAAAATTTTGCAATAATTATCCTTCTTTAGTGAGAAATAAAAAGAACATTTTGACAAATTGAGAAAACTTTCAGCTTGACAATTTTAGAAACATTTCACTCAAATATCTGGTGGTGACTGATATTCACAAGTTATTTTGATATTTATAAAATAGATAGGTTTTTTCAATTCTTTGTTTTTCACAGAGAGATGTCGCAGTCTAGGTCGTCAAATCGAAGAGCAAGCTTGGCAAATTCTTGGAAAAGCGCAAATGCTTTTATTAATTTTATGCAAGATTTCCGCAAAGTAAGATTCAATAATTTTGTAATGTATTTGATAAATAAATGATATTTTATTAAAATGCAGAAAGAAAATATTGAGAAAAAAATGCAAGAAAATGAAACAGAATTCTTTTCAAAAATTCCAACTGTATTGCTCTATTCGATAGAATATATATTTTTGAAACATTTCAAAATTATTTTTATAATTTTGTACAGAATAATCAGACATTAAAAATTACGTCAATTTTAATTCAGAAAATGGAAAAAATTTTGATCTTTCTCTAATAATAGGAGTATCTTACAATAAAAATGTAAACTGAAAGGAACCAAATATTTTGAAATATTATCAATATTGTTGTAAAAACTAATAAAAAATAAACATTTTTAAATGAACAGCAAAATCCAGATGTTAAAAGTCCTCACACATTTAGACAAGCTGGCGAAACATGGCAGAATATGTCAAAGGAAGATAAACAACCCTACGTGGATGCCGCAAATGGAGTGAAAAGGCAAAAACTAAGAGACGATCAAAGTGTTAAAAAACGAAGTGTTACTCCTGCTTCGAAAAAAAATGCTCTAGCGACGAAGAAAGAGGAGGTTGGTTTTGATACAATACCCAATTATCATGGCTGGATTTTTGTACATTAACTATTTCAATAATTAAAAATCTTTCCAAAAAAAGCCAAAATCAAAAAACCATGACCCGAACGAAGGATCAGATTCAGCAGCATCTACGGAGGCTCATACTGATGAAACATTAACTGCCGATGAATCAGGCGGCGATGAGTAGGTAAAGAAAAGTTTTATTTTTAATTTGATTTTTTACTTGATTACAAAAGTATTTTTATATAATTTATGCGCTAGACTGGAACTTGGAATTATGGCGTCCGAGTTTCTGTCCTTCCGAGAACTGATGACCTCGCAATATGGCGATGTGCGTGACGAACAGGCTACTGCGAGCAGTGCTAAAAACCTTTCATAATTCCAAGTTCCAGTGTATGCTTAACTTTGTGAAACTTTTCAACATAAACATCTACAACATTGTGAATTTGGATAAGTCGGGAATGTTTTTGTAAGTGACAAAATAATGTATTTGAATGTGAAACCTGGATTTCTTATTAAATTAAATTTTTAAAGAAATTTCCCTAAAAATTAATTAAAACCTTTTTAAATCTGTCTTTAAATATTAAGATTTTAGGCATCAAATTAAAAAAAAAATGTCAAGATATTACGAAATAAATCGTAACAGTTAAAAATATTTCCAGGTGAAAATATTTTTCGAATTTATTAGAACCTTCCAGAAGCATCTAGATTTTCCTAAATATTTTCCAAGGATTTAAAATATTTGAAATATGTCACTTTTGAAAAATTCTACAATATTTCAGATTTTACTTTTAAATATGAAATAATCCTCTCAAATAAATATCATAATTTGAAATGTAATTTTATACTAGCAAAAAAACTTCAATTTCTTTGGTGTTAAATTTTTCATGGGTCTAAATATTCCAAGATCTTCTATGAAATTCAAAAACCTTCTAAAATAATGACAAATACTTGAAAAATTTAAATTATTATTGTAAAATCTTTTTCCACAATCTTAAACCGTTTAGTTTAACATCTATCAAATATGCATATCTGGAATCTTTTAAAACATTCTATTGAGCCATCTTCAACAATTTACAATATTTTAAAACATCCCAGAACGAAGATGATGATTTAAAAGTCTGAAAAATTCCCTGTCATTTCACGGTCTGCAAAAAATTGACCTTAAAATTAAATCTTTTAATGTGTTATATTTAAAACTACAAATGAGAGCTTCAATCATAAAAAATAAAAAAATTTTGATGTTTATTCTTTACATTTTCTAATTATAAGCCTTCGAGATTCTACCTTCAATAAATATACACTCAAACATTTCCAAATTTGAAGTGCTCAGGTATGCAGATTTTCAAATTAGAAGCATTCTATATTACATTATTTAAAATAATCCAAATATTAAACTGTATATTTGCACAATTTTAAATGATCGATATAAATTTGAAATTATTCAATCTTAACCCACTACCGCCCTTAAAACTTTCTTTTTTTCTGAATTTTGAGATATTTTGAAATAAGTTGAAGGGTTCAATACAAAATGGTTTCGCTTCAAACAGTACAAATTTTAATGTAATTTCTCATTAACCCTTAAACGGCCAAAACGCCACAACCGGGACACTGCTTTTCAACGGCCAAAAACTAAGACTATTCGACACTAGAAAAAATTGAGACACATATATTTTTATTGCTTAAGATCTCCTCTCTCCGACGGTGCCAATGAAATTCCTCAAAAAAATTATTTATTATCCCAAAATGCAGTTTAAACAAAAAAAACGTGACTTTTCGTGCCTATTTTTTTGTTGTGAACCATTTTCCAAAGCTTTTCGAGTCTGTAATTAACCTGGAATCTCACTAACGGGTGGAATAAATGTCTAAACTTTG
>NC_046665.1:37879866-37881962 GCF_010883055.1 Belonocnema kinseyi
TTTTTTTGTTTAAACTGCATTTTGGGATAATAAATAAATTTTTTGAGGAATTTCATTGGCACCGTCGGAAAGAGGAGATCTTAAGCAATAAAAATGTATGTGCCTCAATTTTGTCTAGTGTCGAATAGTCTTAGTTATTGGCAGTTGAAAAGCAGTGTCCCGGTTGTGGCGTTTTGGCCGTTTAAGGGTTAATCTGTTTAATTATTTATTCAGTACCGCTCGTAGGTATCAAATAAGTAGTTTTAGTTTTAATCTTGAGAAATTCCTTATTTCGGAACTACTGATTGAATTTTTGTATTGCTATTAGTTTGCAATTACCTAAGTTAAAATAAAGTATGTCACGGCATAACCATGTAAGTGCCATTTTTTTTTAAACGCGCTAAAATATTCTCTAAAAATCTACCGGGCATTGTGGTGAAAGGATATATCTAAATACGAACCGGAAGTATTAAAAACTGATTTAATTTTAAATCATGCAATTAGGTCTACATGAGGTTATCAGAATATTTTCACTGTTTGACTGAAAAATTTGTTTGTTCAGGAATGATGAGCTGTTGAAGATAATCTTAAATTTCATAAAAACTGCCAAAATTCTTTTCAAAATGTTTTTTTACCAAATTTACATATTCGGTTGGTGTTTCTTTCATGTGGTGATGCATTTCTAGCTCTATCGAATGACCTGAGAAAAATATCAAATTGCTCAAAATTGCACTGTAAAAAAAGATTTGTGTAAAATTATAAAGTTTCGGAAAATTAAATATTGTATCATTGTAAATATCACACACTTCACTGTGAGATTTTACAAAAGTATGTGAAATTACATCCTCTAGCGATGTAAATAAAAGGACCCTCAAACAGCAGTGTAATATTACACACTCGATAAAAATCAAATTACACATTCCCTCTTACGGATTTTACATTCAGAAGAGAAAATTCAGTCGCAGCGTGTAAAAATACAATGCGTTGGTAAAATCACTTTCTTGTGATTGAAAATTACATCGAGATCTTTAATTTTACCCTGGCGTAAAAACTGCACAATTTTGGATTTATAATTAATCAAATAATATGTGAATATGAAAGCGTCTCTCGTGTTCGTTGTTTATCGATTCCTTCATCCTTCAATTCGGAGCATTTTTATTTTTAATGCGAGGAAATTGACAGAAAAAATGCCGTTATTCAAAATGTATATTTCATATTTTTTTACGGAATATTTAAACATCAAAAAAATACCCACAGTATCTTATGTGTTTTAGGTAAGTGGCAACGTGTCCGGCTTGTGTTTCTTCAATCTCCATGAAATTGTACGAAGTTTGAGCTTTCGAGTGTTCGAAACCTGTCGCCCTGATAAATTTTATTTTATTTTATTCTTGCAAATAATGAATTTTACATTTTCACATATAAAATTATCGGCCGAATTGGAATATCACAACAGATTCATAAAGTTACTCCGATACACGAGGGTCCTTTTATTTACATCCAGCAGAGATGTAAAATTCAATAGATTTTTTTTACAGTGTGAGAAAATGGCGGCGGTTTTTCTGGAAATCTTGAAAATGGATTTTCTCGAAAAAGTCACCTTTAAAATTTTTGTTGTTGTGGATTGTCGATAACATGGAGTACATATTCGCCACGCCAAACTTGGAGAATATGTAATCCATATTATCGACAATCCATAGAAAAAAAATAAAAATTTTTAAAGGTGGCCTTTTCGAGAAAATCCGTTTCAGAAAAACCACCGCCATTTTTTCAATTTTGAAAATTTGTTTTTTTTTCGGATCATTCGATGGAGCTTCAAATTTATCATCACATGAAAGAAAAACCAACCGAACATGTATATTTGGTAAAAAAACGATATCATTTTGAAAAAGATTTTGACAGTTTTGATGAAATTGTAAGGCTATCTTCAATAATTTTGTTCTTCCTAAAAAAATTTTTTTTGAGTATACAATAGCATACTTTCGTGCCAAAATATTCTGACCTCATTCAGACCTCATTGCATGACTTGAAATGTAATCAGTCTAAATAGCTACAAAATAGGAATGAACTAAATATTCTGTATAAAATGTACACTGTAGTATTGTAAAATTATTTTTTTT
>NC_046665.1:37882062-37887626 GCF_010883055.1 Belonocnema kinseyi
ATCTTCAATTTTTCTGAACATTTCAGACTGAGTTGGCACTTTGTTGGTCTAGATCTGAATTCGATGGACAAGTCTTTAATTGAAACGGAACAATAGTTGAGAAAAATAACGAAATAATAGAATATTTACCATCGGACGTTCTACTGAAGGGCATGCCACAGTTTTCTAGTTCAATGACAGCCTTGGGAGCTTCGCGAGTCATGTAGTGAATAGCGTCTTGGTCGCCAAGCCAGTCGGATCCTTTGACTGTGTCGTACATGTGCCATTGCCAGTTGTCATCTTCCATATTTCCAAGGGCAGCGTTGATGCCTCCTTGAGCAGCGACAGTGTGAGATCTCGTGGGAAATAATTTAGTGATTACAGCGGTTTTAAAACCTTCCGCGACTAGGCCATAAGCTGCTCGAAGACCGGCACCACCAGCTCCGACCACAACAGCATCGTATGTGTGGTCCACTAGAGGGTAGTTTTTTGATACCCCATCGGACACTTTTGCGTTTTTACCGTCCGGGGTGTAATGCAGTTGACGACTGGCAATCAGAGGTAATCCCAATTTGTTCTACAAATTAAATAAAGAAAAGCGATTACATGCATATAATATTCTTACTTTAGCATGTTGTGTGAAAATATAAATTTAATTTTTTCACAAGCTGTGGATCTAAATAATTGATTTATTGTTACCACATATAATACATGAAAACTGATAATTTGTAAGGAAATCGATAAAAACAAGAAAATGAAAAGAAAATGGTTCTGTTACTCAATTAATATGTTAAAATGTGTTTTGAAATAAATGTCACATCTTTTCTAACTTACAAGTTGGAAGTTTTGAGAAAAAACACGAATCAACAAAAAATGAAACAGAAAGAAAAAATGAATCGAGAGTTATGTATACATTGAAACTTTTAAATTGTATGAGCGTTAAAGAATATTTAAAAGAATTTTCAAAATGTAATCAAAATTTCGATTCAAAATATTTGAAAGCTACTTTTACGAAAGCAAAGTTAGAAATTGCAAAAATTATTAACAGGGAAATAAAAGTTATATCTTCGAGACTCGTATGATATCTTAATCAGAGATGATTAACATCAATGGATCATTATCTACACGAGAGCAATTCTATTCTGCGAAAATAATCATCTCATTCATTACTTTATCTTTTCCTGTGGTTAAAATTAGAGGAAAAATTGCCTACTCATGGCGCATGTTTTTATTTATTAGTACATTAATCTCTTCAAAATCTACGAAGATATTTCTTAACGTTTACTATTGATTGATTATTCAAAATGAAACAAGCAACATAAATCATCAAGCTTAAGTTTATAACTTGCTTATTCCCCCACAACTTCATTTTCAACACCAAGATTAAACAAAAATGTTATAAAAAATACTCCAAATAAAACATGAGTAAAAAGGTTGATATAGCTAAATTTAACTGGTATAATGCGTCTTTTCTGCAATCTAAAAAATTATTTGTGTACTGCTTTAAATATTGGGATTTAAAATAATTAAATACTAGATCAAGAATTAATATTCTGTTGTCAAAGAAAATTGTGCATCAAAAATATTTGTTTCAAAATTTTAGTTTTGGTCAAAAGCACTAGAATTTCCATAAATTGAAATAATAATAAATCCCAAATTACCTGCTAAGACTGTTATTTTAGATATTCCCATAAAATATTGAACTTCTCTCTTAAAAAATAAATCCAAATTTTATTTCTAAATTATGCTGTACAAAAAATCTTTTAATTAATGTTTAGCCGCGATCGAATCATTTCATTTTAGACTGGTTCTACACTTGAAGTAGCAAAACCACTCGAGGACAAAATATGTTGTTTTTAAAAGGCGTCACATATTTTTTTCGATTTGCCAAAAAAAACCCTAATTTTTTCTTTAAGACTCTGTAACTTTCGACTTTCATCATTTGTATAAGCTTTTTATTAGGGCTCACACAGAAAAATCGATTTTATGAAAAAAAAATTCTCCTGGTCACAAAACTCATTAAGCCCACATAAAACTCACAAAAATTTTTCCTTGTAAAAGAAAAAGATTGAACAAAAATTGATAAAAAATATAAGTGAGGGATTTTTGAGAAAGTCGACTTTGAATATTTTTAGAAAAATCTCAGCGATTTGGTTCATTTTCATCATTAAAAAAATTTGTCCCGCGAATTTAAAAAAAGACATTGAATGTCACCAGAAACGGAAAGAAAACGATAAATATTTTGCTCCAATTTTTTCAACAAATTATTTTTTTTTCAAATATTTTTTTGTTTTCTGAAAATTGAATATTATATATTTTTATGATAAAACATTGTTTCGAAATAATCTCATCCTGATTTCAATAATAAAGCAATCTTAAAAATTAAAAATATAATCTTATCAGTTAAAAATTGATTATACATGGATTAAATCTTTTTTCTGTGTTCTAAAAACTAATTTAAATAACTTTACACACTGAATTTTCATCATTATAACATGATTATAAAATAAAATGCCTAAATGGGGGGAAATATTTTGTCTCTGATTTTGGTGGTCTAATTTAAATGTAAATTAGTACAAGAAAAAAGGCGTTAAACAATTATTTGTACTTCAATGGCAATGGCAACTATGCTCGGAACCCTACTCCTAAATTTAGAAAATCGCTTTAAAGTTCGGAGAGAAAACAGCTTCTATACATCAAAATCATAAACAAGAGGAACAGCTGCAATACAGATAAAAGATGGAAAATTGATTCTTAACAAAGCCTTATCAGCTACACTCTAAGAAGTCTATCTATTTGCTTATTAAAGATTAAATTTCAATGATCAGTTAATTAAGCATTTGAAGGCAATTAGTATCATACAAAAATGGAATTGCGTAATTATTAAACTGACGTCTCCTCATTTACATTCATACGTTGATGAAAGTACAATTACCTCAACAAAAAAGTTGTCAAATATATGTACAACTTTATCGGAATGTAGCTATAATTTCAATTGCACAAGGACTCGCAACATGTTTCATTCTTAGACATTCATCTTTGCCAAAATTTATTTTAAATAAATTAATAGAAAAATGTAGTTTAATTTAAATGACAAATCTAACATAAATATTTTGAGAATTTGAAAAAATATATACTAATGAATAATAAAATAATTATTATAATGTTACTATAATTGTAATTCTAGCAAAAATATGATAAAATCTACAAAATTAAAAACTTGTTACATAACCCAAACAAATTTTTTCGACTCCGCTTTCTTAAAATAATTTAAATGCCAAATGAGATTTGTGGATGATTTATTAGGAAATATACAATTATAATACTTAATTGAACTTTGATATGTTGTGTCAAGCTTCAAAATAAGAAACTGATTACAGGTTTGGGGATAAAAAGAACGCAAAAGCAGCTTCTACAATAAACCATTATTTTCCACTTTTACAAATTGTAATGATCTTGAATCTCAATAAAGGGCCATTTAGAAACATAAACTTCTTTCAGTTTCAATCTCTTAGCATATTTATAAATATATTGCGCATCTCGACATATTGTGTCTGGCCTGTATCAGTGTGAAAACAGCCGCTCTAATATGAACGTAGGATCCATTATTCAGAAAGAAAATTAGTCTGGCAAGTAAAATGCCTACCAGGTAGAAAGAGACAGAGTCGGCATTTTACGCATCCATGTAGATACAGCTTTCAAAACAAGCGAGACCTGGGAGACTCACGAGTCGTCTGCTAAATCTACTTCAGTACCGTATTGTTAGAATTAAAACTTCGGATTTTCGATAATCGACAGAAATGTATTGTTCCGTGATTTGACAATAAATTGCACCCAGAGACTTACGCAATACAATTATAGATTCGAAAACGTAAAGAAGGTAGGGAATATTGTTTGAGTGATGGGAAAAAATTATGTAACTGAAAAAGCAGCTTACCAGGGTCGTTGTAGGGAAATTTTTAGCCAGGATGGTTGACACTTTTAGCATTCCGTTCATGATTGTTTAGGCCCAATTGTCGATAAAACGCCGATTAAATTCGACAATCTGCCAACCAGGACTAACCCCAATTTTTCACTTGCGCACTTCTCGCACGGCTATGTGAGTTTATTCGGAGCTGGTTGAGTACCGACTGAAATCGACGGGCAGACGACCTGCACTGCCACCAACGTAGTAAAAACAAAAATCCCACTCGCCTCTTCAATTCAAGTTTAATCAAGTTTTTGATTATTTCTAATACTTCTAGAAAAATTCAAATAAACTCATTTAAATGTAAACATTTCGTAAAGTTCCGAATTTGAAATAAAGTATGAAAATTGTAATGATATCTTCATTGGCGGGAAATTCAATTTATATTTTCATTGGCAGTAGTGTGCAAGTGGTTCTCATCCAAAATACTGATTATTATATGAAAAGATATATTTTATAACAGTTTTTATAGCCAGAAAAAAATACCTAAATAGTGCCTGTACTGTTAAGGATAGCATTCTTATTAATTTAATTATTGCACTACAATAATTAGAAATTTATTCTCAAATATTAATTGATTGCATTCATTATATGAAATGTGTTATAATTATAATAGGTGTTAAATTTGCCTTTCATATATATTTGCATAAGTAAACATGTTCTTAGATAATAGTCACTTGTATTTATATTCATAGAAAATGATATAATGCTAATTATGATGTGAATATTACATGAATAAATTTCGAAACCACGAAACTAACTTTGCCCCGAAAGTGAGGTTAGAATTAAACAAATTAATTTTAACGTAAAATGTTGATATAAATTGATCAAAGTTCAATACTGTATGATATTTTAATATAAATTTCGTATAAATAGACAAAGGAAGAACCGGAATTACAAAATTTGAATACAAAGTTTGTAACATTCTGGAAAAAATTCTGATTTTCAAACATTTGTATTTCGAATGTAACTAATCCAAAACAAGTGCTACAAATAAAGATTAATATAGTTATTTTAGTCTCTAAAAATACGAAAACAAAAATATGTTGTTTTTTTTACAGATCTTTGAAGTTTTTGCGTAAACACAAATGCACATGCGCAAAGTAAAGGCGCGGAAAAGAACTGATTTAAAAATAATTTTCTAAAGGGTGACTAAATTCTAATTTTTATAGTAATTGTAAGTACGTGGACGACTTTGAAGGGATCAGTAAATTCTGAATTTTCATTGGGAACTGTTGGTGACAAGGTTGTAAAAGCTTCCTATCTGTAGCGCGAACGCGATTCATGTCAGATAAGCTATAATCTAAAAGTAGAGTCGGGCCTCCAGCGTGGGGATTTATTATTGGACGAGTTAGAATAATACAAGCGGTATAATAACAGAAGAATCTGGATATGTTTTGGAAATTTATCAAACTTTGTAGATTGCCTCAATAAAATAATATATCGTAATAAAATTACTAAATAAGTCAATAAAAATTTAGGCCGTGGCTAAGTGTCCTGAAATTTCTGTACTACCAAAGATTAATTCATGTCATTTGAATTGAACTCAAGGTCAAGAAATCAAATTAATTCAAATAAATTAAATTGTTTGACAAGGGCGTACTTAGGATTTCGAATG
>NC_046665.1:37887636-37890093 GCF_010883055.1 Belonocnema kinseyi
GTTTCCAATAATCACAAACTTGAAGCTTAACAGCTAAGCCAAAAAGATGCTAACGCAATAGAAAATAGTCATATGAAAGCTAAAGCCTAAAAGTGTTCTACGTAAATGAGCTTGAACACTTTTACGTCAAAAAATGCTGTGCTTTGCAGACTGAAACATGTAAAAAAAGTAAGGATTTTTGTGTACATCTAAGAACATTCAAGTTTAGAGCATTATTTCTTATACAAATTCTTATCCCAAATATCGATAATTTAATTACCAATGTTTACAAACCGATAAGATACTGGTATAAATATTTTCCCTTAAGATACATTAATTTATCAAAACCAAATTTGGACTGTAAGTGCAAAATATTCGAATTTCTTTAAAAGAAGTCAAAACTAAAACTAGCGGTCATTTATTGGGGGGGGGGGCAATGGTCCCTGCCCCTCCCTGCGTACGCCCTTGTTGTATAATAATTATTCTTAAGCGTTTCTAAGAGATTTATATTATTAAGTGCTACAAAAATTCAACAAAGATTCTCTAAATAATTTTTATTTGTAACAAGTTTATGATAGATACAAAAGTAAGGACTTGCAATAATTATAATTAGATCTTAAAACTAGTATGTACGTACTGCCGGAGGTACATGTTTAGCTTCTTCCTCGTTTAAAGTTGCATCAATTACTGGTCGGTAAGAAATGCTAATCTATGTAATTAATTTTGAAGTTTTAAATATAATTAGCCCAATTACGGAACACTTATTATCAATGAATTTTAGAAAATTTTAAAGCAATTTTGAAAATGAAACATATTTATTAAAATAAGTTCATTTCTTAAAAAAAAATAGAATGATCAAATAAGATGGGAATTTGTTTGAGTCTAAAATAAAATATTGCTGTTCTGGACTACAAAACACAAATTGAAATACTAGATATTATGGAAAAAGAATAGAAAAATAATACTTGATTTTTTATCCAACAAAAAAATTAAACATTTGTACTTACAGAAGCGTCGTCAGAGGCCCAAGAGAGCGTGTGCTTGCGCCAATGTTTATTTAATGGAAGTTTCTTCTGATTTCCAATGGGTTTTGAATAATCATATTCGTCTATTCTTTCCTAAAAATATAAGGTTATTTTAAATCGAAAATGGGGTTGAGCTTAATGATAAATTACTTTATCTGCTTTTCATATAATTCTTTAACAAAATTGTTCGTATCATTTATTATTCTATTGCACTTTTAATTCCTTTTATTTACTGAACTGAATAAGTAAATAAACTTTCCGGTATAATTTTATAAAAGGATTAAATAAATTACAATAGTTATATCATGATTATTGACTGAAAAAATTGGAAAAATTAAAGAATGATTTACCTTAAAATCATCCCTGGCATGAGACCCTCTACTTTCTTTTCGATTTTCTGCTGAGTATACAATGTGCAGGCAGTTTAGCATAAGATTTTGTAACTCCAGAGCTTCTACAAGTTCGGTATTCCATATTAGAGACTGATCTTGAACCTAAACAATTGAAAATATTATTTATTATTGATCAAATGTCAAATAAACAAAAAGCTGAATTAAAACATTTTCCTAAATATTTTTTAATTTGAAGAAATAAAATAATAAATTCCAATTATCAATTAATAAACCATTTTTTAAATGTTTATAAAAAAGACAATGTACAGTGTTGCGCAATTTTCCATAAGACTACCCGGTCAAGTATATAGCCGAGGGGTTCACAACTCGATAGATGTCGGTGAAGGTGTATATCTGAATTCACGATTTGTTAACCCCTCGTATAAAGCCCTCGGACGAATTGGTAATGGCTTATAATATTAAGGAAGATTCCGTATTAGTAGACAATTAATTCTAATGAAATAAATTCTTCTTACGCAAATGTTTGGTAGGTCACAAGTATATATGCGAGTAATTTCTCTGCAGGCTCTTTGAAGGATATCGCAAGTGCGAAAAACTGCACAATATTTTTGCATAGTTCTTTGCATATTTTCTCGTACTACTGCTACTGGTATATTGCCATTTGAGTGACGAATTGCATCGAAACGACAAAGTGCTTCTTCTCCCAATTCCTTAATTAAAAGAAAATTATTTTACCTATATGTTGAGGTAAACATACACGGTAAAAAAAATTGAGCTGTGACAGGGATATTATTCCCCATTATAGCTAAACATTTAGCTGAAAACGAACGAAGGAATTAAGAAAAATCTCTGGATCAGCGAAAATGAATATCCTTGACCATTTTCCATATACCAGGGATGTCGTCTAGTCAAACCCCTAATAAGTATAGCTAGAATAGGGATATTAAGAATAGGTGTCTGAAGGAATTATCGGAAGAGCGCCGGTGCATTGTGGGACGAGCGAAATAAAAGGTGACGGTCTAAGCGGGAGCAGTGACAGTTCAGATTTACTTCGGACAATTAAACGCTTTTTACCACTTGAAATGTGCGCGAATGTTAAT
>NC_046665.1:37890193-37891954 GCF_010883055.1 Belonocnema kinseyi
CTACGTCTACTTATTTCCTCATTGCTAAGACCTGCGATGTTCAAAGTTCTCTTGTACGCTTCTGTTTTTGCTTTTTGGGCAGCCTGAATTTCATCATTCCACTACGCATCACCAGACATTCTTCTTACAACTGCGGTACCACATACTTCGATTGTGCATCTGACAAGGATATCCCGTAACATTGTCCAGGCGCCCTCTAAATCTTTGTTTTTTATACGGTCCTCCCATGTTGCCCTATCTATGCTTTCGATTATCTTATTTTGGAAATCTATGCGCAGATCCTTATGATTGAAAATAATTAAGTTATATTTTTATTTCAAAATTTTTATTTAGGACAATTTACAAAAAAAAGAGTATTGATGACATTGCATAAAATACTGTTTTTGAAAACAGGTATTTATGGAAGTGGAGTTTTGGTAACAGAAGGATGTCGAGGCGAGGGTGGAAAACTAGTGAATTCAAAAGGAGAATTTTTCATGGAAAATTATGCACCCCAAGCTAAAGATCTTGCTTCTCGAGATGTTGTTTCGCGGGCAATCACAATGGAAGTATTGGAAGGAAGGTAGGCAGAGAAGTTAAAAATTAAATAAAAAATGTAAGATTTGAATTAAACTTTTATTATGATACTCATATTGAATCAAATTTCGAAATAAATCTTTCATATGTGATACCGATTGAAATGCTTTTTAAAACTCCCAACTGCTGCATGGATGCGTTCGCTATATTTACTTATATATATTAAATAAAATTATTAATTTGTAATTTCTTGACATTCATGGCATCGAAAACGTTGAGATTTGTTTGATAAAATAATATCATAAATTCGTTTTATAGAGGTGTGGGAGAGAAAAAAGATCATGCCTATTTACAAGTTCATCACTTGCCCGAAGAACTGATCCAGACAAGATTACCGGGTGTGCAACATTTAGCTTGGGTATTTGCGGGTGTCAACATTTTAGAAGAACCAATACCTGTCATTCCCACGGTCCATTATAATATGGGTGGTATTCCTACTAACTATATGACACAGGTGAGTTTTTATATGTTACAATATTAACTGTTCTTCCTCATGTAAATCACGGAAAAATTATTTTTTTTAAACTTGAAACAGTGAAATAGAAACTTGGCAAAAATATGATACGTGAATATTAAAACAATAATAATCTTAAAAAAAAGTTTTTTATGCACGAAAAAATAATTATTTAATTTATCAAATTTCAACGGTTGCATGTGGAACAATATTACTCAGTGTAAAGCCGCAATTTGGATAGTGGCAAACATCTGGAATTGGTAACATTTATTTTCGAAAGCTGTATAGATTATTTCTTTTCCATCATCAATATCAAATGTTTTAATAATATTCTGTCCACTTATTTTACCTGCATATGATTCGGATCTCACGATTACAATTTGCATTTTTCTGTATGAATATAGACAAATTCTATTATTCTGAGATTATATATCTATATAAAAACTGTAAAGGTTAAAAGTTCCAGAGATTTGCTTATATGGAATTTAATTAACAATACATCGAATCATCTTTCGAGGTCCTGACAAGAGAAAATGAAGAAGATAAGCCCTTATTAGGTCTATGGGCGATTGGTGAAACTGCCTGCAGCTCTGTTCATGGAGCAAATAGACTTGGAGCCAATAGTCTTTTAGAAATCGTGGTATTTGGAAAAGCCGTAGTTGATCAAATATGTAGCTTGTCTAGTCCAGGTGAAAGCCATGCAGATCTTGACCCGGTATAATTGCTATTTA
>NC_046665.1:37892054-37894028 GCF_010883055.1 Belonocnema kinseyi
TGTTTAACTCTTCTAACTAAACGTTTTACCTAATCTAAGCGGACACTTTCTTTGAGTTTAATATATTCTCGATTCACTCGTTCCCCTGATGAATTTTTTTTCGGTGTACAATTTTGTCTTGAAACCTTTATATTTTTTCAATTTATAAACTTGAAACTTATAAGTTTCAAGTGTATTCAATGTTTAATAATTTGAACTTCAGGAGCTTTTGAATTTTTACTATTTTTTAAAATTTATTATTTGAACTTTACGAAGAAGAACTAGTCAAATTTTAATCAATTAAAACATGCCATTATATATTCAATGTTTCATGTTTACGGCTTTCATTTTAAAATATTGCAAAATTCTAAACAATTAAAATTTGAAACGAACTCATTCTTTAGATTTTCATATTGAATTATGTAAATTGGCATACTTTCAATTTTGGAATTGTTTAATTGCCCAATTGCCAAGGCGTTGGGTGCGCTAGCGGCGTTCTTGCGTTTTTAGAAGTGACTTATTTTTAGTTTGTTTTGCATATAACTTCAAGAAGAGCAAAGGGCCATCCATATACCATGTAGAAATTGTGTATAGGGGGTGGGGGAAGCTAATGTTCACGTGGACTCGCGTTCTTTTGAATCTGCGGATTTTTTTCAGAAAAACTAATAAAATATTCACTACTTCTTGGTTGGACTTTCTGATATCAGGAAACCTATGATTTTAAGAAAGACCGATTTTTTAGCCATTTCACAGCTCCATTTGGTTTTATAGATTTAAAATGCCAAGAATATCCATATTTTCATGAAGTATTAAATAAATCCACGTGGGCAGATGAGTCAGGGGGAGGGGGTGCAGAAAATCTACATTTTTCCAAAATGGGGACAATTGCCCCAACCGGTCAAATGTAGCTTCAATTCTGTAAGATTTGAAACCAAAATTTCTTTAATATTTATATATCAAATTCAGTACTACATTTTTGAACTTTTAAATTAGGAAATTATTTATTTTAAATGCTTCCAAGCTTAAATTATTATTTATATATGAAGTTGAAACACTTTGGACCTGAAATTGTTCGTCTTTTAATTTTCACGTATACTAATTTCAAATGAGGGGCCTTCCATAAACCACGTGATCGCTTTAGGGGGGGGGGGGGGGACGAAAGGCCACGCTGGTCCTCATGCGGGGAGGGGGTTACGAGTTCGAGCCACGTGGTTTTATATTCAGGTGTAAAAAAAAATAAAACGCACAGCTTACTCCTTTTTTGAAATAACGCGTGGAGTCCTAAATTCAATCCTTGCGAACCGAACCGAGTTGAGTCGAGTGGGTCTTCTCTCCACTCGCGCGTTCCCCTTCCCAATATCTTTTTGTTTGTTTACATTAGCTCAAGAGTCGTGGCAAGAAAATTCTGGCCGCAACCACGTGCGTGCTTGCTGACACTCACAATTTTTTGTTTTATTTTTGTTTTACAAGAAATAGAAAAAAAAACATGTAGCACCCTAGGCGGAGGGAGGGGGGGGGGGTCAACAATAATGCCACGGTGGACCACATGGGGGTTGGAGCCGTTGGAGGGGGTCAAAAAGTGTCAAAAATTTAGCCACGTTGTTTATGGAAGCCCCCTGATTGAATATGAAATGCCCTAAATTAAAATATTCCCATCTGCTAAAGCTATTACAGCTAGTAAGCGATTTAAATTTGAAAAACAAAAAAAAATGTGACTGTTTTTGTCATCTAAGATTATTTTATTTTAAACGCTTTTTTAAGCTTGTAGCTTTTAGTTTAATTATAATGAGGCTTACAATTTGAAAATATAGTAGAATTTTGAATGGGTTAGTTTACAATTATTTGTCCACTTCTAACACAGGAAAATTTATCATTTAGGTTTAGAGTTTAAATTTGAAATCCTTATAGCAGTAACAATTTCGATACTAAAATGTTATTCACTTTAATGGTTAAAAATTTTTAACTATTCAACTATTCAATTTTTAATGTTAAAGA
>NC_046665.1:37894128-37906569 GCF_010883055.1 Belonocnema kinseyi
AAAATCTCTATCCCTTCCACACACTACTCCTTTCCCCTGCCGAGTGAGTCACGCCTACCCCGAAAGGGAAATGGCTTAATGGTGTAATAATAATAATAAGAAAAGTGTATTTTACTATTCTATAACTTATATAAGACGGGATACGTCACGTTTCCTCAACTAAATTTACTGTTTTTTTTTTAATTGGGTTGAAACTTGGCTAAATTATAGTCCTAGTGGACCTATATTAATTTACTAAACCATAGTTCATTTATCAACCGGTTGTCCATACACAGGTGCCTGAAGTTTTTACTTTTTTAGGTGCTTTTTCACGTTCAGTCGTTCACGTTAGTGTAACTTCTCTTTTAGGATTATCTGATTGGACTTAAAACAGTGTGTTGGAAATCTCTTTTTATGTAATTTAAAACCATCATAATATTTTTTTCATTGTGAATTTTGGTTTGTGTGAAAATTAAAAGTTTAATTGACTTTTGAAAAAAACTCTACTTTAAAATTTTTTTCTGTTTAAAAAAAATAGCATTTCTAAACTTTTTAAAGTCACGCAGAAGAAAAAGTGTGCTTGAAATAATTTCATCTTCAAATTGAGAGAAATCATATCAAGATACTTAAATGTAAACTCAGAGGCAAGTTAGACCTAACAGTATTCGTTTCCGAAAGATGCGTTTGTTGAATGTTGTCCTCTTGAGCGTCAAAATCACAATGTGACCTTCAAATTATTTCCAGCCTATTTTTCCTTCTGCGTGACTTGAAAGAGTCTAAAAAAGCTATGTTTTAAAAATACTAAAAAATGTTTAAAGCAGTTTTCTTTCAAAACATAAATTTAAATTTTGATTTTAAAAAATGCATAATGCATAGTAGTCTAAAAGATAATTAAAATAGCTTACCAAAACACCAAAATAAAAGTCTAATCGGATAATCCTAAATGAAGTTACACTATTTATTGTAAGATGAAGGTGAAAAAGCACTTAAAAATGAACCTTCAGGCCCCTGTATATTAACAACCGCTTGATAAATGGTCCTATGGTTTGGTGAGTTAAAATAGGTCGACTAGTAGTATAATTAATTCAGCCAAGTTTCAACCTAATACAAAAAAAATAATAATTTTAGGTGAGAAAACTTGACGTATTCTGCCCCATATATTGGTTCGGATACATTTTTGCTCATAACGAAAAGACGAAATAGTATATTGCGCAACAAGGGGCGAAAGGCGACAATTGCACGAGTGTGAAGTTAGCTACCTGAGCAAAACAGTTATTTCATTTAAAGAAATGTAAAGGTCAAATAAAAAATAATATTTATTTGATTTAAGAAATTTTTGATTTGAAGCTATCAAATATTTTTTTAACTCAAGAAATATTCGGTTTGAAGGAACGAAATATTTCTTTAATTTAAAGAAATTTTCCGTTCAAATTAACGTAATATTTCATTAAATCTAATAAAAAAATTAACAAAAAATTTCTTTAAATCACACAAATGTTTTTTTTGACCGTATATCAATACTAGAATTTCTTTGATTTAAAGAAAGTTTCTTTGATTCAACAAAACTTTTTTCTGGGTGTATATCGAGAAACCGAGAAATGACAGGCATTGTTTTGAGAACAACAAAAACGGGTAATCGGCACTAAATTTATTTTTGACTGAAAGTTTGGTGAACCTACCACTATAGATTTCAAATTGCTCAATTTCAAAAGTTTTGAAATTCATGTCCCCGCACAAAATATGAATAAAAGGCTTTTCGGTAAAATTTTGACTGCAAGTTCAGAGAATGATGCTTCATGTTATGCTGATCAAAAGTTGTTATGGGCATAACCTCACATAATCATGTGTTCAAGTTCACACTGTCGGATTTCCCATATAGGCTACATAGGCTGCATAATACCTGCCTATAGACTATAGAGGCTGCCAAGGGCGGCAAAATTTTCTTGCGATAGATTTTCAAAAATTTCGGATCTTTTCTATACAGATGCAGCCTGAGCGTGGAGAAAGAAAAAATTGTCATAATATGTTTGACTGAAAATAATATTTTTTTCCTAACATTCCCTAATAAAAAAGTCAGGAATCACGACAAAAGGTCAGCATTTCCCGATTTCTGAACATCCTGACCATATCTGAAGAGTCTCACTATTTATGAATAAATGCTAATTTACATCCCGCATCAGGTAGCTCGGCCAATTAGAAAGGATTAAAAATTAAAAATAAATTTTTTTCAATGTTGCATATACAGACTCAAAAGTTAGAAATGCCTAATCTACGGGGTTCGACGGCTTCAGACACCTAACATTTTTTTTTTTAAATTTTAAATTAGGATAAATATAATTTATCTTGTAAAGAGAAATAGATACGTCAAAATGGAGAAAATTTTCAGATCCACCTTTAGAGCCATCTAGTATAAAAATATTAATAATTAAATATAAGTGAAAAGAAAATATACATAAATAAATAGATAGATATAAATAAATAATATAAAGAACCTGGGAAATATAAGAAGGATTAGGTTTTATGACATTCTATTCTTCGACTCCTAACAAGAGGGTTATCCTTCGAATCCAAGCTCTGACGATTTCTAAATATTTTGTCATAAATTCTGATATTTCCTGACGATTTTTGATAATATATATTTATACAGTAAGGACGTTTACTACGTAGTCATAGGGAATATATTTATATAAACTCTAGCATACAATGCAACCCGTTTTGAATTTGTGTAATGCAAAAAAGTACTATATAGGCAATTTCAATTCGGTTTCCAAATCTACCGCGCTAGAGATCTTGCGCTGATTGGTCAAAGGCTTCGAGACTCAGAAGACGTGCGCAAAATATACGCTATGTTCCCCAGGATTCACCGCCCATTTCAAATAAATAATTATTTACGAATTAAAAACAATATAACACAATATTAAAATGTGTTCACAAAAATTCTCGGGACGTGGTTTCTTTGGGAAATTTTTCTTAAATCTTTGTTTGCGAAATCTTTTTTATTCGTGGAAATCATTCAATTCTTTAAAATCTATAATTAGTAAAAAAAAATTCTAAAATGTTTTGAAACCTTTTCAAATCTTCCTAATGTTTTAAAATCTTTGAAATCTGGTGAACTGTAACCTTTTCAAAATCTTTGAAACACTTTACATCTTTTAAAAGTTTAAAAATCTTTGTGAAATTGTTATGAAATATTTAAAATCTGATAAACACGCCTTTATAAAATGTTCAAAATCCTTTTAAATATTTTTAAATCCTTGAAACATTTTGAAATCTTTATTAATGTTTTGTAATATGGTGTATACTCAAAAACCGAGCGATGAAACTCTTGAAAATTCCATTATATGGCAATGGCTCATTCTAATAGAGCTTTTTATTCTAGACGTCGGCAGTTCGCACGTGCCGAAATTTTACGTCATTTCCGTATTTTTCGAACAGCTTTGTGTCGAAATGTATGGAAAATATTGTTAATAAAAAAAACAACAAAAAATTAATTTGTGAATAAGAGATTTTTAAGGTAGAACATTTTTAAGTCTAAAAAAAAAACGGTGAAAAAACGTGCAAAGAGTGCGGCGACCAAGGTCATAATTTGCATCTGTTGGCATCTGTCATCTTCTAAAAAATGCTTAAAAATTCGGCGAAACTCACGGAAGATGATGTTCTAGGAGCAAAATTAGTGCACGAATCAGTAGAAGAGCACAGTATTGAGCAGCTGTAACGATGTCCTAAATGTAGAAAACCACCATTAAAAGAAAAAAAACATGATTTAGTGGAAAGGTTAGTTGAGGTTTTGTATGGAAGGTATAAATATTTTCTTTTATACCTGATTTGCAGTTCATAACTTTGTTTAATTAAATATTTAATATTCATACAAATATAAAATTACACAATATTATATTTTCTACTTCTCTTTTTCAAGTTTAGACGATAAAAAGCCATTTGTTAGTGATTACCTGGTATAAGGAATGTACTAACAAATTTTCCTTCTTTCATATAAACTGGTTAAAAATACATAAATATAATAGTTTAGCGTTCTCAAGTGAAAGTATTAAATAGATTTTATTTTTATCAAAAAATGTAGGAGGATCGAAACCCCGATAACAATGCTTCATTTAATATGTAAGCAAATGTTAGCAAAGAAAGAAAATATTAATACCTGCCAAACACAACCTCAACTAAACTTTCTACTGAATCAGTTTTTTTCCTTTTAAAGATCGTTTCCTATATTTTATCCATCGTTTAAGCTTTTTATACTGCACTCTTCCACCGATTTGTGCACTAATTTTGCTCCTGGAACATCATCTTCCGTGATTTTTTCCGGATTTTTAAACATTTTTTTGAAGTCGACAGGTGTCACCAATGTAAATAATGGGCTTGCTCGCGACACTTTTCGCACTTTTTTCGCATTTTTCTTCTGAATATATTAAAAAATTTGTTGTCTTTAAACTTTCACTTATTTACACCTTTATTTTTTGTTGTTATTTTTATTTACAATATTTTCCATACATTTCGGCACAAAACTGTTCGAAAAATACGGAAATGACGTAAAATCCTGGCACGTGCGCACTGTCGACGTCTAGAATAAAAAGGTCTATTCTGAAGCTAAGTTAATATTGAACATTTCAGCTAATAATTTTCATACTTTGTAAGTCAAATATGACAAAAAATGTATACTTTAACATTCTATAGTGGCGGAGACGAAATTTTCAAGGTCGCTGAACACCCAGCTTATAAGAATAATTCGCCGCTTCTTACCTCTCATCATTTGAATCTCAGATTCATCGTTGCAATGTTTATAATCATACGGATTAAAATTTTCGCTGCAGTTAGTCAAAAGCGTTTATTTCCCGTATTTTATTCAATAAGTAAAACAACAGATTTTATCACCAAGTAATTACGTACAACCTGCAGATATTCACTTTATTTAATTAATTAAGATCGAAGTACAAAACGATTTTGACACTTGTCAAACGTCAAATATCACTCACGTACCGTTACATTAGTGAAAACCAACTCCAATTTTTAAGAAAGTACTTAATGCACGTCCCGAATGTATTTATGAGCAATTTTAATGTTGTGTTACATTTTTTTTTAATTCGTAACTAATTATTTATTTGAAATGCGAGGTGAATCCTGGGGAACATAACCTTGTTTCAGAATTTGGTTATATGCATATTTTGCGCACGTCTTCTGAGTCCCGAAACCTTTGAACAATCGGCGCAAGATCTCCAGCGCGGGAGATTTGGAAACCGAATTAAAATCGCATATATAGTACATTTTTGCATTACACAAGTGCAAGAAGGATTGCATTGTATGCTAGAATTTATATAATTATATTCCCTATGACTACATAGTAAACGTCCTTACTGTATATATTCCTTACTTTGATAGCTTTCGCGGCAAAAAACAAACACATAAAAGTGCTCCTGATACACGACAGGCAATTGGGCATAACTTCACTTCATCGAGTGCTGAGGAGAAAACCAGGGCATCAAATGCACTGGAAAAAACGTTATTTTTGTCATATCTTCGTAATAAATAATAACTGTAAAGTGAGCAGTGCGAGGGTTTCGAATCTTCAGAGTTGTGCGGTTTTATAAATAAATATAAATTAAATCGCTAAAATAAAATTTTTCCCTGTACAAGTTTCTGTGCAGGAACCTTTGTAATATCCTATGTGATTAAGTGAAATACCTAATATTTGAGATTATTGATAATTCAAGATCGAGCCGTTGCTTTCTGTTATTAGATTTTTGTTATTCTGTTATAGGGATGGCAAATTCCTAAATCCGCCACTGTGTGTGCTCCGTATCCGTAAAGTTGTAGAGTTTTATTCTCGTATGTACTTGTGGTAACCGATATCTACAATATTATACACTTCTTCAAAACTATATTATTTTTATACGTGTGTGATTGAGTATGAATAAGAGAAAAGTATGAAAAAGAAGTTTAATGCGCAGAAAAGTAAGTAGGGGAAAGGGTGAAGTTTGTAAATGTTGAGGAGGGAGGGGGGTATTTTTGTGTAAGCTTGAGAGCCCGTGTTTGTATGAAGAGAGGACATTAGTGTATATGGTGACTATGCTGAAAGAGATTATTATGTGGGAGGGTCAGGGGGTTAGTATGGTGTTAGAAAAGGGGAGTCGGACAGAAATTTATTGGGTAAATAAGTACAAGTATCAGCAGAAAGAGAAAGTTTTAGTAATAGTGCGACTTAAAATTAGAAAGAGGGGTTGAATTGAGGGGGTATGTTCTTTTATATTTTATTTTCGTAATATGTACAGTTTCTCATTCTTAGTACTACCTGGGATCAACGACGTGGACGTGATAGAAATTTAATCACTTGTGTACTTGAGAATGTGTGATCAAGAGTTAGTGTACTGTGTGTGGGTTAGTATATTCGTAACATTGTCCAATCCATCGCTTCAACTTATTACTTAGCCTCAAACATTCTCCATTTCTTGGCACCAAAGGGTTGATTATTTCAATATGGCCAATATCCACATGAGGATCCAGGTGTTAGTACGGTGTTAGCAAAGAAGGTTGCAGGTATATATTTAATGGGTGCGAGTATGAGTACAAGTCTCAACAGAAACAGAGAGTCTTAGTGATGAGTGTGCGTGAATATGCGCCAATATTAGTTTGAGGGCTAAAAGGGATGCACACCTAAGTGCTCACTGATCAGTCTAAAAAGCTCAAATTTTATCCACTTTCGCTCGATCTTGACGACTGACAATTGATACTATGACTCTGCCAATATGAGCAACCCCTTGAGGGCGCGTGCCCTAGATGCGACCAAGCCCATGCCCCTCTACAATCTACATGGTCAAAGAGCTTCCAGATCTTCTCGATTACTCGGCCATCAGATGCGTCGTGCTTAGAAAACGACGAAGGCTACGACTAAATTTATCTCACAGACTACAAGTTATCTCGACAACGTATATACATGCAGCCATTTGCGATGGAGCAAAATATCAGTTTTCCGAGAAAGATAGTTGTCATTTGTATCGTTTCTCTTCTTTAGCGCTACGCAGGATCAACGACGTAGATGTGACGGGAATCTGATGCGTTTTGTACTTGAGATCTGGGAATGCCTAATTAAATGTTAGTGTATTATGTACGGGTGAGTTTATGCAATCGCGATTATTTTAATATCACCAATACCTATGCTCGCATTTTGAACGGTTCGTAAAACTTTTCTATTGGTGTTTCACGTTCTCCTGATAACGCTCGTATACTACTTCCTAGGAATTGATGCAACATGCGCACATGTTCCTAAAATTCTCGCGCCTGCCTTACAAGAGCAATTTTACCCGAAAATAGGTTTATGTTCATCTTTAATGTTCACGTCGTTTTGAACATATTCTTTATTGAATGCAACCCACAATTGATGATACACAGCATTCCTGAATCGAGAAAAGAGCCTCATCCTAATGAAACCTTGTTCATGGGATTCTCTCAGAGAAGTATCTTGTATATATGCTGGTGATATACCTAATTGGTAAGTTGCATGCGGGGATTCTCGCATGTATTTCAGTGATAATTGGGGCAATAACGGTAGATGCGCTTGGATTATAATACCACCCATCTTACCCGCCTGAGTGCAAGATTTTCCGCATCTAATCTTGCTTGGACGAAACTGAAATGCCAAGCTTTTCCTAGCATTTCTTCAGCTTGAGCTAAATTTGCGCCTGTCAGTGTGATAGGCACATGGTATTTATTTACAACAGCCACAACGCTAAAAATAAAATAATTCAGTTCAAGGATGAAATATGTAGGGATTGTATTGGAAGAGATGTTGAAAATACATTTTAATGTAAGCATTTCGAACTTCAACTATCAATCTCCTTTCTGTGACTATACGAGACTTCTTCGCTTCTTCAGTTGACAACTGATTCTGATTAGATCTGGAGAGGGGTGGCTTCTTGCAATCTATTCTAATTCTTGAAAGTTTTCGAATGGCATCTCGATACCCTAGGTCAAAAGTGAAAATATCTTGGGGTTGAATCCAACTTCGTAATCCGTCGATATCCGTGTTAAATTCCTCTAAAAGAATTCTGGCATCATTATTACCTGCATTCAAAAAGTAGGATCCTTGCATATTTAGCAAATACCTATATGACTGACACAACTCTTTAAAGCAGGAATTTGGACGAAAAACCAAAATGTCCATATTTGAAAAAAAGTCAAATTTATTTTCGATTTTCAAAAATTAGGATCAAATTTGGACTTTTTTCAAAAACCGTTATGATTGCCAGAAAGTTTGTAAAAAAATCGATCAAAAACATTCAAAGTGGAATTTTGTTTAAGACTTAAGGCAATAGGAAAAAAGTTCCAAATATTTGAAAGTAGGGCTTTACTTAAAAAACCCAAAAATTGTAACCCCTTCACTTGAATGAATCATTACCAAAATGAATTAGTTTTTTGTGCTAATTTATATCCGCCATATTGAATTTTGAAAATAGAACATTAGACTTAAATTCAGCGAATTTAAAACCCCTAATATACTCAAGGATGTGTCATGATGCAAAAGTGGCACGACTTTTTCTTGCCCATACATGTTTCAAAAATTATAAACCCTCATCTCCACAGCCTGTGATATGGATTCCAACAGTAGGACAATATAGTTTGCCAATTGTAATGCACACCGTGTGGTTTACAAGAGAACAGAGGTCGAGTACCTACTTTATGTGAGTGACTTTAAAATGTATGCTGTATTCCTCACTGGGGAAGAGTGCGGTTGTTTCTGCCTACGTCACCCCTGAAGTAAGGGTCGCTCAAACCACATGGGCAGCCTATCCTTTCGTATCGCTGATTACAGAATTGCCATGCTTTGTGGTTATTTCAATGCCCACTCCCTGGTGTGGGCAGCACTCGACTCTAACTATCTTGGCAATTAGCTTTCTTTTGCAATTTACTAGGCAGACTTAATCCTTTTTAATGATTTGGTACTAACTTTTCATTACGCTTCAAGAACCTGGCGTCTCCTAACGTGGACTTGGACTAGTTCATATTTCGCCGTCAAATGTATGATTTTGTTCCTTACCCTTAGGAGTGATCGTACGGGTGGCGAGTTATCAGATACGGCTTACAACCCAAGATCTGTTCAACTCTATTTCTGAGAAGTCGTCCTTTCCCGAGGTATGGAGGGACTATATTTAGTCCAATTCATTTTCAAGGCCGCAGGGATGGTATTCTGCCTAATCTCTCTGACTGCAACCTTTTGAAAGCTGTGCGAGACGTTGACCCATGCACGGCATGATTTCCTTGCCAAACAAAGTCACTGAATTCCCGCTTTCCAATTCAGATTTAGAAGAAGGAGGCTGGACCTGGTCATAGGCTTGGTGTGACACTGTGTATGTGTACCTTTCATTAACCTGAGGTCCTGAATCCCCCTGCGTAATTTTTCCTCGTTCCTTACGATCGAACTCTACGACCATTTATAGGCTGTTAAACACATGATTGAGGGACAATGAAGAGACGTTATCGTTTTTTAAAATCTCAAAACGCCCTGTCTGCTATTCTTGGTATAGGTTCTCCAATCCTCTTACCCATTCCCTTGCTCGCCTTATATAGTGTCGAACTACCTCTACGAATTGTCTCTGGGTATCTATCAGATTCGTATGGAAATCTGCCGACGTGATTATCCGATTAAATGAGATAGCGGATTGGTTTGCTCGATATCCCGAGGCGCTACGTAATTCTGCTCACAAGTCTTAGAACGACCCATGTTTCCACAGGGGATCACTTCATGAGCAAGGAGTGGAATCTGCCTGTGGGTTGTAACAGATGCGATGAACTCAGGGTCCTTCAGCATCATCTACAATCTACACCAATGCCGCCTTCTTTCGGTGGGTCAATCGTCGCTTTAGTAAATTTTTAATCGAGTAAACCCTCATCTACCCTCTGAATTCAGCCAAATACAATATGTATTCAGAAATGAATAAATAATAATAATAATAATAATAATAATAATAATACACAACAATAATGATAAATTCACTTGTAAATCAAATATATTCATGCACCTGCGTACACCTGCGTTTCCAAACCCACTAAACCTTAATTTATGAATTTGAATCCTAAAAAACTCAAACCTACGAACATTAGAATCTACCCCAAATGAAAAGTCCACTTACTGACACAATCCAAAGCCAACACCCTGATCCACAAAATGCAATCACACAAAACCCAAACTCCACCCCCCAAACTCTGAACCCCATAAACCATAAATCCCAAAACCGACATACCCCTAAACCCCTATCCCATAAACGCCAAACCCAAGCCTATGAACTCACATATGGGTTTTGGGGTTCAGGATTTGGGGTTTGGAGTTTATGAATTTGGGATGTGTGAGTTCATACATGTAGGTTTGGTGTTCATAGGATAGGGGTTTTGGGGGTATGTGGGTTTAGAAGTATATGGGTTTATGGGTTTTAGGGTTAATGGGCTTTGGGGTTTATAGGTTTTGGGGTTCAGGATTTGGGGTTTAGGGTTTGGGGTGTGGAGTTTGGGTTTTGTGAAATTGCATTTTGTGGATTGGGGTGTTGGGTTGTGTCAGTTAGTGGGCTTTTGATCTGGGGTAGATTCTTATGTTTCTAAGTGGGAGCTTTGTAGCATTCAAATTTATTAATTCAGGTTTAGTGGGCGTTAGAGAGATTTTTGTCGATTTTCCCCACTGTGGGTCGCCATATTCAAATTTTTTTACAATACTGAAATCCAAGAGAAACATTAGAAGCCGATCTTTCGGGCTCGGTTGCTTGCTTTGCGTGACATTTCCGTTATTAGAGAATTACAGCCGCTTGTGGAAAATGAAAATTTGGTAAAATCGAGGGGCTGGCCACTGAGATTTTAGGTGACTCCCGGACTCACGAAAGGCCCTGTGGAGGTCATTAGGAATCTCTAAATTCTATTGCATTGTTCCTTGGTTAGACCCAGTTAGTCTCAGTAAGTCTCAGTGCGTCATGAAACGACCTCGCTCCAGCTGGTCGGTTCGGCGAAATCCCCGTCGGAAAGATTCGTAACTCTGTCGGGAACACTCGGGAGATCTGTTTCGAGTTCCGCGCGATTAACTTTTCGAGGGAGTCTTGTGGTAAGTCGCAAGAAATCTCGAGTTAGTATGAGCGAGGTCTCTCCAAAATCTTCGTCGTTCCGGTGGCAGTCATTGTTAGTCTGACTTCCTGATTTCTGAGTGACGAGCCCCTCGGGTAAAATATTAATGAATTGAACTTAAACAGACTAAGGTAGATTTGTTAGATTATGACAAGAACGTTATTTTGATTCCATATTAGGTGCGCAACTAAGTTCCCGCTGTTTGCCAATAGATGGCTCCAGCAGTAAGTGCTGGTCGATTTTGACATTCAAAACGTCACGAACCAAGCTTAGACACATGGTAAAAAAACCATGTTGACACATTAGTGATTTTATTTTGGCGTCATATACTTTTGGTTGTATAAAAATGTTTGATTTTGTGCCAAATAATCGTGATTTTCGGGAAGTGTTGATTTTCTTTTTTCATTCGAAGAAAACGGCGGCTGAAGCGGATCGAGAGCACCAAAAAGTTTGCGGAGATGCTGATCTAAGTGAAACAACGTGTCGTGACTAGTTCCGTCGCTTCAAAGACGATGCTTTCAATGTTGACGACCGTCCGCGTGAAGAAATGCCAAAAAACTTTAAAGACGCTGGATTGGAGGCATTGCTCGATGAGGATCCATACCAAACGCAAAAATAGCTTGCTTCAGCATTAATAGTTACCCGCCAAGTCATTCTCAAGCGATTGCATGCGTTGGAAATGATTAAAAAACTTTTTAAAAAACTTTAAAAACTTGAGTTCCTTATGATTTGTGCCATTTGAGCGTCGTTTTTTCATCTGTGAAAAACTGCTTCAGCGGCAAAAAAGGAAGAGTTTTCTTCATCCCATCGTGGCGAGTGATGAAAATGGATTCATTACAGCAACCCGAAGAGAAGAAAGTCATGGGGACTGCCCGGTCAGGCTTAAAAATAAAATCACTAATGTGTCAACACGGTTTTTTTTACCACATGTCTAAAATTGTATCATGACGTTTTGAATGTCAAAATCTAATAGCACCATGGACATAGGAAACAAGAGACTAGGTATGCCATTGCGGGGGTGATGCAATGAAGGGAGAGGTCCGCCATCTTTTGATGTCCCGCGACAAACATGGCAGCCCCCACATTTTTATATTTTCATGCACATTTTGCCAGGAAAAATGCTCGTACACATAATCAAATGGCACATCGTAAGATGGCGGCTCTACCCACTCATGGAATTCTCCCCCCTCCCGTGGATTCAACCCCGCTGGACCAAGTTACGATGGCATGCCTAGTCCCGTGTTTCCTATGTCCATGCAGTGATCCCAGATCTGAAACGAGACGTGGTCCAATACTATGACACGTCTATGTCCGTGTGAATATGGTAGGAGACGATATAAATGCCTGGGTTGCGCG
>NC_046665.1:37906669-37914456 GCF_010883055.1 Belonocnema kinseyi
AAGCAAATAGAGATATAAATAGAACCGCCGAAGTGTTCCGACAGGCAATCGTGCACCTTCGAGTTTTCAAATTCAGAAGAGGAGAAATGGGTTGCGCGCGCATCCCAGGCATTTACATCGTCTCCTACCATATTCACACGGACATAGACGTGTCATAGTATTGGACCACGTCTCGTTTCAGATCTGGGATCACTGTGTCCATGACCAGCACTTACTGCTGGAGCCATCAATTAGCAAACAGCGGGAACTTAGTTGCGCACCTAATAGCAATGAAAGGTTCATTTGTGGTAGGTACACGAAAGTAGCTCTCTATTCACAGCAGGGAGCCTGCATTGGAGCCTGCCGAGCTGCTCGGCAACACTACATTAAACTAAAGAAATAAGATTTTAGTTTTGATTCACGTAGTACGGGTTGAAACAATATGAGTGAATGGAATTAGCGAAGAAATCGAATGCAGTTTGTGATCAGGCAAATTTACGTCTATTTGATCTCAATATCTGATGTTAAAGTACCGACTCCTTATAAATAAATTATAATTAGATATTCAACTAATATGTATTTTTTTACCGACTTCTGCCATCCCTTTTACAAATAATGAATTGAGATCGATAATAAACAATATAACTAGTATCTCAATCGTACCGAAACGTGTTTCTTATTTGTGCCCAAACGATTGACAACGATTGAGCATTTTGCATTTCCAATTGTTTCCAATCGGGTACTTGGAATTTGCAACGTGATGGCAGCACTTTTGTCTGGCTCTTAGATTGTTTATTTTAGTGAAAATTTTATGAATCGTTATGAGTTTTTAAATCGGTAAAAAAAGTAAGCTAATAATTTAGAAACGTGAAACTTCAGAAAAGTGATTAAAGTATTATTTCAAAATTCCAGGCTGTTATTAATTGAATAAATTGAAACAATTAAAATATAATTAATTCAACTTTATAAATTTTTAGATTATTGAAATATAAGTACTAAAAATGATGGACAAAATTCTTTCTAAATTTAACAGTAAATTTACATCAATGTCGGTGATGTTATGTTCGGTAATCCTTAGAGTATCACTTAACTTTTACCACTAATGATTGACATAAAAATAAAGTTTTCTATTATTCGCAAGGTTGCTACTAATATCGAAGAAAAATTTGGAATAATTTCCTGGTTAAAAAAAATTTACACCAGTCAATCAAATTCAAAGTTTAAATTTTTAAAGCTGAAAATTTTGTTATTTAAAGTACTTAACACTAAATTTAAAATTAAACTAATTGAAGTGGAAGTTTTTTATCACTGTGCGTTCTAAATATTTAATTAAAACATTTAAAACAGCGATTTCGAGTTCAAACGTTCAGTAATATTTGTAAAAATTACAAGCCTTCTAGAGAATTTTTATAAATAAAGCATTTGAAATTTCACAATATGGATTCAGAAGCCTTTAACTTTGTTTAATTTAAAATTATGCCATGTGAAATTTAAGCATAAAAAATGCACCTTTTTCATCTTGTTTCGATTTGATTTGAATTAGTAAAAATGCAGACTTCAAAAATAGCATTTTAAAAATCCGGCTTCTAAACTGCTTACGTTTAAACTTTATCATTTCTTAATTTTAGCATTTCAAACTCAAAGTTTCAAAAAATTCGTAAATTTAAAATTAAACTCTTATTCTTTGATATGCTAAAATGTCGAAAAACGTCCCTACGGTAACATAAGATTTTATGAAATTATGAGAATGACAACTGGATATAAAAACCAAAGATAAACTTTTTTCAGACAATTAAATAAAAAATTTAACTAAATTTACAGAAATATGTGGCCATCAATCACAATGTTTCAGGAAGGTGAGAGTATACAAAATATCTGCGCTTATGAAAGGTAAACCACTTGTTGTGATGAATTACGCACGTATTTCATTCAATTTTGAACCTAATAAAACCTAAATGAATCTAATACTATACAATTAATAATTTGAAAACTTTAAAATTAAAATATTTCATGATTAGACATTGCAAACCTAATTATTTGAACTATTCAAAATTTAATATTTTAAATATTCAAAACTAGAAATTTTCAAGAATATTAAATCAAAATTATTTATAAATTCAAAATTTTTATATTGAAAGAAACTTAAAAGGATTAGATAAGTTTTTTTTACTAAAAATGTAAAGAGTTACCTATAATTTATTTAGCCTGAGTTTCAAAATATTGGCTCCATCCTACCTTCTATAATGTTTCCAATCGTTTTCAATTGGGTATCTATTATTCTGAGTTAGAGGTTACGTTTTCACTACAGCATTTGGATTTAACCTTAATTATGTACAAGCAATTTTTACTCTGTCAAACAAACAAATTTCAACAATATGAATTAAAAAAGAAGTAAATAAACGTTTTACAATAATATATCCGCAAAAACAAACTGCCTACTGGGTAATCATACTACATGACTGTTCCCTACTGAAAATTCCTATATAGGTTCGTATATAGGAACCCACAGCGGATCCTATATAGGATCCTACATAGGAACCTATGTGTTTACCTATAGGTGCCACCTGTAGGAAGAAACATAGGATCCTATAAAGGATCCTATATAGGTTCCTGTATAGGACCCTATTTAGGATCCTGTATATGTTTCTGCACGGGACCATATCCAGATGCGCAGTACTATTTTATAGCACTTACGGCTGCGCAGAAGTTTTTTTGGTCCTCCAGGAGCATCTAGAGACATCCGTACCATTAGGTACCATGAGGTATCATTAGTTATAGGTACCATCAGTTAGGCACTATTAGGTACCTTATTAGGGAGTATCCTATACAGGCACCTATATAGGATCATATGTCCTTTCCAATAGGTGGCACCTATAGGTGAAACATATAACATCCTATCTAGAATCCTATATAGGATCCTATGTAGGTTCCTATATAGGATCATATCGGAACCTATATAGGAATTTTCAGTAGGGTAACATCGTTAAACGGTATGATCTTGAAATGTTTTTAACCCATATACTTTTGACTTTTCATTTGGTATACCGCCTATACATGGTATTTTTTGTACATAAAACTTGTGTTAAATTACTAAAAATTTAATATCTAACCAATAAACGCCTGCGCGTCATGTGTGTTACAAACTAAAACTACATATGGCATATTGCATACAAGTACATTTACTCAATTCAATCCGATTGGGAACAATTGACGCAATTAGCAACCATTTAAACCGATTCAATTTTTGATTATGTCTAATGGTTATTAATCGTGTCCAATCGATTATTTCTATGAGAGGGATAGCTTTAATAATAAAACAGTACATAACTACTACGGAGCAAAACAGTTGTCAAATTCCTGTAACGTACCCAGTAACAAGCATTGAATTCAAAAAAATTAAGAATTTATATTCCTTTGAATATGCGATTTTTCCTCCGTCTAACAATCCCCCAACAGGAACAGGAAAAGTGCAAATCCTATTCCTCTCAATCGACTTAGTAAAATTTAACGAAAGCATTTATTTAACCTATTTTTCATTATTAAATCTTTTTATAACTTATAAATTCGAAAATATTCAAATTTATATTTATTTATATTTTAATCATTTATTTAAATAATTTTAACTCTAGAGAGGCAGAGTTGAATTGGTGAGAATTAAAATTTCAGAATTTACATTCCGCATGAAGGAATTAAAACAGCTTATTACACATATTTTGTGAACTTATCAGAAGGAATTAAATAAAATCAAAATATGACCACTTCTGAGGAATATAAAATATCTCTGTGAGGTGCGTTACCGGTACAATTAGAAAGAATTAAATATATTGAAAACACGTTCTCTTTGGGAGAATAGAAAGCTATGGAAATAGAAGTGAATAAGTTTAGCAAGTATCTGTTTCTTATTGTGGCATTTTAGGCAGATGGAGAAATCGCGCATTCAAAATAATAGAATAATCTTCACTTTTGCGCTGAAATCTGAAAATATTAATTTTTCTCTATTCTACGCTTATTACAGGGTAATCAAATAATTGACACTTTTTATTTCTTTCAAAGTCGCTAAACTTCAGATTAAAAATAACCATTAACCAAAATAAGTTTCACTATTTTGCAGGACATTATAATTTTATAATTAGACATTCTATAACTTCAAAATCTGACAACTAGCAAAATTTGAACTATTTTCGATGAAAGATCGCAAATGTTCAAACATATTATATAACAGAGGCACTGCGACAAGTTACCATATTAAAAATAGTTAGAGAAATTGGAATTCCCATTCAGTTGAAATATTTATAATACTGAAAATTCACGTGTAAATAAAATGAATCCATCCAACAGATATAAGCACTATATATGTAACAGATGGCGCCAGGCAGTTTCCGCGCCCCCTTCGAATTAAGTGTATAACCTTAATTTCTCAACAAAAATACATTATTTTGATTATTTCCATGCTTCGGCGGTACTTTATCTCCTGAAAAAAGGATTTGAATTTTGGAACTTGACCCAGAGAAAAATGCGACAATCCCTTTTCGCATTACTGCATATAATCCTGTGATTCCTCTTGACGATATGAGGTTAGGAAATCCTCTCTCCGAGTGAGAAAAATATTGAAGTAAAATACACAACATATTGTGAATAAGGGAAGAAAATGTATGTTCTATGAAAATTGTACAATAAATTTGGTCAATTTACGAACCAGTTGGGTGAAACTGGACAAATTCCATATCCTGAAGAGGAAGACCAGCTCTAGATGCCATAGCGGTCCCATCGCCTGTACAAGCGTGAGCTGCCGTGCAAGAGAAATAACATCGTCCTGCCCCTCCAGTTGCTATTACCTACGTATCAAGTATGCAGATTATTTATCTGATAGGCGATGGCCTCGTACGGTACCGGTCACGAGTATGAAACAACTTGTTTTTCCATATTTGCTCCTTCGCAACAATTTTAACGTTTTGTTAACTTTTAAAAATCATCAACATTTATCAACCCTGGAGGACCGATGGAACCGAATGGAGCCTCTACAAAGTACCCGTAAAGACCCCATTGGGTCCCCATCCGGTTCCTTCATAAAAAACCAAACAGAAACAGCAAAATCCGCTTTTAAATTGTTAAAATTTGGATTCTACGTTAAAATTTGCATTGGAAACTCAAGAAGTAATCGCAATACTTTTTCTTACAGCGTTAAAAACTTTAAAAAATAAAATACCTGTCATTTACTTGGGCCTAAGGCGCCTTCGCGTACATCTTCTTTCAGTTACAGTTAATAAGAGTTCCGCCGGTGAATTTCGTCTGGATGCTAGCGCCACGCAGTGAAAACCTCAGACAACAACAAAGCGATGCAAGTTAGATAGAAGTTTATTTTTAAACTTCGCGCGCAACATACTATTTGAACTATTATGGATGCGCTGGAAGTCACCTTCAGCAGAAGTTAATTACAAATTTTACATTTTTAAGGCTGCAAAAAAAATATCGCGATTACTCCATGAGTTTCTAATAGAAAATTTAACGTAGAATCCGAATTTCAACTGTCTACACGTTGACCTTGCTGTTTTTTTTTAGTTTTTTAAGAAGGAACCGAATGGGGTCTTTACGGGTACTTTATAGAGGCCCCATTCGGTTCCTTCGGTCCGCCAGGGAATGATCTTGAACTTACCGAAAGGAGCCTCTGCAAAGTACCCGTAAAGACCCCATTGGGTCCCCATTCAGTTCCTTTTTAAAAAACTAAAAAAAGCAGCAAGATCAACTTATTAACTGTTGACATTCGGATTCTACGTTAAAATTTGCATTGGAAACTCACGGAGTTATCGCAATACTTTTTCTTGCAGCATTAAAAACTTTGAAAAATAAAATGCCTGTCATTTATATGGGCCGAAGGCGCCTTCAAGTGCATCCTCTTCAGTAGCAGTTATAAATGTTCCGTCGGGAACTTTAAGAATTTTGTCTGGATGCTAGCGCCACGCAGTGGAAACCTCAGACAACAACGCTGCGATGCAAGTGAGAGAATTTTATTTTTAAACTTCGCGAGCAACATACTACTTGAGCTATTATGGATGCGCTTGAAGTCACCTTCAGCAGAAGTTAATGACATTTTTTAAAAATTTTAGAGCTGCAAAAAAATTATAACGATAACTCCGTGAGTTTCTAATAGAAAATTTAATGTACAATCCAAATTTTAACAATTTAAAGATTGATCTTGCTGTTTCTTTTCAGTTTTTTAAAAAGGAACCGAATGGGGTCCCAATGGGGTCTTTATGAGTACTTTGTAGAGGCTCCTTTCGGTTCCTTCGGTCCGCCAGGGATGATAAAAAATGTCCAACGTAGAACAAGTATGTTACAATTATTTAAATATTTATTCTGCGCGTGAGAAAATAGTTTTGTAAAATAAGTTACAAAGTGTAATATACGAAGATTTCAGTAGTGTTTTTTTTTTAAATATATATGAATGTTATTTTAATTGTTATTTTAAAACAGATATGAGATGTCTTCGAATTTTCCAGCTTTTTGTTCCAAAACTTTAATTTTTTGCATATTGCATAGAAAAATGGAAAGAATGGTGATAAATTGGTACGATTTTACAGAAATTTATTTTTAAAATGATCCTAAGAACATAATGTTTATTATTTAAGTTATTATTCAAATTTTAAGGAAACAGATAGATTTGTACTATTTTTGCTTATTTCCTATTTGAGCGAAAAAGTCATTCAAAAATACCCGATAAAAAGGAGTTGCTTGGAACACATAGACGGGCAAAAACAAATTTGATATTTCAATGTCTTCAAATGCGTACAAATTGCATTTTTGTCCGAAATGCTATTGCCCTACCGACAGAAAACTCTGAGTATTCTCAAGCGAAATAGCCTGGCCCGTTTCAGTCTATAAGCAGAGTCGATTTGAATGATTTAGTCTCTGAGAAAGTCTGAGAGATTTGGATCCTTTTCAAGGTCCTTTTGATGATCTTTTTAAGAGTGGTGCGACGGTAATATAATGTTCCTTTTGTATTCGTCACGTACCGGGCGGGCAGAGTTATTTACAGTAGTTGGCCTTCGCTAACCCGGTTCTCCCTTTTTAAATTTCTCTTCAAATTATTAACATTTTTTTTTTAATTGATGAATTTTCTCACTATACTTATTTATAATTATAAATTATATACTAATATACAATTTTCTAGTTGAATTTAAAAATGTCTTTTTTGGCATATCTCATTCCATTTACGAGAAACGTTGTATTAATTCCAATTTTAATCATTCAAAAAAAGTTAGATATCTGAAATCATCGAAACCCGTAGATTCCGAATTATTATGTTTTAGGCTGTTAACTATGAAATTAAAAAAATCTACTTCCAAATTTTAATCCGAAAGCTTAACATTCAATGATATTCAATATTCAATGATACTCGGCGAATCGCCAAATTGTATGCTATGCAATGCCTTTCACGAACCAAGTATTGAAGCGTGTCAATGCCATATAATCCTGTCGACAAAATATTGAATACGCCTGTTGGGTAGTTATGACAGCGCCACTAATTTGGAACTATTGGGAAGAGATTTGAAATTGAATTCAATTTTAACAAGAAATCTTATAGTAAATAAATAATTTAAGACTTGAGTAGAATATTTCTGATTAAAATGAATTGATATTTACTGCTCTTTTTCATTAACATTGCTCCAATGACTTTGAGATACCCAAAAATTCGCGTGTCAGATGGCGCTGCTATCAAGTCAAAAGAGACATCCTACGGGCGTATAGACTCAATAAACGGTGAACTTCGCATAAACCTCGCTGTGAGGTTGCGCGCAAGATTGTATGCA
>NC_046665.1:37914466-37918586 GCF_010883055.1 Belonocnema kinseyi
CGCTAATATTGCACGAGAACTTCGAATTCGTACAGCAAATGCTATTTTGAGCTAGTGTTCTGCGAGGTCGCGTTGCGATGTTGATGCGATGCTAATGCGACGAAAATGAGTAGCTAATACGATGTAGCACTGCGAAGTCGCAATAATGATGAAGAATGAACATTTGCAATTTGTTTGCAATTTGTTTGCATTATTAGCTACAATACTGCATTCAGACATTTTCGAAGTTAATTTATACCTTTTAGCAACGTGATTCGCGATATATCTTTAAAATAGGTTTCGGAGGGGTCGGTTTAGATCAAAAGCAAACTGCATGCAATCTTCTTGTTACATGAATGGACGGTTCGCGCAACCTAGCAGCGAGGTTTATGCGAAGTTCACCGTTTACTGGGGAATCAATGACGGTCAATTAGATTTAATTATTGTTCGGACAAAAATGGAACTGGTACGCATTTAAAGGCATTGCAATGTCCGTTTTCCTTAATGCCAATCTATGCGTCCCAATCAACTCGTTGTTACCGGACAGGTGGTCTCATACGCCTGACAGGTTTTTTTTAGTAATAATAATAATGGTGATAACAAAATTACATTTACTTTTCAGCATTAGATATGTATTAGAATCTCTGCTTAAAGTTCAAAGGATACTCTTTCTTGGAATTATCATAATTAATTTTGTATGGGAAGTGGAATAAGATGCCGATGGTGTAAGACATGGTGTTAATTACAAAAAACGCCTGCGCTTGTAGATTTTCATATTAGTTTTTTGAATCAAATGCCTTTCTTTGTTTCGAAAAATAGTGAAGCATGAAAATATTAGATTCTAATAGGCAATAAGGAATTTCTTTAAGCATCTATTATTATAAATCATTTTTATAAACGTTCTAAATATATTAATTCCTGGAACGTTCCCAAGCGGCGGACATTTTACACGTTCACGGAACGTTCCAACAACGTTCACTGAGCGTGTAAAATGTCCGCCGCTTGGGATCGTTCCAGGAACGGTCCACTGGGACCTGTGGTGAACCTTCCATTATTGTTATTTTTAATAACAATTATCTCGAAAACGCAAGAAATAGGTAAAAATAGATGTCATTTTTGAGTTTTGAGTACCGAATATACTACATTCTAATATGGTATCTAGATCATAAACTGAAATTAATTTTGACCTATCACTTACGGTTTATCGGATATTCATTCACAATTTATATTCATATTCATTCATGATATTCATTCACAATTTATTCTTTAAACGTTCCAGTGAAATGTTCCTGGAACGTTTCACTGGATCGTTCCCAAGTAGCAGACATTTTACACGCTCAAGGAACGTTCCTGGAACATTCCTAAGGTTCTCGCGGAACGTTCCGTGCTTTAGGGTGGTGTCAGAACATTTTTGTGCAGATGGTAATAGCGCTTGATAACAGGTAAGTAATTTAATTGATAATGTAGAAAAACCCAGACATTTAGTTATCTTGTGAATCTCGTAATTTCAATATTTTTTCTAAACTTCTTCGAGGTTATAACCGTTATGTTTGTTTTACGGTTTTATTTATAATAAGACGTTAGGTGTTTAATAATAAAGTTATACAGATAATGAAGAAAATCGAAATGCGATTTGAAACTATATTTAATAATAATAATACGGTTCACGTATTATTCTTTTGAAAGGTTTGAAAGAGACTATACCCTACCGATAGAAATTTCAGAGTATATGCTAAAGATTCTCAAGGCTCTGAGAAGCTCTGAGAAATTCTCCGCAGGCACTCAGATATATTTAAAGGTCCAGGTAGCTTGTTTAAAGGTTTTGAAGGCTTTGAAATGTCCTTTCTGAAATTGAAATAAATATACGATCATAAATAACAAGCAGTCCCGGCGAACCGACGGAACCGTCAGGAGCCTTTACAAAATATCCTTAAAGACCCCTCTGAGCCCCCCTTCGGTTCCTTCTTAAAAAATTCAAAAAAATAGCAGGATCAATTTTTAAATTGTTATAATTCGGATTCTACGTTAAAATTTCCATTAGAAACTCACGGAGTAATCGCAATACTTTTTTTTCAGCGTTAAAAATTTGTTTAAATATCATTAACTTCTGCTGAAGGTGACGTCAAGCGCATCCATAATAGCTCAAGTAGTATATGTTGCGTGCTTGTTTAAAAATAATATTCAAAAATGACAAGTAAATGTAAATACATATATGTAATCATTTATATATCTAATTTTACACAAATTTAATACCTTCTCTGATAAGAATAATATGAAAAATATGCCCGCTTCGCGGGCTCATGGTCATCGCGCGCCGCGCGCGCGGCTCGCAAGTTTAAACGCGCCTAGGGCGCGCGACGGTTGAATCTCGCGCTTCGCGCTGGGATATTTATTCTTTGAATTTGGAATGCTTGAAAAAAACGTTATCAAAAAGATCTATTTTAGATGGCAGTAATTATATGCGTCTTCATATTATGAATTGTCTACTTAATTAATTATAGTCAAAGATTAAGTTTCTCAAAGCTCTGTAGACTTTGACGTACACATTCTCATCTTGACACGCGCGCTGCGCGCTCGATTTCCGATAGACATTTGTAAACAGGTTTTGTTGGATTTTTTTCTCGTAACTTTAATCGTTTTTCCACACATTTTTTTTACCTTACTTTTTTCAACGTTATTTTTCACGAATAAAACAAAAAGTACGCGTCCTATCAAGAAGTGATTTTTAACGAAATTGTAGATCTTTTTTGGGATAACCATTTTTGTTAATTCATCTTTTTTTTATCCTACATAGTTTGTCCACAAAATGGAATTTTTTATTTTCCATTATTTTTTGTGCAATCAAAATTTGAATTTTCGATTTTTGAAGAAAATCCAAAAATTTGTTATAATAATCTTGTAGGGATTTCAAAAAGAAATGTTTTTCTTTTATTGCCTTTTTTTCATATCGTGCGTTTTTCGGCTTTAAATTTTGATTTTCAGTTAATTAAAAAAATTTATAAAACGCTATAACTCTGAGAATTTTCTTTTTATCGATAAAAGTCATTGGGATAAATTGTTTGTTCTTTTCAATACTATAAATATCCGTACATAGAATTTTCTAATTCAGAAAAAAGTGGTCTCAACAATTTTCAAAATGCGCTCACTTTTTGAATTTTTATCAAAATTGGCTGGTTAACGAACTCGTCCTTTCTTTTAGGACCTAGAAAAAGTGTGCCAATGATGGATTTGATTCGTTCATTTTTTCGAGAGTTATCGTGTTTACGGACGGACGGACAGACAGACGCCATCGTGAAAACCTGATTTTCGGATTCAGAGGGTCTCGAAAAGTGGAGATCCGTTGAAAAAGTGTGATTTCAAATTTCCGACAATTCAAATACTTTCTCAATCATAAATGATGAGAATGTAAAAATGAGGATTTAAACAAATCCTTTACCTTTAGTCCTGACTCTCGTCTCACCCGCAAGGACACTGCTTGACTGCTCTCACTTGCATCACAGCGTTGTTTGAAGTTTCCACTGCGTGGCGCTAGTATCCAGACAAAAATCTTAAAGTTACCGACGGAACGCTTATTAACTGATAATAAAAGAAGATGCACTTGAAGCCACCTTCGGCCCATGTAAATGTCAGGTATTTTATTTTTTTAAAGTTTGTATCGCTGAAAGAAAAAGTATTGCAATTACTCCGTGAGTTTCTAATGCAATTTTTAACGTAGAATCCGAATTCCAACAATAGAAAAGCTGTTCTTGCTGTTTTTTTGTTGAGTTTTTAAAGAAGGAACCGAAAGGGGGCTCAGTGAGGTCTTTAAGGGTACTTTTTAGAGGCTCATTTCGGTTCCTTTATTCCGCCAGGGAGAGGCTAAAATTGAAATAAGAATTCAATCATAAATAATAAGCAGAGCCCTGGCGGACCGAAGGAACCGAAAGGAGGCTCTACAAAGTACCCTTTCAGACCGCACTGAGCCCCCCTTCGGTTCCTTCTTAAACAACTAAAAAGAAACAGCAAGATCACTCTTTAAATTGTTAAAATTTGGATTCTACGTTAAAATTTGAGTTAGAAACTCTCGGAGTAATCGCAAAACTTTTTCTTGCAGCATTAAGGGTCTGTTCATATACTATGTGGACAATTTTTGCCACTTTTT
>NC_046665.1:37918686-37932884 GCF_010883055.1 Belonocnema kinseyi
CCCCCCCCCCCTAAACTGTCGACGTTGTATATGGATGGCCCCAGAACACTTTAAAAAATAAAATACCTGTCATTTACATGGGCCGAAGGCGGCTTCAAGTGAATCTTCTTTTAGTAGCAGTTAACAAGCGTTCCGTCGGTAACTTTAGGAATTTTGTCTGGATGCTAGCACCACGCAGTGGAAACTTCAAACAACGCTGCGATGTAAGTGAGAGCAGCCAAGCAGCAGTGTCCTTGAGGTTACGAGACGAGATGTCAGGACTAAAGGTAAAAATTCTAATTTTTCATATTATTCTTATCGGAGAAGGTATTAAATTTGTGTAAAATTAGACATATAAATTAATACATATATTTATTTACATTTATTTTCCATTTTTGAATATTCTTTTTAAACTTCGCACGCAACATACTACTTGAGCTATTATGGATGCGCTTGAAGTCACCTTCACCAGAAGTTAATGACATTTAAACAAATGTTTAACACTGCAAAAAAGCATTGCGATTACTCCGTGAGTTTTCAATGAAAATTTTAACCTAGAATCTGAATTTCAACCGTTTAAAAGTTGATCTTTCTGTTTTCTTGAGTTTATTAAGAAGGAACCGAAGGGGGACTCAGTGGGGTCTTTAAGGGTACTTTGTAGAGGCTCCTTTCGGTCCGCCAGGGCCTAATTATAATTTTCCATTTCAATCACACTTGAAGTAATTCTATTTGTTTATTAGGGTGGTTTTAATTACATGGGATGGACAATAACTCAATGAATATGATTTTGAATATTATATGATTATTGATCAATGTCTGTTTTAAATTTTCGCGTCTTTGGTGCTTTTGGTCACCTTTGTCGGTAAACAAGGGAGTTTCCAAAGGCATTCCAAATATTTACACGCTGAATGGAATTTTCAAGAAGTAGGACTAACTAGATTTTGCGACATACTTTACTTTGATTCGAAAGAAAACACTTATTTAGTGTTGGTATCATGTCGTGAGCATTTTTTTTCGTCATTATACCCTACAAAATTATTATATTGTATACTTTTTATTCTACAATATTCATACTATGGAAATAAACTGGCAGTAATATGACGGTCACGGTATCCCATGGTAAAGGGCATGCTGGCAAAAATTCTCACCACGTATCTCGTGCTTCGCACTCGAATTTATCCCTGAAATTTTGTATCATTCCCATAAATGTATATTATTATAATTCATAACTTGCATTGGTATTAAAACAGACGAAATCTCATTAAACCGTTTTAAAAAGTGCGCATTCTTTTAAAAAATGTTGGTTATTTATCATTTTGTTGCAACTTTTGTCGTTTTTCCATAAACTGAATTGGTTGATTTCCAATGTTTTATTCATGATTTAAACTTTACACGTACGGTCTACTGAGCAGCCTTACCGTTTTTTAACTTTTAAATTATGTATATATGTATATATACACACACACTCTCGTATATATATTTTTTGTTTGAAAATTCATTATTATATTTGAGAATATTTGAAATACTGTGAAAAATTGACATGAAAAATGTAACTTTTGAATTTTCCATTATTTTTTATGCTGTCAAAATTTATTTTTTGATTTATTAAGAAAATTCAAAAAATTGTTATGGTAATCTTCTAGGGCATTTAGAAATCAAACTTTTTCTTCTCTTGTCATTTTTTCATATCGTCCGTTCATTGGCTTAAAAGGTTCATTTTTGTGTGTTTTTTGAAATCTTGTTAATGCTATAATTCTAATAATTTTTAATTTTATGAAAAGTCATTAAATAAATTGTTCGACTTTTTAAATACTATGAATAACCATACAGAGAATTCTTGAATTTTGAAAAAATGGTCTCAAAAATATTCAAAAGGTGCTCACTTTTTGAATTTTTATCCATAATCGCTGGCTAACGAACTTAACCTTTAGTGTAGGGCACTTGAAGAGTCTACTAGAGGCCAATCTAATAGAATTATTTTTTCAAAAGTTATTGTACTGACAGACAGACAGGCATAGATACATACAGACAGACCGACAGACAGACATATTCGTAAAAACCTGTTTTTCGATTTAGGGGGTCTGAAAACGTGGACATTTGACAAAAAGTGGTGGTTCAAATTTTACACAAATTTAATACCTTCTCTAATGTGAATGTAAAAATATATTTTTTACCGTGTGATGAGCTTTAAAACGGTGCATCAGGCCTGTTTCAAGTTCAAAGGCCAAAACTCCCTTGCAGCATTGTCCATGAAAAAGAAGATCAAGCGCAAAATATTCGACAAAATAATGAACATCGTATTTTAGACTTTGTCCATAAAGTGTGTGAAGAACAGCATGTCCTATTCGATCAGCAACAGCACATGTTCGATGTGCTGGCCCATCTTTTCCAAAATTAATACTTTGCCCACCAAAAGGTCGTTGATAAATTTTTCCATCTTCCGTGCGACTAAAAGGACAACCTGTACATAAATTTAAACAACATTTTAATTTTACAAGATGATTGTAAACTAGCCAACGCCTGATTTTACTGTAAAATGAATGAACAATTAATAATTATTATTGAAAAATTAAGTAATTTTTATTAAATATTTGTCTGAACCTCCAAAAAATATTTCAAAATACTCAACTAACATTTTCCATCATTTTATAAAACATTTGTTTTTAATAGACATTTTTTAATTTAAAATACTTCTTGTCGCAAAATAATATTGCCTTTTATAATACCTGTAGACTTAATATGCAAGAGATTTTGTAGTTGCTAAAATTAAATTTGTAAATAAAAATTTGAAAACCCTCGATACAATAAAATTTTTATTATGATGTTGCTTGATTTTAAAATGTGTATGCAAAAATCTGGAAAATGAAGATATTGTTACCAAAATTTTCGAGTTCAAAAATAGCTTTCGGCCCTTCTCTAGTTAAATAGTGGATTGCATCTTGATCTCCAAGCCAATCTGAACCTTTTACTGTATCATACATATGGTAAAGCCAATTGTCTTCGTGATGTGTACTAATAGCAGCATTTATTCCACCTTGAGCCGCGACAGTGTGAGATCTCGTAGGAAATAGTTTTGTGATAACAGCTACACGATATCCCTTAGAGCCTAAACCAAACGCAGCCCGCAAACCTGCCCCTCCTGCTCCCACGATCACACAATCATAACAGTGATCTATCATAGGGTAACTCTTTAAGAAGAAAATAAACAAATCGTCAATTATTTCTCATTTATAAATTTATTTAAAAAATTACTGATAATTTTAAATTAGATAACAATAATTTAAACTAAAACCAACAAGGGCAGGGCCAGACGTTGATTTTTTGTATTCAAATTTTTGTTTAATGAAAGGTATATAGAATGTTATACAATTTTATTTGATGATATTAATATTAAACCTATCATTGAAGTGATTAATAAAATTAAAGTAAATGAATAATAATATATAAATAAATCAAATATGCCATTTTCGAGCAAACTAGCTCTAAATATATGCATGGAATTAATATGGATTGTCAAAAAAATATTCGAACGTCCGTTGTAGCCCACGGATAATACACGCCATTGAGAGATTTTTTTAGAATCCATATAAATCGCTTAAAAAATTTAAAACCATTTTTCTCGAAACTGCCTGAAAAGCGCATCCTTCCGTTTAATCATATAAGTCTCCTATTAGTAATAAACTTTTATTTCAAAAATTACAAATCTAAGAAAAACCCGCCTGACCCTCCCATTGTAAAACTGTAAATAAAGGTAATTCATTTTATGTTTAAAAAAATTCGAATCTCAATTACAAATAGATTACTACATTTTATTTAAATTAATTGCAAGCGATTCCTTAGAACAGTATGTAAAACCAAGAATATTTGAAAAATAAAAACTGGGAAACAAGAAGTCTTAAATATTTGCATCAAATACTAAAAATGTATGTAACTTCTTTCTGATAAAAAATTTGAAAAATGTCTTTTTGCAATTCCAAAAAATTAAGATATTAAACAGTATTGTAGAGAGAAAATGGTCAAATTCATTTAATGATTTGAACCTCGCAAAGAATCTTTTATTTCAAGTATTATTAAATTACATGGGGACAATAAAATTGTGGAAATTGTTTGTCACAAATAATAATATAAAATTATAAATCATTTAAAAATTAGAAGAGCTTGAGCACATTGCAATATTGAAAGCTTTTAAGCAGAGAATATTCCAAATGAAATCATTTCATTTCGGAAATGGCCAAAGTATTTAAGATCAAAAATTTTATGATTGGAAGCCTTTTTCAGGATTAACAAATTTTTAATCGTAAAATGTTTGTAATTCTTCAAATCGAAATATTCAAAAATAAATAATTTTGAAAAATGGTAGGAACAGAACTATCCACTTTTAAATAGATTTTTACGTAAAAGCCTTCAAAATTGTGCAACTCACATTATAAATAGTCTAGAAGAAAAAAATTGTGAATTGGAATCCGAAATAAATAAATAATATAGGAATTCAAAAAATGTTTCAATTGATACAATACTTATCATGCTGGCATTTTTTCAGAAATTTTCATGCACTTTTCTGAAAAAATGCCAGCATGATAAGTATTGTACCAATTGAAACATTTTTTGAATTCGTATATTATTTTTTTATTTCTTTCGGATTCCAATCCACAATTTTTTTTCTTCTAGACTATTTATAATGTGAGTTGCACAATTTTGAAGGCTTTTACGTAAAAATCTATTTAAAAGTGGATAGCTCTGTTCCTACCATTTTTCAAAATTATTTATTTTTGAATATTTCGATTTGAAGAATTACAAACATTTTACGATTAAAAATTTGTTAATCCTGGAAAAGGCTTCCAATCATAAAATATTTGATCTTAAATACTTTGGCCATTTCCGAAATGAAATGATTTCATTTGGAATATTCTCTGCTTAAAAGCTTTCAATATTGCAATGTGCTCAAGCTCTTCTAATTTTTAAATGATTTAATTTAGGACATAAATATGAACGTTTTACACAATATAAAATATCCAAATTGTCATGATTTTAAATGAAATTACTTTCTTTTTTTCTTTTCATGTCGTATTGAACCGTTTGAAAATGCGTGATTAGAAAATTAAAATCTTTGCCTTTTTAATAATTAATATATCGAGTTTTCTTACGCCATTTTCGCTGGAATTTTTACATTCTGCTCTGTCAGCGGCACTGAGATTTATGTGCAGATTTCTGGAAAATTGTAGTCCTGAACGTAGATATCTGTTTTTCTGAAAATTGTAAGCTCTGTAAATTGGCATAATTATTGAATAATCAATGAAAGTATTTGGTAATATTGAATTTTAATACAGATATCAAATACTTAATATCCTCTTACAAGTAAGTATCTAGGACTACTCAGACACCCTGCAATTCTTCTCGCAGTTATCATTTGGCTATATTTCATGAATTTTATTTTCTTATTTTATAAAATACTTGATTATCAAACAAATTGTCAATGAGATTTTGACAGTTTCGGATTTCACTTGTTAAAAGACGGAATATTGATTTCGATTCTAGAACATTAGCAGGCTTGCGCGCGCTACGGCGCGCGCCTATTTATTTTTTTATGAAAAAAAAATTATAAATGAAAAGCCTATTTTTTCTATGTTATACATATTTAATGAATGTCACAAAATATTAGTATAAAATAATAGAAGACACCAAGGGCTGAGTTCTGTATCTGAAACTGTAATTAATCTTTTATAATAGGATTTCAACGAATTTTATATTTTTAGGCAGCAAATGAAATTGAACTATCTTATTCCAAATAAGCTTTTTTTATTAAAGTTAATTTACACCTAATATTGATGAATAGCATTTATTAAAATTTTGTAGCCCACGTTGATGATAATCATATTCTTTAAATAATGAACTTTGCATTTTTACACCACAATTTTTATAAATCAATTTAGCAAAATTTTTGAACGCGCATTATAATAATCAATGACCTTATAGGTAGAAAAATACATGTAATAAGCTTGTTGCCACTCGGTAAACTCTCCCCTGATAATCTTGGTCAAATCTCCCCAATATTAATTCATGAGTTCAATGTCATAGAAATTTTAGTAATAACTGTTTCATTATTTCGATTTATACAAAATCATTGCACTACTTTGTAAGGAATAACGCGATATATGATTACTTTACGAATTTTGACTACAAGAGTAGATAAATCCTTACAAAGTTTGATAAAATTACATTATTGAACCCAAATTTCTGCCAATTGTCAAATATCGGGCTTAGTTAAGTCTCCCACTTCCCTCTGGACTTATCACATTGAAGTTTATGAAAAACATAAATATTTTGTTTAAGATTAAACTAATAATTATTATATTTCAAATTACATTGAAATTAATGAAATTTTGCATTAAAAATAACACTTTCAACAAATAAATATTTGAAAAAATATCATTCGGGATGAATGTGTTGTAATAAATGTGGTTTATGGTGGAAGATGGAGGGTAAAAGTGTTATAACTGTTTTAGAGAAAAATAGTCTTTTGACTTAAAAGTTTAAGAAGGGAGAAACATTTTATTATTCCCTAACTGACAATTCTTTATTTGTTTAAAATTCGTTTTTCTAGTTGAAAAATTCATCTCTTTGGTTAAAAAATTTACTATTGTTTTTAAAATTCTTTTTTTCCGGAAATAAATTAATTTTCTGTGTGAAAAAGAAACTTTGCTACTTTTGGTTTAAATTCGAATCTCTTATAGAAAATTAATCTTTATGATTGAAAATTCGTTTCCTTATTTTTACAATGCATCTCTTGGCAGCATCTGCATTCGTTGAAATATCAAATGTTACATTTTCTATCGAAAATCCATATTTGCCGGTTAAAAATTCAACTACTTTGTTGGGAATTTATATACTGGTTCGAAAATTCAACTCTGGTTAAAAATTTTAATATTTTGTTGAAAATCTTTTCTTTTTGTTTAAAGATGTCCACCACTACGTTTTCATTGAGAATTCTTTTTTTTTAATGCTACTCTTTTTGGTTAAAGATTAATCTTTTTTGTTTGAAAATTTGACCATCCAGTTTAAAATTCATATTCGTAGGTTGAAAATTCAACGATTTGGTTAAAAGTTAAACTGTTCGGTTGTAAATGCAAATATTTCATTCTAAAGCCAAATTTTCTACAAAACCCTTTACACTGAAAATGAAAAAGTTTAATTTTCAGTTCAAACAAATTAACGAATTTGCAATCAAATAGTTACTTTTTCATAAAAAAACATAAGATTTTAACAAAATAGTTGAACTTTTAAATAAATAGATCAATTTTCAACAAAAAACAAAAAAATATGATTATTTGAAAACAACAACAAATTTTTGGTAAAAAAGTAGTTTTTTAAATTAAAGTGTAATCTGTTTTGGTTAAAAATCTAACTAATTGTTTAAAAATGTATGGATATTGTTAAAAATTCGTCTTTCTTAATAGAAAATTAATCTTCTTGTTTGAAAATTCTTCTTACTGATTTAGGATTCAAAAATTTTTCTAAAAATTCTTTTTTTTCAAAATTAATTTATTGAAGTGAAAATTTAACTTTTCATTTTTGGTGAAAAATTCATTGATATTTTTAATTGCAATCTGTTTTGGTAGAGAACTCAGCTATTTTTTTTTAATTGCACTTCTTTAAGTTGAAAATTATTTTTTAAACTAAAAACTGAACTATCCTATTTTTCGTTGAATACTAAGTTCATAATTGAAGCTTGATCTGTTTCGGTTAAAAACGAACCTTTTTGATTGAAAATTCAACTATTTTCTTCAAATTTCTTTTTTTTTTGAATTAATTTCTATAATGGTAAAATCTACTTATATTACTTTTGGTTAAAAAATGATATATTTTTTTCGAAAACCAATTTCTTTGGAAGAAATTTCAGAATTTTGTTAAAAATTCGTAATTTTTGGTAGAAAAATAAACTTCTTAATTGAAATTTCATATTTTTTCGAGCATTCTATTATTATATGAAAACTTCATTTTTTGGTAAAAAATTAATTTATTTAAAAGAGAAGTCAATTATTCCATTTTTGATAGAAAAATGATATTTAAAAAAAAATTCTCTTTTTTAGTTGAAAACTCAACCATTTGTTTGAAAATGCACATATTTCGATGAAAATTCGTTATTTTGGTAAGAAATTAGTCTTCTTGTTTAAAAATTCATCTTTGTGATTAAGAACAAAACTATTAAGTTGCACATTCCGTTTTTTTGTTAAAAATTAAATTCTTTAACTAAAAATTTAACTATCCCACTTTCGGTAAAATATTGAAATTTGGAATTAAAAACGGATATTTTTGTGTTGAAAAATCAATTATTTGTTTCAAACATCTTTTTTTGTTGAAAATTTAATTGTTTGTTGTTAAATATTAATTCTTTTAACTAAAAAGGAATATTCCTATTTCTGTTTCTATATATATTCATATTTTAAATAAAAAATTGATATTTTTGATTGAGGATTCAACTATTTTATTAAAAATTTAACAGCACAATTTTAGGATGAAAAAGCATATTTATAATTAAAAATTAATTTTTTTCGTTGAATATTCGTCTTTTTGGTAGAAAATTAATTTTCTTTGTTAAAATCTTATATTATTTATTGAGGAATCAACTATTTTCTTGCTTTTTTGTTGTTTATTAAAAATTATGTCTTTAAGGAAAATATTCATTCTATCATTGTTGGTTGAAAACTAATCGTCTTTTGTAGAGAATTGATTTTATGGGTAAAAAATTAATCTGTTTTTTTATTACTTTTAACATAGATGTCCAAATTCGATTTTTCATTGTCTTATATGGGAAAAAACGTCTTGCAAAATTGACTATAAACAAATTTAATCTCTAAGAGATTCTGCTAAATAATGTATAGAACCGGCTTGATTTTAAGTGAATTCTATCTTATTCTAAATACTTTCTATAATATTGTTCTTGGAAAAATAACAAAAAAGGAATAAAATAATAAAAAATCTAATATAATTACATATACGTCACTGAAAAAATAATCTGTAAACAACTTTTTCGATTGAAAATTCTTTCATTAAATAAACAGTTGACGACAAGACTTTTTTGACTACATTCGTATTGTTTTCTCAACAATTGTACTTCTTTAAAATAAAATAATGTTTTAAGATTACTGCAAGATTGATCAATAGTTCTTAATTAAATTAAACAAAATTAAAATTTAAAAATAAGTAATTTTCATTTTTTATTAATTCACAACTAAGATATTAATCAAAAAATACTGCTACCAATTGTAAAACTACGTACCTACAAGATATTGTGTACTTTTCACAGATTTAATAAAATTTTCTGATGTAGGCCACCATTATGTGTTGAAACGTTTGAAACAACTTAATTAGTTTCAATTCACCCGATCCTAAAGCCAACAACTTACACCAACAATTTCTTCAAATTTCTGTTATTTAATTTTTAAAAATTTCTTTAATATAAAATTAATCTTTGTGATGGAAAAATCATCTTTTTTGTTAAAACTTCTTCTGTTTGGTGTCAAATTCATGTTTTAGTTGAAATTTTAAATAATCTATAAAAAATTTAATTTTTTTGATTGCTTTTATAAACTAAAAACTACATTATTCTATTTTTGTTTAAAATTTGATATTTTTTATTGAACCTTGATCTTTTTAGTTAAAAATGGAATTATTTGTTTGAAAATTTATGTATTTTGATGAAAATTTGTATTTTTTGTTAGAAAAATAAAACTATTTACTTAAAAATTCATCTTTTCAATTGAGAATTCAACTTTTTCGTTGAAAGTTCCTTTATAGATAGTCAAAAATTAATTTCTGTAAGACAAAATTGGACTATACCATTTTTGGTAGTGAATTAATATTTGAAATTAAAAATGGATCTTTTGTAGTTAAAAATTCAACCATTTGTTTGAAAATGCACATATTTCGATGAAAATTCGTTATTTTGGTAGGAAATTAGTCTTCTTGTTGGAAAATTCATCTTTGTGGTTAAGAATAAAACTATTAAGTTGCACATTCCGTTTTTCTGTTAAAAATTAAATTCTCTAACTGAAAATTTAACTATTCCACTTTTGGTGGAACACTGATATTTGGAATTAGAAATGGATATTTTTGGGTTGAAAATTCGATTGTTTGTTTCAAACATAGTAGTTTTTTATATAAAATTAATCTTCTTGTTTGAAAATTCATCTTTTTTGTTAAAACTTTTACTATTTGGTGTCAAATTCGCCTATTTTGGTTAAAATGTTAAATAACCTGTAGAAAATTTCATTTTTTTATTGAATATTAACTTTTATATATACTAAAAACTGAATTATTCTATTTTTGTTTAAGATTTGATATTTATTGAAACTTGATCTTTTTCAGTTAAAAACGGAATTATTTGTTTAAAAATTCCCGTATTTTGTTGAAAATGTGTGTTTTTTGTTAGAAATATAAAACTTCTCCCTTGAAAATTCATCTTTTTGATTGAGAATTCAACTATTTTGTTGTAAGTTCCTTTTTTATTATTTTTATTATTACACCATTAAGCCATTTCCCTTTCGGGGTAGGCGTGACTCACTCGGTAGGGGAAAGGAGTAGTGTGTGGAAGGGATAGAGATTTTTCAGATTGATCCAGAATTCTCGTGCTATTTAAGTAAATAACACGTTCGTTCCGCAACACTGCTCCGACCCAGGTTGCTGATCAATCTCTCTAGCAACCGCCCCAAGCGAAGAACCTCACGAAGTCGTTATGAAAGGTTTCCCACTTGGGTCCATTAGTAGCCAAGGTCTTTTGTTTCAGGCGTCACTCACTCTACTGAGACTCTTTTTATTAACTCTTTGCCACCATACTTTCCTGTCCTGGCATACTTCTCTAGCTTCTTTTATGTCCATGCATTTTTTCATGCAGGATCTCGTGTTTCTGTGACTTCTTATGTCTCTTCTAACTAGGGTCTCATTCACACATTCTAACCATTCTTTCCGCGGTCTACCTCTGGGCACGCTGCCATTTACTTTACCTTGATACACTTGTTTCGTTACTCGTTCATTTGGCATTCTCTTAACATGTCTGAACGATCTTAACAGATGTCTTTCCCATGTGTCTACTAGCGTCTCTTCTGCACCACATTCTTTTAGAATTATCTCGTTACTTACTTTGTCCATCAGGGTTATATAAGTCCATGTCCATGTCCATGTCGCGCTACCAATAAGTCCATGTCGCGCTACCGTATAGTACAGTCGGTACAAATATAGAATTATGTATTGCCATTTTAGCTTTATTTGATATATTTTTACTTCTGATAAGGGGACCTGCTCTACCAATAACCTTCTTATCTTCATTTATTCGTATATCTAATTCCTCATCTATCTTCCCGTCCCTAGTAAATAAGCTACCAAGGTACACGAACTTATCAACTTATTCAATTCTCTCATAATTTAATAAAATATTGCATAATGTTTTCTCACTCTTTCCTTCGAACACCATAGTTTTTGTTTTATTTGCGTTAATTTTGAGGCCCATGCTCTTCATGCTTGCATCTAGTTTATTCAACATTCTTTACTCGTATAAGTCTTCGACAGGCTCTTCCATAACAACCTTATCATCTGCGAACGCTAACCCACGTACCCTTACTGTTTCGAGATCCACGCCCTCTTCGTCAAAGAGAGCCATTCTTAACACTTGTCCATAAATAATATAAATAACCATGAAGACATAACGCATCCTTGTCTAACTCCTTGAATAATATCGAAACAGCCACTCAGTTTCCCATTCACTTTTACACTCGCTTTGCTACCTGTATATATTGTTTTTATAGCTTGTAGGATCCATCCATTGACTCCATACTCTTTCAGGACTTCCCAAAGTTTACTTCTATCTACCTTGTCAAAAGCTTTTTCTAGGTCAACAAGTGCACAGAAAACTTTTTTTCCTACTCTCAAACCTTTTTTTGTTATTTTCCTTAAGCTAAATATTTGATCCGTACATGACCTTCCTGGCATAAACCCACTTTGGACTTTCCAAATCTTTGCTGCTGTTATTTTCGTTACCCTACGAATACGTATTTTTGAATATATTTTACTTACGGTGCTTAATAAGAATTTCAGCGTTAATACCGTCTACCCCAGCAGCCTTACCGTTTTTCATGTTCTTAATTATATCCCTAACTTCAGTGACACAGACTTTTTCAATTGAGTTTTCCATCGCATCGTGTTCAACATCGCAGTTGTGGTGTCCTATAGCTTCATCTCCGAATTGTCTCCTAAAATAGTCTCTGAAAGCCTCTAGTATTCCGTCTGCATCATATACCATTTCCCCCCCACTATTTCTCATGTTGACAATTTCTGTACTTTTGTTTCCTTTCATTTATTTATAAAGTAGTTTCCTGCTTCCTTCAAAGTCGTTTTGTATTTTTATCTCTTCTTCTGCTCTAATTGTATCTTGACTTTCTTCAACTAATCGTTTAAGTATCCTGTTTTCGCGTCTATAATCATTGCTACGTCTATTTCTTTCCTCATTGCTAAGACCTGCGATATCCCGTAACATTGTCCAGGCGCCCTCTATATCTTTGTTTTTTATACGGTCCTCCCATTTTGCCCTATCTATGCTTTCGATTATCTTATTTTGGAAATCTATTCGCACATCCGGTTTCTGTAGGTTCTCAATTTTGATTCGCGTTTGTTTTGCTTTCTTGGTTCTCTTTTTTCTCCATCCCCGACCTAAGTTAATTTTTGAGATCAGAAGGTAATGATCAGTATTGCATTCAGGACCCTTCATGACTCTTGTATCTTTGACTAACTCCCTTAGTCTTTCTTCCCCCTGGCGGACCGAAGGAACCGAATGGAGCCTCTACAAAGTACCCGTAAAGACCCCATTGGGTCCCCATTCGGTTCCTTTTTAAAAAACTCGAAAATTCAGCAAAATCAACTTTTAAATTGTTGAAATTCGGATTCTACGTTAAAATTCCCTATAGAAGGTTACAGAATAATAGTAATAGTTTATTTTGCAACGGTAAAAAGTTAAAAAAAATATAAGACGTATAACGCCTGTTGACGGCTACTTACAGGCGATGCGTTTGCAGTGTAGCAGTCAACAGGCGTTATACGTCTTATATTTTTTAAAACTGTTTACCGTTGTAAAAAAAACTATTGCCATTATTCCGTGGCCTTATATAGGGAATTGTAACGTAGAATCCGAATTTCAACAATTTAAAAGTTGATTTTGCTGAATTTTCGAGTTTTTTAAAAAGGAACCGAATGGGGACCCAATGGGGTCTTTACGGGTACTTTGTAGAGGCTCAGGCTCCACTCGGTTCCTTCGGTCCGCCAGGGCCGCAACAACAAAGTCAATTATACTGCGACTATTTCCTTTAGGCCAGGTGTATATGTGGATCATTTTATGCCTAAGCCAAGTATTTGTAATAAACAGACCCCTTTCTAAGCATAGACTAACTAATTTATCTCAGTAATAGTTTTTTCTTGGATCCCCAAAATTACCTAATACTCTTTCTGTATCCTGATTTTGGATGCCCACCCAACCGTTCATGTCTCCTAGTAGAATTATTCTTTCCCCATGTTCGCAAATGTTTATTGTGTCATTTAAAGTGTCCCAGAAGGCGTCTTTTACTTCTCTAGGATCACTATCAACCGGCGCGTAGCATGCTATGATGAATAGTCTTCTGATTCCCACTTTCATTCTAGCCCACAGCAGTCTGGGAGACAAGAAACCATGGTCTCCGAGATGCTGCTTTGTTCTTTCATTCAAAATCAGACCTACTCCTTGTTTACCATGTGATTCACAGTCTGCTTCTGACCATATTTCAAATCCGCCTTTCAGCACGCCGTTTTTTATGTCTTTGGTTTCACATCTCTTTTTCTTTGTTTCAGACACACATACAATGTCTAGTTTCTTCACGTCCATAGCTTCACGCAGTTCTTTTACCTTGAGATCATTTACTCCCCTAGCATTCCAAACACCCAGTCTTCATTCGTCGCCTGAAACATGACCATTAGATTTTCCGTGTGCATGCCTTTTATTATTAAAAGTTCCAGTCTTTTCCGAGGCTATTTTGTAGTTTGTATTATTCATTGTTTAGATTATACGCCCAACTAACACCTTTATGCAATAAGTTTATTTACTGAGTCGAAATCATGTCAAAGTTAAGTATCAAATCGTCATATGGTGGAGATTGTAGTTCTAACGTCAGTCCCACCAAAAACTTCAGTTAATAAGGGAGGGT
>NC_046665.1:37932984-37936720 GCF_010883055.1 Belonocnema kinseyi
TGTCTTTTTTTCTTTTTTATCGTAAAATTATAATGAATTGCTATGAATTACTTATTTTTAAGTACGTTTCCGGATTTCCTAGTAACTGCATATCGAAGCACAATTTTAAGAAAGTGCATTTATACTAAATTTAAAATGTTCTATTTGGCTTTTTCCCCAACCGAGTATATAAAAGACCGCTCTCTTTTAGAGTTGCCACGAAACTGTTACAGAAAACACAAGATAATGCAAGGTTCGACTTACAACTACGTCATATCCGAGAGTCGTTAAAATCATCTTGTTTAAGGTTTTCCGAAAACACATAAATACACACATATATATATTGAAAGTCAAGAAATTTCAATTCCAAATGTGCAAAATTGAAGAAATATAAAATGTAAATCCAGAAAAAAATAAAAAAACCAAAAAAGACAAATTTTCAAGAAATATTCAAATCTGAATCAAAGCCAAAAACAGGTATTTTCGATAAAACAGTGGAATTTTCAACAATATAGATAGATTTTCACTTGAAAAGAAAATGTCAACCAACTAAAACAGGTCAATTTTCAACCAAACATTTGCACCCCCCAATCAAAAGAATCGATTTTCTACCGAATAAAAAGAATTTTTAAACGGAAAGGATGAATGTTGACAGAATTGTCGAATTTTGAAGAAAATGATTCAGTTTTGAGCCAAGTAATACAATTTTTGACAAAAAAAGAACAAAACTCATTTCATTGTAGGTGTCTCGACTAAAACGTATGAGTATACACACATATACATACATACACACACACATACATATCCTTTTTAGTTGGTCAAAAACTAATTTCTCGCCGACCATTGGGTGATAATGAAACTGCCCGTACATCCCTGTAGTATGCATCTGTTGTTGGAGGTTTTCAAAATTGTGTTTTTATAAAATAAAGATTGAGTATTTGGCAAAATTGTCGGCAGATATGAAGACCAGATACATCCATAAGCCTGAACATAATTCATTCCACATCACATTTCTTAATCCATATATTGTTTAAAAGCACATAAAACATTGGAAGCCTATATATTTTATACAGCTGTTTTGTGGTGAAGGTGAAGTGCAAGGAGTTCAATGGTACATTCCTGATATTGAGTAAAGTTAGTGTAACTTTGGTCTATTTTTAGTTATAAGTTAATGTTTTAGTTATTATTTGCATTCAATATAAACATTAACATTAAGTATTATTCCTGTGATGCATGGAATTTGTTATAAAATTTCATTGTTGATATAAAATGCGGTAGTAACCAGTCTTCTGTCACCGGGAGTTGAAAATGGCCCATGTCTTGAAAATGGCCATGCGGCGCGGCGGAGCTAGGAGGAAGTTTGTTCTAGTTGTTTTGACTGTTTTGTGTTTTTTGTCATGTAGAGCCGTTAAAAAACTCTTTAAAATGTATCAAGAAAACAGATTATTCACATAATTATTGAGAAAATGATACAGTAGATTTTTCTAATAGTGTTTTTCTTTTTTTTTTATCGAATCATTTCCATTAATTATCGCTCCAGTATGAAAATAACTGAAGACCCCGAAAAAAAGAGTTAGAAGCTTTTTAATAATTATAAAAGATCTGAGGAGAAATGGTATCGGTTTTATTTTAAAAGAACAATTTTAAGTTTTAAAGATTTTAAAATGTGGGTTAAAAGCATATAGAAGACGTTGAGACCATATGTTTTTAATTTTTCAAGTTTTACAAACTTTTTAGGTAAACTGAATTTTGTCAGGATGTGAAAAAAAGTTCCTGAAATTCATGGGAGATTTTTAAATTTTAAAAAAGGATTTGAAAGATTTTCAAGCAAAATTGTGCAATTTTGTCATATTACATAATTTTGGAAAACATTTGAGTAAGTTTGAGAGATATTCAAAAGTTTTGAAACGATTAAAAAATAAAGAAAACTTGTTAAGTTTTTTTCTAAATTTTGTAAAGTTTCACGAAAATGAAAAATGTTTTTTCAGGTTCCTAGGGAAAATTAAAATAACTTTTTATTTCGAAAAATTAATTTGAAGAAATTATTTTAAAAGATTTTAGAAAATTTCAAAAATGGTCAAAGAAGCTAACAGATTTTAGGGCAATTTTTAAAATCTTGCAGAATGAATAAAAAATGTAGAAAAAATTTGAATAATTTTTAGAAATGAGAAGGCTTAGAGAGTCTGACGAAATTAAAAAACAAGAAGAATTTTCCTTGTATTCGTGTGGAAGTTTTAAATAATTTTTCATTTTGAACAATGAAGTATAAGAAAAAATTGAAAAAGATTTTTAAACACAAAAAACGATTTTCGAAAATTTCTAAAAATATTTTAGAAGATTTTAAAGCAAAATGTTTCAATATGGTAAGATTACAAAATAAAAACAAACAAAAATCGGGTAAAATCAAGAAATATTTAGTAGAACTGAAAATAATTTTGAATTTTTTCAAGAGAATAAACAAATTTTCTTAAAATTGCTGGGAAAATTTAGAAGAGAGTAAGGTAATTTTTTTTTTAATTTGGAAACATACAAATGTTAAAATATTTTCGCTTCGTTACGAAGCATAATTGATTGAAAAATATTATATTTAAGAGTTGATTATTTCATTGTAATAGAAAAAAATATTTAAGGATTTATCATAATCCTTGTTTGTCATATATAGATATAATAATTGTATTTATTATATAGTAGCATTATATTGTAAAACGGCAATATAAAAAAAATTAGCTCTTTATCACTATATTTTAAAGTGTTTGAATATCCGGGACTAATGCAAAATAACGAAAGAAAGAATAACTAAATCATAAATTAGCAACAACAAAAAATTACCGAATTATAAAATAAACGAATTGTTAAATTCTCATAAATATTTCTATTTCTGTAATTTAAGTTTGACGAGATTTAAAATTTCCGAAAATAATTAATAAATTAATAATTAATGATTCATTAAATTGTTTGCCTTATCTATAATTTATTAATTACTTATAAATTAATAATCAATTGACTATGTTGCAAAATTCTAAATTTCGGGAATTAAAACATTTGCCGGGAACTTAATAATTCGTTTATTTTAAAAGTCGGTCTTGAATTCGGTGAATTTTAGTTTTGGAAATTTTGAAATTAGCGATCTTATTTTTTGTTAATTAAAAATCTTGTCGTTATTTGAAATTTGGAAAATTTTATAATTCGATAATAATATCTATTTTCGGCACTTTTTTCATTCATTTGTGTATTCGTTAGTTATTTTTTTATTATTATTTATAATTTCTGAATACCGTTCTAGAAATAATCAATTGAGATCGACAAGAAACAATATAACTAATATCTCAATTGTTCCGAATCGTGTTTCTTAATTGTGCCAAACCGATTGGCAACGATTGAGCATTTTGCATTTCCAATTGTTTCCAATCGAGTACTTGGAATTTGCGACGTGCAGCATCACCTTCCCCTGCAACGACTGTACGTTATAGACCGTGGACTGACAACGTAAATGGGAGCGTGATACGGATAAGGCCAATTTTCACATGAGATCTTCGTCTGATGATGAGGAACGTAAAAATGGGTGTCTGGCAGGTGTGAGTGGATGCGTTCACCTGTGGCGACCTGTCAAAGGTACGAATTTTTGGCAGTTAACTTACGTGACTCGGATAAGGTCGAAAATTGGTGTACATGTAGGGGCTGACATTAGAAATAGCACCTGCGCATTGCCAGGCACTTACCTGGATGCAAAAGTGTTGCCAGGCGGCTTCGAAGTCGC
>NC_046665.1:37936820-37944567 GCF_010883055.1 Belonocnema kinseyi
ATTTTCGAAAAAATCACTTGTTGTCAATAAAAAATGCTTTTTATTGTTATGGTATTTCTTTAATCGATGTTTTCTCCAAATATATCAATTTTATCAAAAAATGATATACCAATGAAAATATGCATCTCTAGCTGCGGGAACTTGTGATAGGTTTCAATCGTAACTTGGAGAAACTAAATTTTAAGAGGTATTTAGAAATTTTGAAAGGTTTCAAAATTAATTTTGAACGTCAAATAATTTAATTTAAAACAAAATGTAGATTTTTGCCGATTAAAAAAAATGCAAAAGCTTTTTAAAAATTGTCATAAGCTTTACAAGAATAAAAACATTTTCTTAAGATTTCTAGAAAAATTGAAAATAATTTTACATTTTAGAAATTTTGTTAAAGTCTAGATTTCTCAAGATTTTGAAATAAAATTTTGAAGCTTTTCAAGGATGCTTCTATTTAAAATTAAAATAATTTAACTTATAATTTAAGAAGTATTCTTTTATTTAATTTAGTTTTTCAATTTTCAACGTTTCTAGCTTAAAATTGTTTAAAATATTATAATATAAAAAATGTAAAATGAATTGATTCTTTAATTTAGAGCATTGCAAATGATAACGTTAATTACATTTTTACCATTTTTGTCTGAATCTTTGAACTAATTGATTTCTAAAAGTTGAAAACCGGAATTTTTTTTGGGATTAAAACGGCCACCCTGTTATTAAAATACTTAGTCTTTATTTAATTTTTAATATTTGTACAAAATAATTTAAAAATATAAAGATATAGTTTCAGTTTAAGAAAAAAATCTTCTATCATTTTTATTTAAATATATAGTTTTTATTAATTTTGTTTACAATTCTACGAAAAAATATTTAAAAATCAAAATATCGTTTTAGATAAGGATGAAATGTTCCATATTTTTAATTAAAATATGCACACTGTACTTATTCGAATTTTTATATTTTTGCGTAATTGTTTTGTTTGAAATGAGGACATTTATATGTAAAGATATTATTTTATATCTCACAAACAGTTCGAACAAAAATATTAAAATATTAATTGCAAATTATTATATAAACAACAATAATATTAAGACAATTAAATTAAACAGCAATCAATTATTGCAACTACCAGAACAGGACTCTATCGTCTGAAATCGTATTTCGCTCCCACGAAATATCTTGAGTAAAAAAAAGTCTCGCGCATGCCCCATTCGGGTTTTACAAAAAAAAATTTCTCTTAACCCATTAACGACCAAAGCTATCAATTTTATAACATGCGTTTGACCGCAAAATTTATAGGTGTAACAAAACAATAAATAGATCAAAAGTACTGTTCCTTGTGGTTTTGGGTGAGCTAAATTCGAATCCGCGGTCAAAATTCGAATATTTTGACTTCAAAATTAAATATGGAGGTTTTTTTATACAAAAATAGTGTAAAATGTTTGATTTTTATAATTTTCTTTAGGCATAAAATGCGTTAATATCTTAAAATTTCTTCAGTCATCGGTGCACGACATTCTTAAACTTTGACAAAAAATTCGTATGAAGTTTGTTCAATTATTTCCCAAAATCTATAGGCTCTGGTACAAATTTTCCAAGAATAAAAATGTCTTAAAATTAGTCACAGAATATCTTTGAATTTGTTCAGAATTTTTGAAAAATTTTTTTGCAAATTTCAAATTTTGGATTTTTTTAAAAATCAAACAAATTTTCTAAAAAACTTGAAAAAATTTCATAGTGTTCTATGGTTAATTTCAAGGCATTTTTATTCCATGGAACTTTTTTTTAAACTTTGAAGTTTTTGAGAAAAACAACGATAATAGAAAAAAACAGTTTTTGGGACATTTGTGCATTTTGTCCGCCATTTTGGAAGAAAAAACATATATAAAAAAATTTTCTGTGAAGGTTTAAGAAATTTTTGCACCAATGGTTTAAGCAATTTTAAGATATTAACGCGTTTTATGTCTGAAAAAAATGATAAAAAATCAAACATTTTTCTCTATTTTTGTATGCAAAAACGGATGGATTCGAATTTAGCTCACCCAAAAAAATAAGGAATAGTACTTTTAATCTATTTATTGTTTTGTTATACCCATAAATTTGTCGATCAAACTCATGTTATAAAATTGATAGCTTTGGTAGTTCATGGGTTAAGATGGCTTTTTGTCTGGCTCTAACATTTTCTTTACCTTCTGGCACATAAAAGAAATTAAATTTTTTTAGTAGCTGTCATAATCTGATATTTACATGCAGGAGTAACACACTGTGCTTCATTATGCGCTTTTGGATTGTTCTTTTTGTAAAAATTTTTATAAATGGTTATAAGTTTTAAAATCGGTTAAGAATTAAGAAGAAGTAAGCGATTAATTTAGAAACGTGAAACTTCAGAAAAGTGATTAAAGTATTATTTTATTATTTAAAAATGCCAAGGTGTTATTAGTTGAATAAAATTAAACATTTAAAAATTAATATTAGAGATAAACTATTTTTTTCAGAAAGGGGTCTCAATTTTTAATTATTCACAATTATGAACACATAAATTCATGTTATAATAAAGAAAGTTTTTATCAATTCAACTTTCCAAATTTTTAGATTATTAAAATATATAGGTACTCAAAATGATGGACAAAATGTTTTCTAAATTGAATAGTGAATTTTCGTTAATGTCAGTGATGTTATATTCGGTAATCCTTAGATTATGACTTCCCTTTTACCACTAATGATTGACGTAAAACCAACTTTTCTATTATTCGCAAGGTAGCCACTAAAATTGAAGAAAAAATCTGGAATAATTTCCTGGTTAAAAAAAAGTTGCACTAGTCAATTAAATTCAAAGCTTAAGTTTTTGAAGCTGAAAATTTGGTTATTTAAAGTATTTCAGACTGAATTGAAAATTAAACCAATCGAAGTGGATGTTTTCTGATCACTGAGCGTTCTGAATATTTAATTCAAACACTTAAAACAGCGATTTAGAACTCAAACGTTCATTAATATATGTAAAAATGACCAGCCTTATGGAAACTTTTTATAAATAAAGCATTGTAAATTGTACAATATCGATTCAGAAGCCTTTAACTTCGTCTAATTTACAATTATGCCATGTGAAAATTAAAGATGAAAATATACGTTTTTAATCTTGTTACGATTTGATTTGAATTAGTAAAAATGCAGACTTCAAAAATAGCATTTTAAAATTCAAGTTTCTAAACTGCTTACATTTAAGATTAATAATTTCTTAATTTCAGCATTTCAAACTCAAAGTTTAAAAAAATTCGTAAATTAAAAATAAACTCTTATTCTTTGATATGCTAAAATGTCGAAAAACGTCCATACGGTTACATAAGATTTGATGGAATTATGAGAATGACAACTGGAGATAAAGACCAAAAATAAAATTTTTTTTTCAGACTATTAAATAAAATTGTTTACTAAAATTACATAAATATGTGGCGATTAATAACAATGTTTCAGGAAGGAGAGAATATAAAAAATGTCTGTGCTTATGGAAGGAAAACCATTTTTTGTGGTGAATTCCGCACGTATTCAATTCAATTTTGAACCTAATTAAACCTAAATGAATCTAATACTACACATTTAATAATTTCAAATCTTTAAAATAAAAGTTTTTTATGATTAGGCATTACAAACTAAATTATTTGAAATATTCCAAATTTAATATTTTAAATATTTAAAACTATAATTTTCAAGAATTTTAAATCAAACTTATTTATAAATTCAAAATTGTTATATTGCAAGAAACTTAAAAGGATTGGATAAGTTTTCTACTAAAAATTTAAAAAGTTACCTATAATTTATTTAGTCTGAGTTTCAAAATATTGGCGCCATCCTACCTTCTATAATGTTTCCAATCGTTTTTAATTGGGAATTCATTATTCTAAGTTAGGGGTTAAGTTTTCACTACAGCATTTTGATTTTGCCTTCCCAGTGGGCACAAAACTATGAAAATCCCAAGAACGTCCTTGGGACGTTGCTAGGACTTCCTATTCCAGACCAATCAACGTCTCTAAGACGTCCAATGTCCTAAAGATGACCTAAAGACGTCTTAAAGACATTGAAGTTCTCGGGACATCTTTCGTACTGACATTAAATATTTTAAGAACATCCCTAGGATGACCAAAAGACATGTTATAAAAGACGTCTTACGGATGTCCCAAATACATCTCTACGACATCCTTAGTTTTTTTGATTACTGGGTTAATTATTCACAAGCGGTTTTTTGCTCTGTCATACAAATTTCAACAATATGAATTTAAAAAAAAAGTAAACACACGTTTCACAATAATATACCCGCTAAATCAAACTGCCTACCTGATAATCATACTGCATTACTATCAAATCTTTAAACGGACAGGGCGTATTGCAGGAAAAGTGAATTTACTCAATTCAATCCGATTGGGAACAATTGACACAGTTAGCAACAATTTAAACCAATTTAACTTTTGATTACTTTTAATCGTTATTAATCGTGTCCAATCTTTTAATTCTAGGAGGATATCTATGTAATTTTTAAAAATTTGAATTATGTCAATTTTGCTGCTTTTTCCTATATTAAGAAAAAAATAATACTTAAGTAAATAAGTCTCATTTACTTTGACTCTACACTATAAAGAAAAATTCAGTTTAAAGTGTTTTTCATATATATTTTGTAATTTTTATGCAATTTGCCTATGTTACTGTATGGTTTTGTAGAACAAAGTTACTACTAGCGCCGCCGCGTGGCCGTCTTCAACTCTCGTGGCACATTTTTTGCATTGGGCACTCGAGAAGCGGTAGCTTTGAACGGAGCGACGCCTGACGAGTGAGTCAGTCGTTCCCATAGCGAAGTTCTATGTATGCGTGCAGCGCACGTCATGTAACTAATCAAGTCTGTTATTCCTACCAATAAATGGTATTTTTATGCTTTTAACAACCAAGTGGTACTTTTCTTCACAAGCTGATTCACAACAATAGGCATGTGTTAAATCAGGAGTTTATATATATATATATATATATATGCAAAAAGCCTATAAGCACATTCGGTGCGCTTACGAACTAATTTCGAACTGCGTTAACATGTGTTAATGAATACGTCTTCATATTTTTCAAATATATCCTAAATATAATTCGTGTGTGGTTGATTCGAGTCCTGACAATTTATAGACTAGTGGAAAATTTTATAAGATTATCGAATTACTTTTTAAGATAAATTAAGTAAATTAACTTTTCTGTTGAAATTTATATTTTATAACTCCCCAGTGGGCACAAAATTTGTCGACGTCTTTACGACATCGTTACGACATCCTATGTCCATGTCGTTTCGGTGTCTTTGCGATATCGCAAAGACATCGTCAGATCATACGACTTATTTACGATATCGTAAAGACACCTTGACATGGACATAGGATGTCGTAAAGTTGTCGTGAAGATGTCGTAAAGATGTCGCCAAACTTTGTGCCCACTGGGTTTTTTGAAGCAAAATAATCTTTTTGACTTAAAAATTCCACATGTACGTTGAATTTTTTTATATTTTTTGACTGGAACATATTTTTATATTAACATTTAAACTATTTCCTTGAAAAATTGTCTTTTTGGTTCGAAAACGTACCTTTTTAATTATGAATTTCATCTTTCTTGAGCAAAAATGCAACTGTGGTTGAAAATTAATCTGTTTAGGTTGAGGCTTCAGCAGTTTCATTGCAAATTCGTTTTTTTTTGTTTTTTATTCATTTATATTTTTTTAATTAAGTCGACTGCTTTCAATATGTAATTAAAATCCTTTTTGGTTGAAATATCAACTATTATATTTTTTGAATAGAATTTACCTTTTTTGGTTAATTTAATACTTCAATTTTCTAACACCCTGGCGGGCCGAAGGAACCGAATGGAGCCTCTATAAAGTATCCGTAAAGAACTCATTGGGTCCCTATTCGGTTCCTTTTTAAAAAATCTAAAAAAAACAGCAGAATCAACTTTTAAATTGTTAAAATTCGGATTCTACGTTACAATTCCTTATAGAAGGTCACGGAATAATCGCAATGGTTTTTTTTACAACGGTAAAAAGTTTAAAAAAATAAAAGACGCATAACGTCTGTTGATGTGTTTGAAGTGTAGCACTCAACAGGCGTTATACGTCTTATATTTTTTTAAACGTTTTACCGTTGCAAAAACAATTATTGCGATTATTTCGTGACCTTCTATAGGGAATCTTAACGTAGAAACCGAATTTCAACAATTTAAAAGTTGATTTTGCTGTTTTTTCGTTTTTTTAAAAAAGAAACCAAATGGGGTCTTTACGGGTACTTTGTAGAGGCTCCATTCGGTTCTTTCGGTCCGCCAGGGCAAATTCTTGAATTTTAAAATTATTATTCTTATCAAAAAATATAATAGTTGATATTTTATAAGATGTCTTATTAAAAAAGAAAAATATTTCAACCGAATTGCTGAAATTTCTACCACAATAATATCATTTTCAACAAACAAATAATTTAAATTGTTTCAATACCTTTTTTAATGTATGTATTAACTTGAATTCAGATGAATTTTAATTCAAAACTTACTACCAAACAGTTTTTGCAAGTGAATCGATAATATTAATCTATAATATTAAATTTTAATGCATACTTACCAATTTTATCAAAGAATTTAATTTATGGGTTATTATTAAGGCCATGTGACGAGTGGGTCACGTGTCCAGATTCCTACCTTACCCTTCACCTTTTTTATTTCCCAACTTATTTTCACACGAAGCGCCACATCGAGTTGAACATTCGGGATAATAAATCAAAAGCATTAAGAAAGGTGGGTCTGGTCCTAAATTCTAATAATAATGAAAAAAGCAAAAAAATTATTTACAACAAAAAACTTTTTTCATAATTATAAAAATTTAGGACCAGCCCCACCATTCTTAGTGCTTTTTGTTCAGTATCCCAAATCTTCATCTCGATGTGCCGTTTCGTGTGATAATAAGTTGGGAAATAAAAAAAGTGGCGGTAAGGTAGGAATCTGGTCACGTGACCCACTCATCACATTGCCTTAAATTACTTACCTAAGCAGTTGGCAAGATTTGAGGTTAGAATTAGAGGTTTCAATAAATTACTTTCAAAAACTTTTTAAGAATAAATAATTAAACGGTAATCACAATCTATTCTTGATTTCTAATTTTATTCTGTATAATAAACTATAAGTAAATTGTGACATTTTATTTTGATGAACTCCATTGGAGTTTACTTTTCCCAATATTGGCTTCTTTTAATGTCTACATTCCTTATATAGGGTGGACACGCTGGGGCTTACCAAAATGTATGCAACACCGCATACACCCCCATAAGAATAGCATAAGCGTGTAAGACTGGTTGCATACTTTTTGGTAAGCCCCAGCATGTCCACCCTCTATAAGGAATGTAGCCATTAAAATAATTTGTATTGTCTTTGAATTACAAGAAAATATTTAAACGTGACATATTGCTCTTTATTTCACAATAAAATTAATTTGCTGCATATACATTATCAGAAAAAATAGTTCGAAGCAAGTGGGTTTGTATCTACATGACAAAAAATAATTTTACTTAATTTAATTAAATAATTAATTAATAATTAATTAATAATTAATAATATTTTGTTAATTACTTATTTATAATTAGTTAATTAATTTTCTTTACTAGGCAGTCTGATAAGTACCTGAAAATTCTAAGAGATGGCATTAGTATTCACTAATGTGAACCATTTTCGTCGAGCTTGATCCTTCAAATGACGTCTG
>NC_046665.1:37944667-37950877 GCF_010883055.1 Belonocnema kinseyi
ATCGCCGAAAAACGACCGCATTTGAAGAAGAAAAAACCGCTTTATCATCACGACAATGCGCTTGTTCATTCATGCTTAGTTGCACAAGCAAAATTGCATGAACTCGGCTTCGAATTGGTTTCTCAGCCACCGTATTCACCAGACCTGGCCCCCAGCGATTATTACTTGTTCCCTAACCTGAAGAGATGGCTCACCGGTAAGCGTTTTTACTCAAATGTGGAGCTCATAGCTGACACTGAGGCGTATTTTGGAGACCTTCCGATCGAGTACTTTTATGACGGTATCAAAAAGTTAGAAAATCACTGGACTCGCTGTATCGACCTAAAAGGAGAGTATGTTGAAAAATAAAACCGACTTTGGCCAAAAAAACGTCTCCGTGTTTGATTTTTCAGGGACTTATCAGACTGCCTAGTATGTAGGTACAAATCCACTAGCTTCAAGCTATTTTTTCTGATAATTTACATACCGAAAATTAATTTTATTGTCAAATAAAGAGCGATATATCAGTTTTAAACATTCTCTTGTAATTCAAAGTCTATAAAAATTATTTTCATGTCAACATTCCTTAAATATTATTGTTTCAACATATTTTAAATACATGCCCATGAATGTATATCACACATTATATGGACAAATAGTTGCGAAATTTACCGTGACTCTACGAAAATAGCGAAAAAGTCTACTTTTTCAATTTTTTTAAAGTTCAAAGGCCGTTAGGAAAGGTAAAAAGTATTCTAACGGAATTAACGCTATACAGATATAAATCGGCTGGCTTTCAGCTATTTTGATTCATAATTTAAATCTAAAAAAAATGGTTTGCTGTTTAAAGTTGAAGAAGTGCTTCGTTTTTTGAGATGTTTAGCTATATCGAGGATGAGGAGAGAATTAATTTTGTTTAATGAAACTTAAAGGGAGTGTTTTTGACTTCCAAAAGAAAATTTTCATTTCTATTAAAAATTCGCGCAAACAACTTTTTGTTTTTCAATACGCCCTAATGCATAAGGGACGACTCAACAGTAGTTGTTTTTCCAATGTTGCGCTCAGACTGCATTGCAAGCTGCAAATATATAATATACAGATACCTTAAGTTAAGACACATCTCTAAAGCTACATATTATTAAGCAAAACTGTATATTATATAGAGACCGTTACTGGTCTTTGACTATACGATATGATTTCATAAAATTAAAGAAAAATATACTTTAAAACTAAGTTATGAGACTAAGATCCTACGACTAAAATGGAGAGAAAACAAATAGGTAGAGTAGACAATCCTACAGTAGATAATGCAGTAGATAATACAGTAGATAATAATTCATTGAAAATACTAACTGACGTTAAATAATTAATTTAATGTAATTAATAGTCAATACACGATAAGTGTTAATTCATTTAAATTATAATTGATTATTTACTTAAATTTGTGTTTATAAATAACGATTATCTACTTTAGGATCATTATCTATTGTACAAGCATAATTTTATTGCACTTAAAAAAATACAATTCGAAAGTTACGCAGATTGTTATCGTTACACAATAACATACACAAATATATTAGCCGACCTCTTATCTATTGCAATTATGACGAAGGCAATCGACGATTTAAAGCGACGATTAGATTTGTGGGAACTTCTTCTTTGGTACAGAGGGACCAGAGAATGAAAAGTAAATCTCAGGTGCTCGGTGTTCACTAAACGGACGATTAATTAAAAATACAGAGCCATGAATAAAACTTAAAAATATGTAGTGCCAAAATCGATTCATTACAGCTAGGAAGCGCACAATTAAATACATAAAACTTTAAAGTCAGTATTTTGATATAAGAAGAAATAATATATGCAATTAGAACCTGGAAAATCCGATCATTAAAGAGATGAATAAATATTACATAATTTAACTACATATTAATTATATTTTTGCCGCTTTCTTGTTATAACATTGTACGTTTCAGTCTATTTCTTAATGAAATTTTAATTTGTAAGCTTTACTTATGGCTCTGGGTTTTACTATAAAAATAAGTTCTACAATATATGTATGAAAATTTAGTTCCGGATCAGTCTTATTATGGATTGTGAACTTCTAAATGATGGTGTTCAATTCGAAAAATTTTTTAATTGACGCCACTATCTCCAATGGTTTTCTAATCGTATCGCTAATTAGTTTCTTTTTATTATTAATTGATGATTATAATGTATCAACTTAAAAGCTTCGCACGACACGTACCTTATTCCTAAATTCTCGAAATTATTACATCAGCAGGTTTTTAAAACGCCAGAGGATTTTGCAAAAAGCATAAAGCGATGTAAAACCGATAATTATTCGTACCAGTCTCTCATCTAAATCTAAATTAATATCACTAAATGTCGATTTCTTTATTCTTCTCACAATTCCTGATAAATCATGAATTTTAAGCAAGATAACAAATAATTTTGTATGTGTAAAGTGTCTCATTTCATTTTACGTATAATCAATATTTTGCCCATTTTCTATCAATATTGTTTTTCATTGCACAATTATTTGACTTTTTCCTATCTTAGAGTAAGACTAAAGAATCGACTTCGTCTTAACATAATCTTACTTATTTAACTTATTCAAATAGTATCATGATCAACGACGGGTTACAGACGTTGGGCAAAAAGGACTTCTGTGCTGCTTGATATAAAATACATTGCAAAATTCACACTCACAAATTTACCCAGACTTTCATTTTCTTAAAAATCAAACTGTAAACAATACTTGCAGTAATCAGTCAGATTAAATAGCAAAAAATATTTAATAAACAAACTGTAATACAAACATGTACCGGTAACAACAAAGTATCATTTGTAAATAAGCAACTTCGCCACATTATAAATTTTCGAAGACGTCGGAGTTTGATATTCTTAAATAATCAAGAATATCTTTGACAGGATTGAAACTTTTATTTTTAAATTATTATGGTAAAGGGGAAGAGATAGGTGTTCACAATATTGTAATTGAAAGTCCAAACCTCTCATTGATGATACTAGTTAATCTTAATAAAAATGAATTATGAATTTTGGTTGAATGCTTGGAACACTTGAAGTTTAGGATAGGTTTTAAAATATTGTAAACAATAACGTATTAAAATCTCAATTGGACGTCTTTGAAACTTTCTTAAGATCCTTTATATGGAAAAATGGTAGTTTTTTTAAATCACAGATTTGTTTAAAATCTTATCCTCAAAACTATTCCTTCCCGAAATCTGAATTTTCGCAAGGATTGAAAACAGAAATTAATTTGTAGTATTATACTTCATAGAGTCAAACACATTTTTTTCTAAATTATGATAAAAGCAAACTAAATGAGTTTTCTTTTGAATTTCTTACATCCAAAATTGACATTTTTTATTCAATTGATTTATTCTTTAAGGTATCAAATGTAATCAAATTTAGAATGAGATTTTGTCATAATCTTTTTTGTTGTCAATTGTAATAAACTGTTTAAATTTATCTGATAAAATGTCATTTGAAAACGAAATTTGTATATTCGAACTTTAGTCTTAAATTCGGATTACTGAGTGTATAAAAATCATCGTCGATTGTGTTTTTAAGGAGGACGATTAAAGGGTAAGTCTCTTGATACCACACTCACAGCAGAACTTGGCACTATCCGGAAACTTGGAGCCGCATTCGTGACAAAATTTAGACATTTTGCTTTTGCTGAGGAACCGGGAATCCCCTTCTCTGCATCTTGGTGGTGGGTCTTCTTCCAAACGACTCGCCATGTCGTTTGTGCTGCGACCATGGTTGTAATATTTGCGATTTAAACTGAGGGGAACAAATAGAGAAAGACACTTTAGGCATGCAAAACTACACAGATAAAAGAATAACAGAATAGTAGGTTGTGTATTATGGGCGTGATGAAGGCGAGTTTGGCGAGTGCGAAGTTTACCGCCCTAAAGATACGAGGACGGCAATCGCAAGAGTCAAAATTTTATTTTCTTCATCCACGTCCGTGATGCACACGATAGTTTTTGCCCAAACCCCTTAAAACCCCAGTTATTCATGCAGAAGAAACAGGTGCGGAACAATGATAGCTCTGCTGTTACACTTATATACTGATTTTTCATCAGTAACATGAAATTGGCTACAGATGTGATACCAACAAATTTACGCCCGGTGAAGCGGGCGTAAATGCACGAAAAGTCGCGTTTTCAAGAGTTGGCAGAGTCTAAAAAAAATGCTGGGCTTTTCCCAGTTTGAAAAAGTTATTCCCGATGAATCAACTTTTAATTCTAAACCTTCAAAGCTAAACAATTTTATATTTAATGTATTTAAAACTAATCAACAAATTAAGGCGTCATATGTAAAATACTTCTGAATTCAAGGGAATTAACATGGAAAATTAGAAGTCTGAGATAGACTTTTAAATTAAAGAAATAGAAATTCGAAGCCTTCAAAATTAGACAATCTGCACATGAAAATCGTTCAAAAATGTATATTCTTTCAAAATTAGAGATATCAGAACTACGAACTACTTTCGTTTTTAAGCATTTAAAACTTATACGACTTCTGTAACAAGCATTAAAAAATGAACATTTTTAAATTTAAAAAATTTGAATCTAAGCGCTGTTGATACTTTTACAATGTTTAATATAAAATCAGAATCCTTCATTATTATTCAACTTGAAACTGGAAACCGGCCAAATTGAACAATTGAGGAAAAGCGCATTAATTTTTTTTCATTTGTAACATATCGAATTAAAAGAGGTTTCAAGATTTCAAATGGAAACCTTTCAAATACGCGCTTTTACAAGCAGATCTTGCAAACTGAATAATCTACATATTTTAATGCTTTTAATTCACTGTTTAAAACAAAATTAACAGTACAAATGTCCAAGTTTTTAAAATTATGTAACATAACATTAATTCGTAGCAATTATAAAGAATTTTAAATTACAGAAATCCCAAATTTCTTAATTTCATGTGATTTCAAGACCCGTTTAAAGCAAATGGAGAGGGTTTTCTAAGTGAAAACTTAACAAATTCCCGGTCATAAACTTTTCCGATCCATTGTTCCCCCTGAAATATTTAATGGGGCAGGTTAAATAAAATTTAGAGATTAAAAACCTCTTGGCCTAAAAAGTTTTGATATTAAAATTCTTTACTCTCCGGAGTTTTAAAATTTTCCTTAAACCATCCATTCTCAAAATTTTAGAATTTAAAGAATATTTTGTATAACTTTCTGGCGTTAAAAATAAACCTGTGAAAGTTTACCCCCTACATTTTTTTTGCATGAAATATTTTTCATTTTTTCTTTGTTGAAAAATATTTAATACGTATTTTTTATTGATAAGCAAAATTCTCGAGAAATAAATTTTGTTAGATTATCGTGTTACAAAAAGTGATCGTCTTCACTTTTTTATAACTGAAAAAGTATTTATCAAAAAAATGTCAAACATTTGATCTAATATGCAGTTGATCCCGAACTTCGAAATGAAGAATACTGAAAAATTGCTCCATTGAATTTTCATAAATAAATTAGGCATTTTTATAAACAAATAGAGATTGGTAAACAAAGGAACTAATTTTCTTCACTTTTTTGTGGATTAATATTCCTAAAACATTCCAGAATATACTGTACATATTTCAAAGCGGAAGTAAAAAAATACGTATAAGATATTTTTGAACAAAGAACGAAAAAAATATATTTTACGCCAAAAACTGCAGGGGGTTGATCCCCGTGGAATGACCCATATATATATATCATAGTCTGAAATGGTAAACTTTTTGGAAATCTCCCTTATAATGTTTGAAACATTCGAAAACTTTCTGGCGTTAAAAAAAAACCTGTGAAAAAATTATATTTTTTTTTAAAAATAGTTCTTTCGGATCTTTTGGATTTTTTCTACATTTAACGTGAAAAGAAAAAACTTTATCATTTAAAATAGCTATACAAAACATTTCTTGAAATTCTAAAATTTTCAGAATGGATGGTTTAAAGAAATTTTTAAAACCCCGGAGAGTAAAGAATATTATTATAACAAATTGTAAGTGTCAAGAGGTTTTTAATCCCTAAATTTTATTTAACCTACCCCATTGAATATTTCTGCGTGGCCACTGGATCAGAAAAGTTTATGAACCGGAATTTCTAAAGTTTTCACTTAAAAAACCCTCACCATTCACTTTAAATGGGTCTTGATATCACATGAAATTGAACAATTTGGGATTACTTAAATTTAAAATTCT
>NC_046665.1:37950977-37973332 GCF_010883055.1 Belonocnema kinseyi
AACCCTAAAAAGTATGAAAATATAAAACTAAGAGACCAAGAAATGTATTATGGGAACACATTATTAACAGAAATAGCTCCAAGCTGAAGTGGCGTTATGCGACATTCGGTCACTACAAAAATAAGCACATCAACATTTTTTTTTAAATATATGGAGTGTAGGTAAAAATATTGAAAAATTAGTATTATTGCGATTTTATATTTTGACTTCATCGTTTCGAAATATCCTTTCATTTCATAGCATGATAAATAATATGGTGCATTAAAAGACATTTTACAACAAATATATGCAAATATATAGTGATTGTTATTTACTTTTATATGGAATCGACATTGAAAAATCGATTTTAAATATACTAAAATTTTAGTAAGCTTAAATTAACCATTTTAGCTCGCATTAAAAACACTTTGAACAATTATTTTCGAGTACTCAATAGGACAAAAAACTTTTGGGACAGACTTTGAAGTGATATTTGACATTTTTAAAAAAATATTGATGCCTCATCTTGTTTATTATCTTTTTCAATTCAATATAAGTGATATTTGTAAGTATTAAATCGTAAAAAAATGGTATTATTATTTAGAAATTTCTGTTTTTAATATTTAGTATGGGACATGTGCGTTACCAGCAACTTTGAATACTTTTTTTATATAATTTCTAAACTAAGATGTCTAAAATTTTGAAACTTTACTAAATTGTAATGTAATATAAGGAAATTATTAAAATGATTTTAGACCAAATTTTTTATTAAAAAAGTTAAAGGTAAATTTATTTGCTTCTATATTTTTAAACAAAAAAGTTTTAAAGTTCTTAATGAGTTTCGCCCTTCTAGACTTTTTTAAAGTCTGTTTTAGTTAGTCTCAATTCAGAGAAACAAGTAAAGGAAAAGAAAAAAGAAAGAGAGAGAAGACTGTGTCTCAAGAAGGTTCAAAAATAGAAAGCTACAGTAGGGTATTACAAGTCCAGAAATTCTTGAAATAGGATACCAACAGCTAAGATACATATAACTAATTAGGTAATATAATCAGCTTTTTGTCACTAAAAATTTGTCAGAAAACCACCTTAATTGTAGGCACATCAATTCGTAACATATCACCCTTCAATTCTGCTCTGTTAATAATAGTAAAAATATTTACTGCAACAAAATCTAAAAAGAAATTGTGTTAAATAATTTATATTATTACATGTGTCTTGCAATTGCAATGAAGCATTTAAAATAATATCTAAAAATGTTGACCTGTGACATATTTATTATTTGAAGGGTTTAATCAAATTTTTCCAAATCTTTCAAGATTTTACATTACATGAGAAAGTTCAATAATTTTTTCATTTAGAAAATCCAGAATTTTCAAATTAAAGATGGCTGATGCAATTTAGAATGAATACCCAAATTATTATTACATATTTTCCTTCAAAATTCTGTATCACAAAATGTATAAAATATGCCATTGCTTAACAATTTTAAATTATTAAACATGCACAAAACTTTGAAATTTTTCGTATTAGTTGAAAGGCAGATCTGCAAATTAGTATCTTCGATACTAGATTCATGCACAGACGCGATCCTTATACTTATGTATGAAAGAATTGCACTGAATAAGTTAAAATAACAAAAAGAATAGTAAAAAACTCATCAAACGCAGATGCCAGGAAAAAGATTAGAGAGAAACTTTCCAAATTAAAATTCTTTTTGGTTTAAGTGCGATAAACTGAAAAATTATATGAAAAAATAGTTTTTGAACCACAGTTTTAAAAGGTAAAAATCAAACATTGTATTTTAATAACATTAGTTTCAAAAAAATCTCCTCAAGTGTGACAACTGCGTAGCTTTGAAAAAAAGTCTTTAATAAAATATAAAATTAAAATAATCTATGTAAGATTTATGCTAATGCTCAGTGCTACCAAAAAGAATAGTTTTTCCAATTCTTTAAAATAATTTAATGAAGATTCGTAAATATATTACACGGGGAAGCAAAAGTTACCCAAATATAGAGATTTGACCATTTATTAACTAATCTCGACAATCGCAACAACCAAACCAAACCAAAGCATGCTACAAGAATAAAAAATAAATCTCACCTGCTATAGGCAGAATCCGCACTGAGTTTGCTGTGATCTGGCCTCTTGTAGCTATCAGGCGACGAGAGTTCATCATCACTGACCTGACCATTTCGTTTGTGGTTGCTCTGGATCGGACTAGACACGGATAAAGGATCACTTTTAAGAAGGGACCTTAAGGACGGGAGAATAGTGGAACTGTCCTCCTCGAAGGAGCTCATCAGTTCATCAAACATTGAATTCGAGCGCTTTATATCCACATCCGAAGAGACAATGGAATTCAGACTCAAATTGCTGCCGTTCATCGTACTCGTATAGCTACTACTACTACTACTATTATTATTATTATTATTATTATTATTATTATTATTGCTTCTATCAGCGAGGCTAAAATCTGAACTCTTAGAATTTTTCATACACTTCTTCTGAGAACTTGAAGAACGCTCCGAAGAAGACGAACTTTTCCTCCCCGGAATTTTAGGAGCTGAAGCTACTCGAACCGAATGAGATCTGCTGACCATGGGTCGAATAATTTTCGGACATGAGACCTTTTCCAGGACTTTTCGAGTCTTCTCCACCGAGCTTACCAAACTTTGCCCTCTACTCGTGTTTTCGATATCACTTCCCAGAGCTTTTGACCTATCGATTATGACTCTTCTTCCCAAAATATGATCTCGACTTGGGGATTTTTCCTTATTTGTGGAACTGATGACTGCATCTCTGGTCTGGGAAATGAGGTCGTTATCTAAGTGTTCACGAGACATGGAGTTTGTCTCGGTGCAGTCGCTCGAAAAGTCCGAGGTAAGGTCGTCGAATTCCGAAGGTGGGTCTATTAAAGATGCTCGCTTCTTCGAGGAGTCGATGGAAGTTGGCAATGTTTGGGGAGGATATTTGGCAAAAGCTGATGGGAGAGTAAGGGGACAGTGTGTGGGATTTTCTTTGTGTGTAGAATTCAGTTGTGTGGATGTTCCATCAATTGACGATATTTCACTTGTGTCTGATAAAAGGTCTCGCATTTGTTGTTCTGCCATAAGATATGGGTCGTAGGTTTTATTACTGCCGCTGAAAAAATTCATTTTTTATCAATTGTTTACTTTAGGGAGGTTTTAAAGATATTGACGAAACATGCTATGGTAAAGTATAACAAATATAGAATTAAATATAATTAGTAATTTATGGATATAATTTCCAATGCAATGATGCGCTATAGACTTAAGAAAATAGTCCATTCAATCTGAATTTAATTAGATTATGAATTATTAAATTCTATGACAATTTTTATTTAAATCTAAGCAAGAACTTAAATTTAAATACAAATTCTAAAGCCATTTGCTGTGAAGGACAATAACATTCAATTTTCCTCAACCAGATTTCATGCTCCTAGTGCAAGAATACAATGCATGTGGTTCAATTTGATATTTTCTTTTATGCTTGCGTAAACCGATTGCACAATTGGAAATTTTGTACAGTAAATTCTTTTTTTTATTAAAAACGTTTAAGAATGCAATTATTTAAGAATATACTTCAAATCATAGATGGAAAAAAACATTTGATCTTAAAATGAAACATTTGAAATACTGAATAAAATATACATATATCCAGACAAAATTTTATTAATCGATTATGTTATAAAATTTTCAAAGGAAGCGTTAAAACTTTCCAATTTCAAATAATTGTAATGTATAGGCTATTAGACCTTTCAGACTATAAGCATATGAAATCTAAATTATACAAACAGAAATAATCCAAATTTTTGGTTTTGAAAACTTATTTACAGTCGCATTTACAGCTAGGTAATTAGCGACAAAAACAGTGAACTGAAGAGTAGGATTTATGCAATTTTATGGTTATTATTCGGTTTTGTAAAATTTACCTATTAAGAGAAAATTATGTTAGTATAGCAGAGAGTGTGTTTTGGACAATTGGTTGAGTATAGAACACTAAGTAGTTTTAATTTCAAATAATTCAAATTAAAACGCTCAAATATTAAACAATTTTCATTCACAACTTTTTTTACATTAAAAAATTGATTTTAGAATGTGGAAATTCCAAATTCAAATAACGAATTTTATAATTGAAGAGAATTAAAAAATTAGTAATTTGTCTTGAAATTTCCAAATTTGGAATTGTTTAGTTTTTTTAATGTGACAATTTGTGTTTTTTATTTATGATTATTTAAATTTAAAGATGTTAAAATCTATACATTTTTACGATTTCTATACTTTTAATTTGAAATTGTTCATTATTAAGCTTCAAATAAAAAATGTAAAAGCGAAAAGTTGAGAATTTTGGAATTTGAACATTAAAGCCTCATAAATGTTTTTTAAACATTTAACTTCAAGTGCTACTTATCAAAGGTCATTATGAGACAATATTTCACGGAAAGGCTTTTTCCATACATTTTTTGTGGAGTCCTCTTTTTTAATTAACCGAATATGCCAGAGGACATAAAATTTTAGAAACAGACTTTCAAATATTTTTTTAAATTCTCACTAAAATTCTTAATTCTAAATCTAAAATACTCAATCTATTCACGATTTTTTTTATTACTCCTTAAAATATTTATTTTTTTAAACACTGTAAAAACTGAATGTCTTTATATTTAGAAGCCTAAACAAATTGTGGAGGATAAAATTGTTCTATTAGTAATAATTATTAAAATATCTATTTTAATAGGTATAAACTACGATTGCATGAGTTATAACATTTTGTATTAAAAAGTTTTGATTTCCTGTAGAATAACTAAATATTTATAAAAATTTCCTCACATTTAATATTTTATTATTATTCTGTGAAAATAAACAAAAGACAGTGACAATCCTTATTTTGTATACGAGCAATTGGTGTGGCATGCCTGATAAATTAAAAAATTGTGCAACGAAGAGAAAACCATCGATATAAAACAATAATGGCTGTGAATTCATTTGTAATTTTGTGCAACGGTCAACAACATCTAGACAACGTCCACAGAACATCAATGTGTTCTTGAACTTACGTTCTACCCCTAAGAACCATAAAAAAATCCGGATGTCTCCGGACATAATTGTTCCAAGCGGGGCGATCCGGCAGAATGAACCTATAAAGGATTTTTTAAATCGAACTATTCTCATGCTATAAAACACTTGATGTTATAAATGAAAATCGCACTATTCATACAAAAAGAAAATTAAAATGTGAAGATATCAAACTCCATTAAATTTCTTGATAATAACCACAGAAAGTCTATTAGTCTATAGAGTCTATTACTATTAGAAGATGAATAATGTTAATTGATTAAACATCTTCTTCATAACACGCGCATCGAAATTTCGACCTTCGTTGTCTCTTGAGCGGGTGGAAAGTTGTCTTTTCAACCCCAGACTAGAAAGTTGAAACAGACGACTGCGAATCACTGAAAAGGCAACGGAGGTCGAAATTTCGATGCGTTTGTTATAAAAAATATCTTACATAGATAGGGGCGAACGGCGGCGATGCCTCACTTTCGTCAGAAATCGCCACCTTTCGCCCCTAGTTATGTAACATACTATATCTTATGTTAAATTTCTAATTTATACTGAGCTTAAGCGTCACTACCTCAATTTTCCAGAAGCTGAACAAGCAACGGGAGGTAATGTGTGAACTCTAGGATTCCTATTTGTAAGTCTGAACTCTCTCTCATTTTTTACAGTTTCGGATCCAATCAATCGTCGCATCGAAACCTTAGAGACCCGTTCCCAATAAGCACCTCCTCGAGAATAATTCTTCACAGATTCGCCTTTCCCCAAATTCTTCGAATCAGTTCCAATAACGGGAAATAATTTGTACCTTGTGCTCCCATGAGGTGTTCGAATTTCCTCAATCGTGCAAGTTTCGTCGAAGAAGAAATCCACCATGCTTGGTGTTTTTGAAGTAGTTTCGATATCTTCTACTGAAGATATCAAAGTGTCGGTACTGCTACGAAGAAGGTTTAAACTACGACGAATCTTCTTTTCCAGCTGGGATGAATTTAATTTAACTGATGCATAATCATGAGGTCTAAAAGGTGACAAGGACTTAGATTGAAATTCTACTTTAGGATTCCCGATTGTGATTTGCTTATTATCTTCAAAAGTATTTGTTTCCACTTTAGAATTGCAGTCAGTAATATCAATTTCTTCGGTTTCTCTGCCTCTGCTCAGTTTTTCTTCTGCGCCTTCTTGAAAGTAACTTGGATCACTACCTGGTAATGATAAACAAATTGTTTCTTTTCTTCTTGAAAGTCGACGAGAGACATTCGATTTCGGTTTAAGGAAGCTCTGCGGATCGTATTTATTTCCTTCTCCTATAACTTTATCAAAGCAATTTCCACATTTTTCTTGAAGCTTTGGTTGCAAATCGTTTTTAAAAGTGGATAGATTTTCTTTGAAATTGGGTATTTCTTCTTTCTTTTTTTTCTTTTTCCAAAACTGATCACTAGTATTTAGTTTGATATCAGTTGTTGAAATCTGACGAGGGATACTTGACCGCGAAATCGTTCCTATTTTGGTTTTATTTTCAGATGGAAGTTTTTTTCTTTCGTAGCTCTTATTATTATATTCTACTTCATCTACAAATCTTCTATCTTCACTTTTGTCTTTGTGCTTTATTGCCTGAAGATAAACACTTTTTGGATCATAGTTTTCGTTCGTATTCTTTTTTATCTCTACCAAATGTTCAGCACTTTCGAACTCTTCACTTATTTTGAGATTTTTCGTCCGCGTGACAATACTCTCAAGACTATCTTCTGCCCGTACTTCATTATCGTTATCTATTTGTTCAGAAGCTAATTCTAAAACCTGATCAATTCTATTTAAGAATTTGGATTCATCAAAACTGTTATCAATACAAATTTCGGAATTAGATTTAATATTCGTATGCTTTACGTTAATAGTAAAAATCTCTTCATTTAGTTTCACTTCTAACTCATCTTTATTTTCAACTCCTTCATTTTCTTTATTCAACTTGAAATTTGAAAACTGAACTTGAAAATTCTCTTCTTCCAAATTTAGTTTGGATTTAGACTTATCTACTATATTATTTTCTTCAAAATTACTTCCATCGCATATCTTTAATACATCGTTTTCATTGAATTCACGAAAGCTCTCATCTATTGTAATGTTAGCTTTATTCGTTAAATGCAAAAATTTCGAATTCAAACAACTCTTAAGGCTGAGGTTTTTATCTTCTATATTTCTATCATCATAATCTAGGTTTTCTAGATCTCCATCAGTTCTTCTTCTTTTCTGTAGAGGCTCTTCGAAGTAAAAATCAAGACTGCAAACTTCGAGACTTCTATTATGTTTGGACAATCTGGTAAAAGGTTTTTCTATAATGTAGGTTCCACTTCTTAGTCTAGATGAATCTTTCTGATCTATACTTTGAATTTTGGAATCAGAAGAATGAAAAGAAGATATTTCTTTTATTGTTTGAGGTTTTGGTTGCTCTGATGATAATTGTTTTTCTAGTTCAACAGGAATTTCTTTTCCTTTTTGCGAACATAATTCCTCTCTACTTTCTGAAGATAAGTCCTCTGTTCTGTCTAAATATAACTCTTCTCTTCTTCCTATAGATAATTCGTTTCTTTGCTCTAAAAATGAATCCTTATCTTCACTCGATTCTTTCGATTCGTTTCTTTCTTCTCTTGATGATTTATATTCATTTTCATCCTTTTTCCTGAATTCTATTTTCCCATCCTTGGATTTATTTTCATGTAAACTAAATTCTACACCAGAAAAGTCGAAACTTTTCACAGACTCAATTTCATTCTCATGTATCTTCTTTTTTCTCCTTATATAATTCTGATTTTCACCCTTTAATAATTCTTCACTTGTTTCCGAATTATTTTTCCATTCTCCAGTATCCAAATCTTTGAGAGATAAAAACTCGTTTTCAATCAGATCTCCTTCTTTTGTCTTGATGTCCAAAAATACATTTTCTTGAAAATCGTCATTAGCTTGTCCAGAACTCTCAATATTCTCTTCCGAAAATTCTTTATTCACAAGATTCGAAATAGGTGTGCTCGTAAAACTAATTTTATAGTTAAATTTAGTAGGATTATCCAATTCTGCATGTAATTCTTTTAAACTTCCCTTATAACTATCTGTAATAAAAATTTCCGAATTTTTCTTAAAAACAGATTTCTCACGAATGTCTTTCATAACTTTTGAATTATTTAAAACAGGTTCCATAGTCTCAGATACGCATACCTCAGCACCTAAGTTGTCTTCAATATTTTCCTTTATCAGATAAGTTTGATCTAATTTTCTAACTCTGCTCATCCAAGTAGTTCTCAAATCCGAATCAATTTCTCTGTCCAGCAATTCATTTTCAGTTAATGTAATTGTATTGAGAACATCAGAAATTTTACTCTTTCCCGTCTTCTTAATCGCTTCTTGGTCTTCCGAAATTTGTAAGCTTAATAAATTTAATTCCGATTCAACATTATTATTGGATTCTAAGTATTCTTTTGATTGAAGCTGTCGTTTGGAATTAGAGTATCTTTTATTATCTACATTTTCTTTAGACTCGAGGTTTTCTTTAGAAATCTGTTTCCAAGTAACGAATTCGTGTTCCTGGTGAATACAACACGGTTGAATCATCAATCCGTATTCGTCGTTATTCGCAGCAATATCATTTAATTTTGGATTTCCATAACTTCTCGCCGAAACAATATTTCGTTTCTGAGCTTTAATCAAGTCGCTATTTTTGCGCTGACTGATTGGATCTGCGATAGCTCGTGTATCGAATTTAGTGAGATAATTAGCATTTGACGTGATGGAAAAGTTCGTGAATTTTCCTGGATTCAGAGAAGGAAGAGGATGTTTGGATGAAGAGGAGAGGAAAGAGATACGAGATCTTGCGGATTCGGATTGCAAGTCTTCAGGTGGCCTGAGGAGAAGGAAATAAGGGTCAAGAATGCGTGCCTGATAGACATCAGGAGAAGGTCATCAGGCTTCTGAGATCATTCTTTGATTTCAAATAAGTTCTAAGATCATTCTTTTTAGAAAAGAAAAAATACCTCACCCCTTTCCCTTCTCCTCATGCGCTATGCTACTTTTTTCAGGAGCTACAATATATACTGCGTAAAATAGAAAAAACTATTTGGAATTTGAGTTTAAGTAAAAAGTAGGTTTCGAAAATGTGTTAATTCCAGCTTAGATATTTCCAAATTAAACTTGCTTATTTAAAAATTATATATTATTCAACTTCGAGAGGTTCTATTTAAAAAATTTCGTAATTATAAAATCTGTTGTTCCAATTTAAGTTACGTATTCCTCGCATACCCAATATATTTAGCTTAAATAACGTTTTATAATGATCCTCAATTATTTTGAGCATTAACGAAAAGTCCTCTTCTTTAATTCTTATAATTGATCACCATTATAAAATCTTTTCCATTCTATAAAACACACGAGAATCATTTTAGTCAAATAAAATATAATGAAACATACTTTCCATCCGCAGTCAAAATCCAAACATCATCTCTAATTTCTTTCTCACCTTACTCGATCCATTGGTCTTGATTTAATAGGGCCAGTTGGAATGGATGAATCCCTATTCTGTCCAACTTTCCGTCTAAAAGAGAAACATCATAAGCAAATAAAAAGTAGACTTTGCCTCAAAAACCATTTCACAGGCTTCGAACTATTTCATGGTAATAAAAGCAGCGCTTCTTTTTTACATCAAGAAAATGAACGTTACAAATTTTGCAATTTAGTGTAAAAGCCCTAAAGTTGAAAAAAATGTTATTTAAATGTTTACGAAATATTGCAAATGTATGTTCGAAATTTAATCATTAATCGAGAGCGTTTAAAGCGGAATAATTTTGGATTTAAAGTTGTATGCGACCAAATTAAATAATTTCAAATTGAAAAATTTTGAAATAAAAGCTCTTGCATAATTTCGAATTGAAAACGTTTGGAATTAAAACATTTTGAAGAAATTTATATTATGCCGTTAAAAATTGAATAATTTTATATAAAAGTTTAAAAATACGACAGTACAAAGTTCAACGGATTTGAAATTGTTCAATTTCCAATTGAAAAGTTTCAAAATTGAATGCGATAAAAATATAGGACCATGGCTACATCATTAACCCTCCATGTTCTTATAATTTAAAAAACAAAGCCGTGATTCTAGTTTTGCCTTGAATAAAATCAACAATTTTTCATTCAAAACGTTCAACGAAGCTCAAATTATTTGGTTTCAGATTTAAATTGTTTCGTCAAAAAAATTAAATTTTAAATTTAAAGTCTGATTATTTAATTCCGTTCAAAATTAAATAATTTGAAATTGAAAATTTGTATATTAAAAGCTTTCAAAATGGAATAATTTCGATTTGAAAGCGTTTAGAGTGATATATGTTGATTGTTTTTGAATTGAAAATGTATAATTCGGCCCCAGGAATTAAAAGATACTTTTTGTGTTTAGAAAGAAACAAAAATTTCACCTTATTTATAAGAGATAAACTTTTTTGATATTGAAAACACAACAATAATATATTTAATTTAATTATTTGCGTCTTTAAAACTCATCGATCGACCTATTATAGAACCTTTTATGATCTACTAAATCCGATTTATGAGGTTTTAAAAAAATGTTTTATTCTGTTTATATGAGAAAAACTTTGCTAATATCAGTCATAGCTACAACAGTGATATACATTATATATTTTCTCGCGTTTTCAAGGCGCACTGAATGACATATTAAAGAAGCTTTTATGGCCTTTTATGACTGTAGCAGTATTGTCTTTGATCGAATTTTTCGAATCTTTGAGACACCTTCATTGACTTATTGCCGAACCTTCGGTCATTCGAAGATATTTCATTGTCAATCAATAGTAACTTTTAAAGTTAAAAAAAACTTTTACATTGTTTATGTAAGGAAAAATTTTATACCGTTTGTAATATAACACTACTGTAAGTTAAAAAGTTGTTCTTTATTACTTTATCATATAACACATTGCTTGAGTTTTTGGTAGTTTCTAATTTTCCAAAAAATAAGAGTGTCGCTAAGAAAGAAACATAAGCTTGAAAAATATTGAAAGAGTCCATTGTTTTCTTTTGTTAGTAAGAAACCTTACTCTATGGAGAAGCAAATTTATTTGACACCCATGTGGAAGCAACGGAAGCAATGTCCTGATGAAATAAGCATTAATAATTATACTTATAGTGAATACGCGCATAGTATGTACTTCGCAGTGATATTTTTCAATTGAAACCGTTCGAAATTAAATAATTATAAATTAAAAGGCATCAAAGTTTTATCATTTTTGTTTGAAATACATACATGAAAAATAATTATTTCAATGCACCTTGACATTGGTAATTCTTAATTAATATTATTATTATTATTAAATAATAATAACAAATTGTAACATTTATGAATAAAAATTTTTAAAGAAATTATTTAGCTATACTATTTTGCTCTATGAGGCAAATCTCTTCCTTTTATGAATCTCATTGAAGCAGGTAAGGTGTATCTTAAAGTTTATGAATTTACCTGAATACTCAGGCAAAGAGAATTACTATGTCTTCTTCCAAATGAAGTATTCCGTTGTTGCTCAACAAGAATTATGGTATTGCAAAATAATGCCACTGAGTCAAGTTAAAAAATCTAGCCTGAAATCGTTCTATAAGATTTAACCCGAATTATTTCTAAAAAAAATCGATTAAGAATTTATTGTTCCCTGGCTCAAATAGGCACACATACTTAGAAAAAGGTTCACCACAATTTATCAAGATAATTTCATTAAATATCAAAATCAACATTTAAAAAATGCACTGCATTTCCACTTTCGATTCGTGGGTCTTGCCGATTTTTTCCAAGTGCATTTTTGTCACTGGAAAGTTTTCAAGTACCAGAAATTTTTATTCTAGTTACAGGCGTATTAAGAATTTTTTCCGAAAACAAAAGTAAATTAAATATGAACTAGTTTCTATTTAATAATATTAGAAAATTATTGATTAAACTCCGAAAACATTGGAAATACTTTTTTGACGTCCAGGCATATAAAAATAAATTTGAACTAAAGAAAATTTTTAAATTCTACAAACAAGAATGCTTTTACATTTCCATCAATTCTAAATTAACTGTATCTTTTTAAGATCCCAATGTGCTAATTTTTCGCGTTCTAACTATTTAAATTCCAGAATTTGTTATTCACAACTTACCCTATTCTTCACTGTCACGAACATTTTCATTTTTGAGTACTTTCAATTTAAATCGTTGAATTTTGAATGCTTTATTTTTAATATGTCGACTATGATGTTTTGAAACTCCAAAAATGGTTAACTTCGATCTTGTGCATGCATGCATAATGAAATATAAAAATTGATTGGGTTCTAGATTGGGTTCGTATTTCAACGGTTTTACATTTTATTTGTATTTTTTTAAAACTGAAATTCATTAAAAAGTTTAATCTTTTACTCTTAAATACTGAATAAAAGAAAAAATAGGAGAAAGTAACAAAGCCTGCCAGTTGGAAGTCTAATTTGCATTCCAACTACCTCAGTAAATTAGTGAACTCTCTCAATTAAGCACTTAGAGTGACTTTGGTTGTTTAAGAATGTAGCGGTATGTATTCGTTAAACTTTAAAGCAAAGGCTGCAATCTTAAGGGAAAATAAACAACTGAAGTTGGTAAAGTGCCAATATGGGGTTACTCACGCAGCTGACTTCTGTTTTGCTGGACTGTCGTTGCCCTTATTGCAGTTGGGCAGTGACACGCTTTCCCTGACTTTCATCGCATTTGCTGTAGGTGAGCTTTTGGCAACGTAGCCCAAATTAGTGGCGGAACCAGGCATATATTTCTCTCGAATAGTGGGTCTACGATTCTTCAGGGCTGGTGCTCGATACCTTATCCGGGCTTCCAGTCTTTCCTTGGCTAAGTTGGTTGCAGGGCTGAGCGGAACTCGAGTGCATCGTTCCTTGCACCAAGCCACGTGCCGGTCGTATGCCTTAATTCCAAATTGTCGATTACAGGTGGGACAAGTGCCTTTTTCATTAGCTCGAGTCGGTGCACCAGAGGTAACATGGTTTGGCGTCTTGTTGCTTGGTACCTCAATCTGAACAAAAATTGTAGCCAAAATTAATTTCAGGAACTATGTACCAATACTATGTAACGATGTCGTAAACCAACTCAACTTTGAACACCAAATCTACTCAAAAGGTCCCCAAACTTCCCATTTTTACATGTATTTTAATAGAAAAATTTGCCTATTATTTATATGTTATCCTTCATAAAAACATTTGGTTAGATTTGGCTAAATGCCTTCTATTTTGCAGATCGAATCCACTGAAAGAAAAGTTTTTTTACTAATGAACTTGACAGATTCACGATTTCGTGTATATACGATATGTTTGCCGGTTATTTTAACATTCTTTAAAGATTCAAGCAAGAAAACCGACATTTGAAAAAAACCACGAGAGATTTTTTGATTGAATTATAAAGGGAAACACCTTATCCTAATAGGGAGAGCCGTTAAGTTTATTTGAAGGTTTGTTTAAAAAACCACTATACATTCGAACAAGGAAATCGACATTGTTTACTGGGAGAATCTTCATGAATTTTTGAAAGCAGGAATCTTCTGTTGAAATTTGTATTTACACCTGAGTAATATAAAGTAAATTCCGAAATAAAAAGACACCTGCATTTCGAGACTTTAGGCAATAAAAATTTTCATATTAAACACCAAATAAATCAATCAAATATATCAAATAAAGTAATGTTTTTTTTTTGTCTACTGGTCAAAAATATATATTTTGTTAATATTGATTGGCCTGCTTAAAACTGATTTCCCGTAATTTTCCTAAAATTGCGAACTGCCCAAAAATAAAATAATTTTCTAGATAACGATGGGAATGTATCAAATTAGCATCAGCAAGAATACAGGTATCAAAAGACTAAGAACTAATGGTGTAAATGTAAAACGTAAGAACTATTTTTATACACAGCTCAACGAATTCACTTATGTATTTATGGAAAGAGAGCATTTATTCATAGATAGCATGAGCATTAAAACACATCAAGATCTGAATTAATGAAATTCATTAATTTACAAACTGTTCGCATCAAGCATTAAAATTAAAGCAAACTTTTCTTTTATTTTTCTATGAAACGATATTTTACAGTTTTCTTAAAGAAAGAAAAAACCTCAGAAAACCATAAGAAAGAAGAGCTCCTTTGAAAGTCAGTTTTTTAATCCCAAAAAAAGAAATTCAATTATATCTAAAAAAAATTAAACCTCTATTAATATATTTCTGATAAAAAAGTTAACTTCAAGCAAAGATATTAATATTTTCTTAATATTTTTACTCCAAGGAACAAAAATGACCGAAGGACCAGCATTTTTCTTTTTAAGTTGAATGGATGTATTATTTGCATGTGTGGTTGTTTAAGCCTCTTGTTCTTGTATTTGAAACCTGTTTTGTTCCTGTTTCTCGGAATTTCTGACAAATTTGTTATTATTGGAAATTCTTTAATAATTTCATGAAAATTGAAAATGAATTGAAACATGAAAGTTGAGAATTCGATCCATTTTGTTTTATCAATTTGAAAAATATGTTCTTAATTGAAAAACTAAAACTTTTTCGAAAAATAAAGTATACTTTTTTATTGTGCTTTAATTCATACATCGTTATAATTCAATAGGCAATCAGTTATGTTCATTTTTAACATTTTTTAAGAATATTCTAAGTTAATAACCATGTAGACAAAGGATTGAGATTTTTTTGAGATGAGTAATTATTTTAATGTTTTTTTTTATCTAAAAGCATGATGCAGACCTTATCCTCCTTTAATTTGATTCAATTTATTACGAACGCATAAGTAAATCTTTAGCACATTCAAATAGTATAAACAATTTTCATTCTAAATTAATTTGAACAATAAAATATTGATGGAATAGAAATAAAGACATAAATTTTCTTTTGGAAATGATATATAGTTATTTATGTAAACAATCGGAAAATGCTACATCATTAAAATTGAACTGTTTCAACTGACGGAATTAATTTAAAATCAGAAGGCTGTGTGCATGCTGAAGTCAGACAATTGTTCTGAGACAAATATTTTTTTTTTTAAGGATTCTAGGCGAAATGTATTTCAATGATTAGACGAAAAATACATTTTTAATTAAGTTATCAGTATTAGATCTTTTGAAGCTGGTGACACAATTTATAAAAAGTTTGTTGATGTTTCTTAAGTGTTGTGGTTTTGTCTAAAAATGTCGAGAAATAAAACAAAAGATAGAGAAAAGTTCTCGCAGACTTTTTTTAGAAGTTTTCAGATGGAAAAATTGTGCTTTTTTTACTTTTTCCGTATCTCGTCTCGTTATTGCAAAAAAAATCAGAATTTTTATTTTTCATACAAATAAATCCAAATTTTCTCTTCTTCAAGACGTGGGCAAAAGATAAACTGTTATGTGATATTATAAAAAAATCAGGAAGTTCATTTTTGTCCCGGACTTAAGACGGTTAAAGCCCAATATGTGGAGAGAATTTTTTTAGTTAGAGTTGGATTTTTGAAAAGTCTGCACGCGGCTGTATCAGCAGGGCGAGCAAAAAAAATTTTCTCGAATTTGCATGCATACCGCCCGGAAACTCAGTCGAATCCACATAAAAATAAATCCATTTTTTGTTTTGAAAAAAAAAATGATATTCCGACGTAGCGCAAGTCCCAGGAAGTTTAAAACGTATTTTCTATAAGTTGAAACTGAACATTTCTCTTCACACTTAGCCATAGAATATGAATAAAATATTACTTTGCAAATATCATCCCCATAAGTATGTTTTATAGGATGAAAAAAAACCATTTAAAAAGGGTTTTGCGAGTTTTTGGCGCTAATTATAATTTCTTGCGGTTTTTTTAATGCAAATTGTTTCTAATACATAAAATACTACTCTATACTGATAATTAGATGTTTACATAAATGGTTTAAACAGTTTATTATTGTTTTTAGCAATTTTCTGTAAGAACAGAGTTAGAAAGCCGCGGTTTGTTAAAAAATGTTCCATTTTTGTCCAATTTTCAGTAAGAGTAAGTTTATAATTAAAATTAACAAGCATTATTATTTAGACAATTTATTATTATTATTTCTAATAATAATCTTTTAGAATAATGCCAGAAAATAGCTGTTCTTTCAAAAAATTTTCACTTTTTGTCCAATTTTCAATTAGAGTGGGGTAAATAATTGATTAAAGCTAACAAAATTATTTGTTTTAACAATTTATTATTCTTTTTGATAATATCTCATTTGAATAATGCCCGAAAGTTGCGGTTTTTTCTGACATTTTCAATCATTTTTCTACTTTTCACTTGGAGTGAGTTATTAGTTAAGTCAATTTAGCAAAAATAAGTAATCAAACAAATTGTCATTATTTATAACTATCTTCTGCTTTATTGATCCTCGATAGTTGCGCTTTCTTCTTAAATTCAGAACTTTTGACGCACTTTTTACTTAGAGCCGTAATAAATAATTACTTTTTTCTCAAATCTTTAGTTTTGTTTTAAATTTCAACAAAAAGTTCATTGCAAATATTCGCACATATTTTAATATTAGCCCCCCCCCCCCTCCTTCCCTCGAGAAAATACGTCTCGTCGAAGATAATATACATGTATGTATAATAGGGTGGCTCAAAAAGGCTTTTATTTTTTAGAGGGCAACGATCCCCCCAATTGTATTCCAAATCGGAAAAAAGAAATTCCCTAATTTTTTATTTTTTTATTTTTTTTATTTTAACAGGTGCCGGTTTTGACTTGAAGTTTCCCATGTAAAATACATGGGGAAAAATCACTTTTTTGAGTTTTTGGATTAATTTTTTAGGGTTTCAAAAAATGTGACAAGAAAGTACGGGAGCCTGTAGAGAATTACCCAACGAAGAATTTCATGTATCATATATATGGGTTTGGCACCCCTAACACACCCTCACGAGTATATGAAAAGTACCCTTAACACAAAAAATGTCAAGTCTTCATGAAGTCGACATTTTGAGCACTGTATTCTGATATTTTTTACTTAAAATTATTAATATTGGTCTAATGGAATATTTATTATCATTAGTTAATTAATTTTTAATTATTTAAACAAATACCATTTTTTAAAAATATTTTCTTTCGAGTTTTTTCCCTTAAAATTATTACTGTTAATCTAGTGGAATATTTAATAACATTGGTTCATTAATTTTTAATTGTTTAAACAAATGGAATTTATTTAAATTTTTTTTTATTTTGTTTCTTACCTAAAAATAAACCATTGGTTTAGTGGAATATTTATTAACATTAGGTCATTCATTTTCAATTATTTAAACAAAAGGAATTTGTTTAAATAATTTAGTTTAGATTTTTTCGAATAAAAGTTATTACTGTTGGTATAGTGGAATATTTATCAGTAATAATTCATAACTAATTAATCATTCATTTAATACTAATTAATTTATCAGTAATATTTAAGTAATAATTTTTATTAACAATTTTTAAAAATAAAATTAATCAAACAATGTTGATAAATATTCCACTGAAGAAACATTAATAATTTTTAATAAAAAAATTAATCACAGAAATTCCATTTGTTTAAATAATTGAAAATTAATGAACCAATGTTAATAAATGTTCCACTAGACCAATATAAATAATTTTGATGGGAAAAAACGAAATTTTGAAAAAATTGTTTAAACAAATCCCATTTGTTTCAATAATATAACATTAATTATCCGATGTTAATAAGTATTCTACTAGACTAATAGTAATAATTTTTAGAGGGAAAAACTAATTATCGAGAAAAAAAATTATTTAAACAAATTCCATTTGTTTAAATAATTGAAAACTAATTAACCAGTGATAATAAATATATCCACTAGACCAATATTAATAATTTTAAGTAAAAAAATACGAGAATACAGTGTTCAAAAGGTCGATTTCATGAAAAATTGACATTTTTGGTTTTAAGGGTAGTTTTCAGGTACTCGTGGGGGTGTTTTAGGGGTGTCAAACCCATATGCCTGATACATGAAATTCTTCGTTGGATAATTCTCTAGAGGCCCCCATACTTCCCCGTCAAATTTTTTCAACCCTAAAAAATTATTCTAAAAACTCAAAAAAGTGATTTTTCCCCATGCATTTTACGTGGGAAACTTCAAGTAAAAACCGGCACCTGTAAAAATAAAAAAATAAACAATTAGGGAATTTCTTTTTTCGGATTTGGAATAAAATGGGGGGGGGGAGTCGTTTCCCTTTAGCATGCAAAAAAATTTTGCCATGCATTTTTGGACCACCCTAATGTATAAAGATTAAAAAGAACTCAAATAATTAATTGAGTATAACATCTTACGGGGCAGGGTAGACATACTGCAGCGAGGAAATTGCTTCCGGTAATCTGTTAACACTTGTAATAAATAGTGTTTCTGACTTTCGTCTCTAGTTAGAAGGAAATTAAAGGCAGTTATCAATTTTACAAATATCTGTTTAATTTTATAAAATTATATTCACAAAAAGAAAGATTCTTTAAAATATTATTCTCTTAAACAATTATTTATTATCTGTGCATAAGCAAAAAGGCAAAGGAAAGGTAAAGATTTCAGAAAATACAGAAACTTTGTCATAAGAAGCTGTAACTATCTAGCATTAATAATGAAGAAGATAATACAATAGAATAATTTGTTATCTAATAACTGTTACTTAGACTCTTCCTTTCACGCCTCGACTATGTATATATGTATCATGTTGAATTTAAGGAACCTTATATATCTCTAACTGTTACTACGACACTGTTCTTTTAAGTCTCAGGTAATTCATGTTCTGACCTTAATCACTGGAAGTTAGCCTTTAATATGAAGCGGAACGCACGTTCTGTTTCCTCTTTTAAATTAAAATTTAAAAGTCTTGTTTAACCTTTTTAGTATTTGAATTTATTCACGATCTTCTTTACTTTAAATATTATATACTAATAAAAAAATTGTAATATCAGCAATACAGCTCGCAGGTTTGAGCGCGCCTAGGGCGCGCGACTGTTGTTTCTCACGCTTCGCGCTCGATATTGCATTTATCTCGCGCTTCGCGCTCGATTATGTATTTACCTTCCAATTATTCCAATTACCATTCAATCGTCCGATTGAATGCTATAAATATACGTACAGACAATTTTTATATATAAAAAACAATTTTCAAAATAAGCTCACTTGTTGAATTTTCACACAAAATGGCTGGCTAACGAACTTGACCTTTATTTCAGGACACTAAAATAGTATACCAAAGGCCAATCCAATCTGTCAATTCTTTAAAAAGTCATCGTGCTACCAAACTAAAAATCTACAGAGGCACGCACAGTCACACACAAACACGCACGCAGCCAGACAGACAGACACATTCGTAAAAACCTGTTTTTCGGATTCAGGGGGCCTCAAACGTGGACATTTGACAAAAACGAGGGGGTCAAATTTTAAACAAATCTATACCTTCTCTTGATGAGAATGTAAAAATTAATTAATTTTTCATGAATATTGTTTTGTTAGTTCTTTTTATTGTTCGAATCATGAAAAATAGCATTAAGAACATTTAAAATAATACATAAAAGTAAATTTTTTGAAAACCCACAAATGAGACGAAAACGAAATTAAAAAAACATAAGTCGTGACGAGAATGTGTCCACGTAGTGGGCTGATTTTTTTATTGTTAATACATTTTTTCACGATTAAAACACAAACTACGCATGCTATCAAAAAGTGATAACAAACAAATTTGTAGATCTTTTAAAACTGCATCATTTTTGTATTCACAGCTTTTTACCTATTTTGCACAGTTTAACCGCAAAATGTAATTTTTTATTTTTTATTCTTTTTTTATTGTGTCAAAATATTAATTTTCAATGTTTTAAGAAAAATCAAAAAGTTGTTATGACAATAGTGTAGGGCATTGAAAAAGAAACATTTTTTATCTTTTGACTTTTTTTCATATCCTGCGTTTTTTGGACTAAAATGTTGATATTCGTGTGTTTTTTGAAATATTGTAAATGTTATAACTCTGGTAAATTTTGATTTTATACAAAAAAGTCATCAGGATAAATTGTTCGTCTGATTGAATACTATGAACATCCGTACAGACACTTTTTGAATTAAAAAAAGCGGTCTAAAAAATTTTCAAAATACGCTTACTTTTTGAATTTTCACCCAAAATGGTGGGCTAACGAACTTGACCTTTATTTTAGGACACTAAAAGTGTATACCAAGGGCCAATCCAATCTGTCAATTCATTCGAAAGTTATCGTGCTGACAAACTAAAAATCTACAGACACATACACACACACGCGCGCAAAAGGCAAAGGCAAACAGACACATTAGGAAAAACCTGTTTTTCGGATTCAGGGGGTCTCAAAACGTGGACATTTGACAAACACGGGGGGGGGGGGGGGTTAAATTTTACACAAATCTAAAACCTTCTCTTCATGAGAATGTAAAAAAAAAATTTCTAATAGTTTTAACGGTTCAATTTTAGTTTGATTTTCATATATGTTTCGTTTTGAATTAAAAATTTTTAACTTAGCTCTAATTTTATATTTTTATATTTTTTGTTTACATAACTAATTCGAGACAAGATTGTTAAAAGCATGTTTTAATAATCAATATCATTGACTTTTTATTTTTATAAAATAAGGACTTATGTTTTTACACTGGATTGATGTATTTCCTGATGAGGAGAGCAATCGACTCTCGAAACGTCGACTTTCTGACTATTTTGAGAGAAAATGGCTATAAACAATAATAAATTGTTTAAAAAATTTATGTATATATCTATTTATCAGTAAGAAGTAATATTGTATGTATTAGAAACAAGTTGCACTTAACAAACCGCAAATAAATTATCATTAGCGACGGAAACTCGGAAAAAACATTTTTTCCCTTACGGGGTAAAACTACTGTAGAATTTTGGAAAAATATTCTATTTGTTTTCGCTTAAACAATACTTTAGGATCATCAAAACAATATGAAATTAGGCCTATACATGGTGCAGGTATCGCAGGTCAGAGATGAAAAAAATTTACAAGGATTTAATTGCTCGTAAAACTTTAAACGTGTTTTTCTCGAAATAACTTTTTTCAAACTGTGAGGACGTATTGAGACGGTTCCTCAGGCCATGTTCCATGTATTACTCTGACAAGTTTTTCTCCTACAATTCTGAATTGTATGATTTCATATTTCAACCACAGACTATAAATGCCTAAATGCAGAACCTCTCAGAGCGCTTTTTTCGAAAAATGGCCTGGTTCTTGCTTTATTGCAATTAATTAAAAATTGATGCATTTTTGCGCCTTGGAAGTAGCAAATCGCCACCATGAGTGTACTCATGGCGAACATAGTTCGTGGGCCCTCTGGCTGGCTATAGAACAGCGGGTGGTCTAGAGCAAATATCTTTGTCTAGAGTGTCATTTTTTCGACGATACTTAGAATATCGTAAACCTAGGATCGAGTCGAGAATTTAGATTGAGTGCTTGTCATGCCTCACTCAACTTTCCTATTGTTAGAGATTACAGTCGGTTGAAAGAAATTAGAAATTAGCTAATATTAACGAATTTCATTTTAATACTGTGCATTCGGTTAATTACATAACGATAAAACGTTTAAAAAAATAAAGAAGAAAATCGGTTAATCCGTTCAGTTTCTGGGTACACCTTCTTTCTCTCTTCTCCAATTGTACGACAAAAAATACTGAAAGAAAAAGATGCTACGCCGAGAATTGGAAATTGTTAAATGGGAATAGTATGGAATTTTCCATGAGTTTTAAAGCAATTTCCCATGGTTTAAGCAAATGCAAATTATTTAAACAATTATTTAATCCCAGAAAATGTAGAAAAGAATCGTATTTTTTGATTGAAATGTAATTGTTTGTCATGGTTTGAAGTAGAAAATTGTTTTAAGCGAATAGAAATGTATTAAACATAGGATACCAATTTAGAAAAAGTGGACATCTCTAGTTCAATGTTCAGAAATTTGAAGAAAAAAAACAATAAATAATTGCTTAAATGATGATATAATGTTTTTAGAAAAATGTGCTACTCCAAAGAATGACAAACCATTACATTTCAATCAGAAAATACGATTGTTTGTTCTATTTTTTGGGATTAAATTATTGTTTGAATAATTTACATTTCTTTAAGCAATTGAAAATTGTTAAAAAAGTAATGGGAAATATTCAAATTTTACACTAGTAATTATTTTTATGAAAAAGACGACGGATATTTGCTAGAAATTAACAATAATGAATGTAAAAATGTAGTTTTTTAAATTTTCGCTCATATTTGGGGCGCTTTG
>NC_046665.1:37973432-38001592 GCF_010883055.1 Belonocnema kinseyi
ATTAAATTTTAAGACAGTATAAACAGTACACATTGTGCCATTTAATTTTATAATTCTATGGCTAGGTCCCCAACTCGAAAAAGAAGGCTCCTCAGCTTTCTGTTAATAATATTTTAATTTTTCGAATGTAAAGCAATGAAATTGAACTAAATGATGTGAATCTTGAAGCAAAACAGTTCATCAGCTCTGACCAAAACAACACATTTATGTGACGTAAGCAGTTGTATTTGAAACAAATAAAGATTCAAGAAAAAAGATAGGAAAATTATGATTCTCTATGATTGCAGAGTTTTCAATTTAAACTTGCCAACATGAAATTAAAAAATAATGAAATCAATGAATGAATAAATGAATGAGTAAATGAATGAATGAATGAATGAATGAATGAAATGAATAAGAAAATCAAAATAAAATAAATGTGAATTCTATAGTTTTCCCATTCAACAGTTTCCAATTTTGGGCACAGCATCTTTTCCTTTCAGTATTATTGGTCGTACAATCAGAGAAGAGAGAAAAATGGTATATCCAGAAATTGAACGGATTAACCGATTTTCTTCTTTCTTTTTTTAATTGTCTTATCGTTATGTAATGAACCGAATGTAGAATATTAAAATTAAATTCCTTAATATTTGCTTATTTCTAATTTCTTTAAACCGACTGTAACCTCTAACATTAGGAAAATTGAGTGAGACATGACAGGCACTCAATCTAAATTCTCCGCTCGATCATAGGCTTACGATGTTTAAGTATCGTCGAATAAATAACACTCTAGACTCTAGATCACCCGCTGTTCCATAGCATGCCAGAGGGCCCACGAACTATGTTCGCCATGAGTACACTCATGGTGGCGGTTTGCTACTTTCCAGGCGCAAAAATGCATCAATTTTCAATTAATTGCAATAAAACAAGAACCAGGCCATTTTCCGAAAAAAGCGCTCTGAGAGGTTCTGCATTTGGGCATTTATAGTCTGTGGTTGAAATATGAAATCATACAATTCAGAATTGTAGGAGAAAAACTTGTCAGAGTAACAAATGAGCTAATTTTCAAGCCTGAGGAAGCGCCTTAATTGAACACCGTTGCATAGATCGATTTGCAATTTTGACAGTAGCTTTACAATTACATTCTCTATGGAAGTACGTAGCCGTTTTTTATTTAATGTAATCTTTTTTTCTTATAAAAAATGTACAGCTCTTTTTGAGAGAAATCAAGTAATTTCTTCAAAAGTACACTATTGCTACGAAATATGATTTTTTTTAAATCCTGCGTAGTTCAATAGACAAAAGTATATAAATTATAAATTTTTTTGGTTTTGTTCCAGGTCTTATACTTTACGAGAAAACCGTCCTCCCGTGAAGGTCTTTTAAAAAAATAAGATTTTCATACTTTAATATGTGTTAAACAAACCCTCTAAAAAGAAATCCTATTGCTTTTTTCATACTCCAAAAATAAATCGTCAAAGTTAGGCTGTTTTTTCTGCCGCTAGAGTGGTGTTATACCTTATGTTTTTTTTACATTCTATAAAACAGATTAATCGGGGTGATACTTAAAAAGTAATATTTTATACATATTCTATGGCTAATTGTGAAGAGAAATGTTGAGTTTCAACTCGATTCAGCTAATATTGACGACTCTTCGGACAATTCTGAATAAATATATGAAAAAGTCTTTTATCTGAAATAGGCAGAACAAGCGCACTTTATCTGCCTGCGGAGCGGCAGTTAAATAGCACTTTATTGTACTACGACGAGCGGCACGTGAAGTGACAACAAGGATGAAGAAGTGAGTGAGAATTGAAAGAAAAATGAAAGAAAAGAGTGAGAAGAATTCATTTAAAACCTAAGTTTACCTGCGAAGTGGATTTTGGACGTCACCCCGCGCACGTGCGTATGGGGCACAATCAAGCGCCGTTTTCCAGAATAAGAGCTCTTATTCTGCCTAATAAATAAAATTTTTACCGTTTTACCGACCTCGCCTTCGGCTCGGACGTAAAATATTGCATCCTGGTATAAAGTTCAACGCATTTTCGTAATGCGATCAAGTGGTCTGATAAGAGCAGTGTGCCTAATTTGACATATTGGACAAAGCCTGATTTTTTACCCCACCACTCACGGACTGGGTTGCAGAGAAGTGCATGATGGGGGGACTCACAGCTTGAGGTGGATTCTGAACCATCAGAATATCGGTAAAGGTACATTGAAATGTTTTAGAGTTAACGACTCAGGGATTGACACGCGGTTCTAGCTATATAGCAAGCACCCGAAACGAAGAGCTTCACACAGTCACCATGTAAAGCTCTTCACACGGGCCCATTATTATCCAGGGCCTTACGTTTTAGACGTCACTCATTCTACTGACACTCTTCACTATGCAATTCTTATAAGCTACTTGTCGTCGCAAATTCCTCTTGGCATACCTCTTTAGTTTCTTATATGTCCACAAATTTTCTCATGCAAACTCTTGTGTTTCTATTACTTTTTATATCTTTTTGACTTAGAGTCTCATTCACACATGCCCAGTTCCCAGCATTCTTTCCTCGGATTATCTTGGGGTATGCTATTGTATAATATATGCTCCATATGAGTACCAAATTAAAATAAAATCAAGAAAAAGCCAAACGATGCCCTGTTTGAGAAAATTGAGTTTAAAGATTTTCAAAAAAATTATCGCCATTTTGCCTGTTAAAAATTTTTTTACTTCTCGGAAAATTTTTTAAGTGAACGAAAAAACCTGCCAGAATCAAGATGAAAAAATTAAATATAAATAGTGGTTTACATACTGTAATACTTTATAAACAATTCATCAAATTTGTTAGAAATTACGTCACAAACTTTGAAAGTTTTAATACACATAAAATAGTTTTAAAAAATTCGTGTAATAATTGTTTAGATTCTAGTGTTTCTGCTATTGTCACAGACAAAAGTTTTAATTCATTTCGCTTATAAATGATATACTTCTGATCAGTTTTTGAATTGTATACCTCGAAAGACTGCGTACGACTCAATTTTATTCGTTTCTATTCAAATTTAAATTAAATCATTTTCATTTTTTTTACAAAATAATAACGGTACAGTTCAAATTTTTTTATATAGACTTTATAAGTAGACTTGTATAGAATCTTTATAAAAATAAGATCAGCTACTGAGTAGTGGGATTGAGTAAGAATGGCATCTTTTGCCTAAATTGTAGGCAAAACATACAAAAATTAGAAATTATTCTTTTATAAACATTTTTACAAGGAATTACTTTTTTTCTAAGCACAGTTATAGAATTTCTCTTTCAAAATTCATTAAAAACCGCATCACATAATTTAAGTACAGATCCTAAGGTACAATACATAGCGAAATATATGTTAAAAATAAAAAATAAATTGTATTTAATTATTATTAGAAAATGGTTTAAAATGAGTCAAAATAACACCCTCGGGCATTATGAATATGATATAAATTTGTAAAGGACTTACGGGCTCCCCACGTGCGGCTCTGATTGCTTGAAGAAATTCAGCATGTGTCTGTTTCCACGACGTTTTCGATGTCCCAATCCTTTCCTCCTGGTGAGGTCGTTTATTCTCCTGTTTTGGAAGGAACTCTTCAAGTTCTGTGCCTTGAATTCTTTGCTTGGCGGAATCAAAAGGCTTTCGCTTTTTGATGGTGGATCTCTCGCATATCTTGATGTGTTTCTCCAACGACTGCGGGGCGAAGGTCCGTGCGCAAATTGCGCACGGCAGAAGGATGGACGGCACATCTGTGTCCATTTACCAATAATTAGCCTCAGCATCCACTAATAAACACTTTGGAAAATTGCCCCCTAGACTAATCAAACTCAATTTTCACAATAATTCACTTAACATCGTCCCCAGTTTCATATTTAAATACCCTTAAAAATAATCACAAAAAATAATTATTAATAATGAAATGATTAAAAAGTTGCTTACTTCTGAATAAAGAGAATTTTATTTCTAAATCAGTTTATCGATTCTGTTAGATGAGCTTGAAAGTGTTTAACTACATGGATCCTCAGAGGCATAATTGCAAATCGAGTCAGTCACATTTCGAAATAACGCAAATAATTTAGTATTTTTAAATTAGTTTTTTAACAATAAATTTTGTCTGTTAATAGTTTATAATTTGAATACTTTAATTTGTAGTATTTTTTGTCAAAACGTTTGTTTGTTTTTCTTTTTTTTTTTTAATTTTAATGTTTGACAAATTATCAAGTAAATTCTCGAGAGAGTAAGTCTAAAAAAGGAAAATAATTCTCTGGAGTTTCCCACTGGCGCCACATTGAGTTTCGCGTGTTTACTATCGACATTCGAATGCGGCTCGGTTTTTCTCGGAGTTCGACAAGAAAAGTCAGGACCCCGTACACCTGTGGAGATTTCTTCACTCTACGAAGTCGATTCTTAAATCGAAAGAACGACGTTTTACTCGCCCCCGCGACCGGGTCGCCTACAAGAGACAACTTTCCTTTTTAGGTATTATGACTTAACGTAAGTTGATATTGTTGTGCATGCTACGAATGTATCAAGTGAACAATAAATCGGTTTCCCAAAAGCCATTTTTTTCCATTATTTCTTAATTTTAATTCTAGAATTTGATAATATTGAATTTGATAATCGATCCATTTGTCTGTTTTCAGATTCAGCTCTAATTCCCGAAGATGACCAATTTTGGAAATTGAAAGTTGAATTTTAAACTTGATATTAAATTATGGCTTGGGTGTAATTTAAAAATAACGATTGACTCAACTGCAACATTTTTGTCCTAAACTTGAGATTCTATGGGCATTGTACAGGCAATCTAAGAATTCATCAAACCTTTATAATTATTTATAAAATCGACCTTGAAAGATTCTTTACGATATTCTTGGGTTGGGTTTCATCAAAAAAATTTAATTATACATTTTTTATTTTTATAAATAATTTTGTTCCCAAATAATTTTAATAAAAGACCACCAAGCATAATGTTCAAGAATCTTCAAGGAATAAAATCAGCCTTTGATTAATAGGCTCGGATGAGAATTGCAGCTTTTACCTAAAACTGGATCTGAAACAGAAAAATCAATATAACTTTTTTCAAATAGAGAATTTCAAACTAAAAAATTGGTTTTGAAGTGCTTTTAGATTTCTGCTTCAAAATTTACAACAATTAATATCACATCTATTATCGATGAATTTTTCAATGATTTTAAAGATTGCTTAATTTTAAAGTAGAATGTAGGTATTGAACATTCTTAAATTATAAATAAGTGTTTATCCATTCTCTAAATTCGAATATGTAAAATTTCTCCTATATTTACTATTATTTTATTTTAATTTTAAGCCGATTTGATTTTAATTTACATTAATTCAGTGAAATTAATTCAATCTTGAACACACATAAACTTATTATCAATTCGTGCATTTTAACTTAAATTCAGTAAAATTAATTAAATTTACTTTCATTCGAATTAGTGGATAATTCAAGCATGGTGGCCGCAAAACTTTGTTTTTTATTTTCTTATTCTCTTTTTTGTGGCCAGATTTTCATTTTTCTCTGAGCGGAAATATTTATTTATAGATTAGAATTTGAAGGTTTTAATATTTTTGAAATCATTATCCATGACAGTCATGTAAAGATCCTCTTGTGGAAATTCCCTGATTTTTGCAAGTTTTTTTCAATCGCCAAACTTTTTATAACTTTCCCCAAATGTGTTATTATCTATTATTTTATCTGCATTCAAATTAAATTAGACTCACGCGAATTCACTTAGAATCATTCTAAATTATAACCTTTTCACACCTTGCGTTAAATGTCTTAAATTCACTTTAAATCATCACGAAATGTCCTCCGAATTTACCTGAATTCACTTAAGATTTACTAGAATTAATTAATAGATTCAGTTAAATTTGTTTCAATTTTCCCTAAATGAAACTATTTCACCTTGAATTCAGGGGAAATATTTAATCGGAAAACACATTAAATTGAGTCAATCTCACTTCTAATTCCATAAAATTTAACATAAGATTACTTTAATTTATCTTTAATTAACTTTGAATTTTTTGAAGTTTATTAAAATCACTCGTATTTGCCTAGGCTTTCGACCAAAGAAAGGAAAACTGCAGAAAACACTTTTTCCCGAGTGCTGGCAGTTACCGAAATCACAGAAGTCATCAATCCGAGTATTATCCGCTCTCAAATTTGCTTAACTTCCGTGAACTTTAATAAATAAGGTAACGCAAAGTGTTATGAAGGCATATGAAACAATAAAACTACTTGACCGTCTTTAGTAGAAAAATACTGTCATGTGCCCAGTTCTTGCCATTTTTAGCAATCTGATTTAAAAATATTTCTCCAATTTAAATTCTAGTTCAGACTAAAAATTCCTGTTTTATTCGTTAATGAAAATAACAAATGTTCAAAAATAATAATGTTTAAAATAATTGTTAGATTGATTGTCAGCAAGAAGCAAAGTTTTTGAATCTTGCTACATTGCATAAGGCAAAATTCACTTTTGAGGATGATAAGAAAAACTAGCATTTCCAGATAAAATTAACTTAGCATGAGAGGGCAGTACTTAAAACTTGAACTTCTTTCCTTGTACGAGATACTAATTGCATCACGAATTACGAATCCCCCCTGTATATAGAAACGTGATCCGATCGACTCGCAGAAGCGACTATCCGTTTCTTCCGATTCGGCCTTCCACCTAAGGTAAGATCGTTATGTACCTGCTACCCAGGTCACCTTCAACATCCATTTGGAACGGAGGCGTAGTCGGGCGATTAAGCGAAGGGACGCGGACGGGGTCCTGACCCAATTTGTCTGGAGTGAAGATTTTTAAGGATTCCCGATGTCTTTCCTTTTTTTTTTTTTTGATTCTAGGAAATAAAAGTTATCGATGAGTTATTGCATGCATGTTTCATCACTTTAATGAGACGGAGCACAAAAACCATGTTTCACAGCCCCACACACATAAAAAATATGAGAATGGGGAAGTTACATATATGTATATTAATTTTTTTTCTTTGTGAAGTTTAAAGAGTGCTAAAAACCGAATTTAATTACTTAAAGACAGTTATTTAATAAAAGTTTTAAAACAAAAATTTATCTTTTATAAGAGTCACTTTCGAATTTTTTAGCGCGAAAATGAGGCACTACTTATTGGGCTGAGCAGCGGAAGTAATGCGCAGCCTATCAGCATTCCAAGTAAGCTAACCAGATTGGCTGGAACAGTTTTTTCCGGATGTGATGTTTAAACTGCTAGGGTAACAGAGTTGTTTGCAACGGGATTTTTTTCAAAAAATATTTTTTCTTTCTAAAATTACACTAAGCCCATGTTTTTAAACCAAAATAACTGTTATTACAGTACCTATAGAAAGAAAAATGTTTGGTTGAAACAACAAAACAATTTGGTTGCTGTCGAACCAACAAAAAAGCATTGTCTCAATTAAATGTTAGTTATCTCAGCAAAAATTCAATAAAAAATGTAGTAATTAGGATAATTTGAATAGTAATGGAACCATTTTATTGTAAAGAAAAATGTTCTTGGTACAATAAAGATTTTTAATTCATGAAATTATGTATATGTAAAATGAACCCAGTTGGTTAAATAGACATAATCGGAGAAAATTACGTTTACATTGGAAATATGGACTAGCGTATGCAAGTGATAATTTTCATTTTAAATTGCAAACGTCTACATACAAAATTAATTATTAATTTTCAAATAAGCTTTATAGTTGAATAGTTAAAATGTCCAACTTTGTGGAGACTGGAATTCCAAGAACAAAGTGAGTTCGACAGAGAAGATTTTATTTTTGTTTTATGCACAGTGTTCTTGATATAAAAGATTTTTTGGAAAGAAATTTCCAAAAGTTCAAAATTTGATGGAAATTTTGTACAGACTCTGCTGGGAGTTGCAGTAAGTTTTACGATGAATGGTGGCGAGATGAAATCAGGAAACCGAAGAAATGCGTAACACTTTTTTATCAAATTTTGTGTTTGAGATTCGTATAAAAACTTGATCCAATCTAATAGACCAGACATTATTAAACATAGAATTTGATAGAAACATAAAATTATTTTTTAATTATGATGTAGACTTCTTCTGTGAATATAATCACTTTGAAAGCCAAACATTTAATTATGGTATAATTTGGTTTGGATACAGATTTTTTTCTTATAAGAGGCTTTTTTATTTAAAATATTCACTTTCATAGTGTACGTTAGAAAAAAATTCGTTATATTTTATGTTTAGTTTAGTTTTAAAAATAATTTCGGGCCATTGGAAAGATTTTTATCAACAAAGAATTTTACTTGAGTTAGGGATTTTTAAGTTGTTTTGCAAAGTATGTATGGAAAATAATAACTGTCAATGCGTAATGGATATTTTTTAATGTTTGCAGTAAAAAAAAGGAAACATTTATTCATAGCTTTGTTTATCTATCAAATTGAATTTTGCATCCATAATTGAAAGCAGTGCGTGGAATTGTTTGTAAGATTGCAAAAAATATTTTTTTCTTTATCTGATCAGTATTAACGATAAGTAACATTCTTATTTTTCAAGGAAAAATAACTCACGAACTAAAAAGGTTTTGATAATTAAAAAAAAAAAAAAAAACAATTTTTCCTAATCCATAACTATGATTTGTAAAAATAGTAATTATAATAATATACATATAATTTATAACAGTTATCCAAATATTATTTAGGTATTAATTTAGTTACCGAGTAATTTAAAACTTACGAGTTCTTGAAATAACTGCCTAAAATAATTGTTGATCGAATAATAACAAAAAAATTTCAAATATGCACACGTATTTTCAACTGGGCGCTACAAACCCGTCAAAACCTTCAGACCTTGAACTATTTTAGATTGATAGACTCAATGTACTTACTCTTATTTATTCAAACCGATGTTCCATTGAAACAATAAAAACGGGTTTGTTGATATTTATAGAATGAAGTCCCTTTCTTGTCTCAAACAAATTTTGTTTGGCTCAATAAAATATTTCTTAAATCAGAAAAACTTGTGTTAAGTCAACTAAAATTGAGTTTATGCTGAGATAACTAATTTTAGGACAAACGAAATTAGTTTGCACAAACACTAAGAAAAACGTTTATGTAAAAAGAACAATTTGATCAGTAATATGTAAAATAAACAAACCTTTATTTAGTCAAAATTATATATCGTCAATGAAGTTTTTTTTAACAAACAAATAATTAAGATCAATAGCAGGTTGGCTTTCGGCTCGTATATTTTATTATTAAAATTAAGAGACTGCATTTTAAAATTCTTAAATTAAGAATAATTTATTATTAAAATCAAGAAATTGAATTTTTACAATTATTAAATCAATAGTAGGGATATTATTATTTTTCAAGAATGGAAAAAATTTGAATGTAAAATTTATAAAATGTGGGTGTAATATGTGTAGGCGTCATTATATTGGCTTTTCGACCTGCTTCCAATTTGGCCTCTCTTACAATTATTTACTTAATACATTTATAATTTTGACTAAAGTCGTACAACTTCTTAGAAAAAATACTGTTTTATGTATCTTATAACTAGCAATCATACAACAAAGATGAAAAATCTGTATGTGGAAATATAATTAGCAGCTAACATACATGTTCCACTTCTTCATACCTACACAAATGCCATATACTAAGGCCACTTTTTACTTAGTTATTCAATTTGAAAAACAAAACATTTCGTATTGCCTACTCATTTAGCTATTTACTTGCAACTTCGAAGCTTTTTATATTTTAACGTTTCTGAAAATAAACCCAGTGTGAAAAATCTTTTTCTTTTGATCTTTTTCTCGACTTTCTAGTTGCAATAGAATCAAAAAATTTTTAGTTGAACGATTAAAATTTGTATTCTTACAATAAAATGATGTGGAATCTAAAAAAACTATATTTTTGTTGACTTAAAAAAATGTTTGTTTTAACTATAAAAATAATGAAATAAGAAAAATGTTTCTATTTAGCAACAAATACATTTTGTTGTCACAACTAAAGATTTTTCTTAGTATGTATATTTGAATGTTTTCAAATTATTAAGCAGTTTTAATCTTAAAAAATTTTAAATTCGAAGAGCGTTAAATATGATTTCTTTAAAAATTAATATTAATTAAATGAAAGAATGAAATGTTTACCATTTCCAATCAAATTGCTTATTTTATCTATGTTATTGAGTAACATGCAGGCCAATAGAAACAGTAAATATTATTTACAAAATCTTTCAAAAAAATAAAAAGGAAAATATCCCAGCAGCATCCAAAGTTAGTAAACAAGAACTTGTCAACATTACATCATTGTAACTCCCACCTTCTTCCAGAGTCAATTCGGCCTTCTCTTTCGCGAAACGAGGAACCGACGAATTTCCTAGGTTCGCTGCAAACGCAGATGCCCGATTTGCAACAATTCTGCCACATTGGAGCCCTAGCAAAGGGGGCTCTAGGTCCGCCCCTGCTGCGGCCTTTTTCGAGACGCAGCACAACATCAGAACTACCGACCGTCAGAGAGATACTGACTGGAGACTGCTGTAATCTACAATTCTACATTCGTCCATTCTACAAGTCTCTCCTTCTGCATCTCCTGACACCTCGGTGCGGTCGGCCCCGCTCCAGGCCGCGGCTCATCAATTCATAAGGAGTTTATTTTGGTAGCCGGAAAGGACCGCCGCGACACTCCTACTTCACCCGGAATAGTAAAAGAAGACCACTACAGTGAAATTTCCGGAAACATTACGTATATCGTTTAAAGTTTAACATTGCAGTTTTATATTTCAAAAGGGGAAAACTTACTTTTGTTGAAAGAAGAGGGTTGCTTACCATTATAGTTGTGTCAGAGTAAAATTATGAATAGTTAAATATAGTTGGATTGAGTAGAGTAAACAAGTTTTAGTTAGACTATACTATTTTTAAATAATTCAGTTTTTTTTTTAATATCGATATTGAATTTGCGCTCTTTTCCCGCGAGAGTTTAATTGGTTCGAGCGCACTGACGTCATATAAAGGCGCGAAAATATTTTAAGTGTTCGAGTATTACTCTTAATTTTTACAGAATTTCTTTGACCCAAAAGTTTAAGTGGGGGACCTGGTTTAGAATGCTTAAAATCAAGTGCTTTTTTGCTATTTTGAGAAATAAAGTACGAACGCACACTTTTTAGAACTTTTAGGATATATTTATACACATTTTAGGAGAAAAAAAAATATTCAGAGTTAAAAATGGTTAATTTGGGAAGAACTGTGCGGAGATCTCCCAACCGCCTCCTTTTCGAACATGGTGAATTTATGTACACTCTAGTGCCTCCAATTGTTACCTGACATAAAAAATACAGAATCCTCTTATTCGCAGTGAAACTTACGCTTCCGATGAACCTAAAAAATTCATCAAAAAAATCTTAAATATTTGTTTGCATAAATAATAGGAAATTTTTTGGTAAAAATTGATTGTTAAAGTTCCACCATCTCCGTAATTTTAAACTATTTTGTTTGTTTGTTAGGTTCATAGGCAGCGTAACTTTATATAAAATAAGAAAAGTCTAAATTTTTTATTTCAGATTCAAACTGGAAGCTTTAAACTGTATATAACTTCACAGCGTAAAAGTTTTAAAAAGGTTGCCTTCATATTTTATTTCTGAAAAATTAACAAAAAAATACCTGATTTTAAGAGCCCTAAACTAGTCCTCGAATTTTCATAGAAACGCACAAATTCCTGTTTTTTTTATTGGAAAATTTAGAAATTCTAGGTTTCATTAAGTTTTTCAATAAGATATGTCTTATGAGTTAGTCTCATTATTTCGAAGCATGCAACACAAATTCCTGTTTTTTTTTTGTATTGGAAAATTTAGGAGTTCTAGGCTTCATTAAGTTTTTCGTGAAGATTTATCTTATGGGTTAATCTCGTTATTTCGAACCGTAAAACAAAAATTTTTTATTTTAAATTATTAAGAGATTTTGAATCATAAAATTGTGATGAAAAAAGCATAAATATTTGAGAATCGAAACACGGTACAAAATATTTAAAAACGTAAAAGAAGTTTTTGTGCAACTTCTCGAAAGAAACAATTTCGAATTAAATCTTTTTTTTTTCGTATCTCGAAAAATCTTTCAACCAAAATTTTCAATTTTTACCCCATATTCTAATCTACGAAAAATCTAAAAAATATGATGCCTGAAAAAAAAATTTTCTCGCAAGTGAAAAGGAATAATATTTATGCAATAATTTGAAACATGTAATTATTTAGAAATGGATCACTCCAAATCGATTATACTCTAATTTTAAGAATTTTTTTGAAATAAAATACTCGCGCTAGTTTGCCGACAAAAAAACATTTTCTACTCTAAAACTGACATAAACAATGTTAATAATCTATTAAAAATATTTTAAAAAATTATACCAAATTTGTTTCGGACTCTTTAAATTCTAATCGAGCTCTAAAAAATGTAATTTTTGTGCTACTTTTACTAGAAAGCAATTTGATTACGGAATCATAATATTTCTAATTTTGTGATAAAAGGAATTATTCTATGCCTGATTCTGAAAAGTATAAGACATTACATTTTTCCGTTCGTCTTTCAAGATATATCGTATCAAATTTTAATAAATTCTAAACAAGACCCTAATTCACTTCCTAAAATCTATTAATAATATGTACAAGGATATAATATGGATACTAAAAGGAATGATGAAACGCAACTGCAACTTCAACTACTTAAGATTCAAATAATCTTTTCGAAGTAGAGTGCATAAACAAGTGAATTAGCAAAGTAATCATTTCACCGCTAATACACGTAATTTACAAGTTAATGTTTTCCACATGTTAACTCGAACGTAGATGTCCATAAGTCACAACCATCTCTATAATTAGGAATCTCACAGATCAGAACAAATTATATCTTTCATTGTCTTTGCAAAACAATCAGGATTTTTTAACAAAATGACACTTAATTACTAATTTTAATTGCAAATGTACTATTATCATTTTTATTCTACGTAACTTTATCTGAAATAAAATAAAATGAAATCATAAGTTCTGCCAAGAAATAAATCATTTTCCTTCTATATAAAAAATCTTTTTAAAAGTAATAACATTTTTTTATAAATTTCAGTTTCTGACCATAAGAATAAAAATTTGAAAATAATTTTCTCAAACTTAATTTTGACTCATCTGAAATCTCTTCTTTCAAAAATGTATAAAAAATGACACGTGTCACTCGACAAGTGCCTAGTGATTTTGACAACTCGTGACTGCTTGGCCGATAGCGACTTTCAGAAATATATTTGTAATTGTACGACTTTTAAATAATATAATTTTTTGGATGTTGTATTATTTAAATGAAGATATTTAAAAAGTATAACATGTGTCGGGAAATTTCACACTAATGAACACACTCACTCGTATATAATTAGAAAGCGACGACGAAGGGAGGACGCACATCGCTAAACGGCGACGAAAATCGTGCGATGGACTCAAAAATGTATTGTAACACAGTTTATAAATTCTTTACAACCTTCAAACGTATTAGGAACGTGTTTTAAATAGCACTTGATAATTTGACATGTATGAACTTACCCTCGACGTCTGCCATGTTAGTTGTTACGAGAACCGACAGGTAGCCATGACGACCAATGTCAAAACACGCCGAATTAGCGATATTATCAGTTCAATTACCTAAAAATAATTATCGAAAATTTACAATTTAACCAAGTATGAAATGAACACGATAAAATTGTCGAATAATTAGTTTTCGAATATTTTCCTTCAGTTTTTGGCATTTTCTCTACTTCTGGTATTTAATAGCATAATTTTCGTAGGGAATTTGCATTAATACATTAGAGCAAATTAGAATGTTGCCACTCAAATTTCGGAATTAAATACCCGGCCTTCGAAATTGAACAATTTTTAATTTGCAAATTCAGGTATTCCAAGTAGATTAATTTTAAATTTAAAGAGCTTTAATTAAAAAATTACAATATTCAAAATTAAACAATTCTAAACATGGTCACTTTTAAATATATTAGCAGCGCAGTGTAGTACAATGCAAACAAAATGTTAAGAAAACATGCATCTTTATGTGTGTTCTCTGTAACCCAAAACGAGTTTTAGAAATGCGTGCCAAACATTTTAAAAAGTGACACGTTTTTTGAAACATCGGTTTTAAAAAAAAAATGAAGGTGTGTCTCAATGATATTTGCGGATAATTGAAAATTTAAAAAATAGCAACCATTCTTATAAATTTTAAACAATTTTATTTCCAAAAAATATGTTATATGGAAAAAAGTCTAGAAGCAAAATTGTTTCTTTTGAAGAGATATTTAAAAATTTCTTTTTAAATATTTAAATATTTAGCACGAAAAATTTGTTGAAAAAAAACACAGTTTTCTAGAGTCTCTTAGGAATTGTCTCTCATTGTTTCAAAAATGCAAAAAAACATTAAAAACTTAAAAATTAACAAAATGGTTCTACAAAAAGTTCCTTTTCTATGTTTCAATATTTTGTATCGAAAAATTTCTGAAAATAAGTTTAGGGCAATCCAAAATTAATTAAATTGTAAAACTAAATTATTTAGTGTAGGGTAGCCTTCTCTATATTTTCAGTAAAACTAAAAAAAAAAACATGCAAAATATCATATTCAAAATGTCATATTTAGGCGTAACGCTACAACTATTAAAATGAAATATGCATTAAACATTGTTTTCATAATGGAAGCCATAAAAATTCTAAAAATTTTATTTTGAATCCTCCAAAATCATGCAAATTTAGTTGATATTGCTAATAACTGAATTCTAAACAAATTTTATTTGATATCTATTAGATTAAACAATCTCAAACTCTAAGCTGCTTTCCGGATTTTGAAAATTACGATCATTTTTCAGTTTTACCGTGCCAGGCCAATAAACATGTAAAAGGTTTATAAAAGTGCCAAAATGGTTTCAGTCGTTCAATTCAAATATTCCTGTTAAAAATGATTTTTGTTTCCATCATTAAAAAAGTATTTTTCCTAATTTAAAGTTTATCAAAAGTGAATTAATTCAATAAGAATTCTAAATTATCGATTCAGCGTGTCCGATATGTGTTCTTCTAAAGGAAGAAAACTTATTAGGGGAAAACAATTACAGACAAATTTAACATCAAAAAGTGTTTAAAAATTTTTATTAAAAGAATTAAACTTGAAAATTGTCTTCAGCTTCTATATTTTTAAATTAAAAGATTTTCAAATTTAAGTACCTATTGGATCGACCTTAACTAACATTTTTGCAAGTTTAGATTTTCTTATTAAAAATATTATATTATTCAAAAGCTTTGAAAATTTTACGTTTCTAAATTCAATCACATTGGAAACATTTATTTTAATATCAGAAGCGTTTCAAATAGAAGAGAAATATAAATTCCGATTTTCAATTTAAATTTTCTAGCACTTCGCTACTTATTTTAACAATTTACTTCCCAACACTGATTTTGAAAAAAATAATAATTTCAAAATTTCAAAGTTTATTTATAATTTTAGGACACTCATGCACTGCATACCTTCTTCTCTAAACGAGATTATAATTTGTAAAATTTCCAATACAAAAAAAGTAAATTTGTTTGCAAGTAACGAATTCTTTTGAAGAGAATATTTTTTTTGGTATAGAGAAATGTATCAAAAGTCTGAACACATGGGTTGCAATTGTTTCTTAAACTTTCCCCTAAACCTTCCGAGGGTATACGAAGGGTTCGTTTCTATATCAACCATTCCTAGATTTTGAGAGACAGTCGTTGTTTTGTCGATGATTTCTGTGATTACGGTAACAATGCTTCCTTAGTTTTCGCCCATTTACACGAGACCCCCCAGGCAATAATTCATATGCATTCTACAATCAATGTTTACACGTTCTACTTACATTCTTCTAAAAATATACGCATGGCGAAGTTTAAGTAAACGCCAACACATAACTTATTATTCAAGACTTTGCCCGAGTCGCGTACATATTAAATCGAGATCGCTAACGTTTTTCTCTTTGTGAAGGCAAAAAACAGTATAATACAGTTCTTTAGTCAATATTTAATTATTTATATAGTTTGCGCCAATGATGTCAGAAATTGCCTAGGTTCACGTTATATAACTAAACATTTTGTAATAAAGATGTTCATAAAAATTTTCAACGATTATACAGCAAGACTAAAACATCTAAAGTGGAACTCTTTCGAATTCGAAATATTTAAGATAAAAAGTCTAAACATTAAAAATATAGCAATTTCAAATTCAAGCCTTTAATCATTAGTTATTATCTCAAAATGAAATATTAATAATGATAAAATCTCAAATCAAGGGCGTTCAATTTTCTTCAGTTCAATTTGAAATGAATTTCAAACCTGAAAATTGGATGAGTTCATGCCGCCGTACTAAATAATGTAAGTTTAAATGTACACCGTTTTAAATTAAACAAATAAAAATTAAGAGACTTATCATTTAATATTTTCAAATTCAAATTTTAATATTTTCAAATTCAAATAAAACTGTTTTAAAATTAGGTATTCAAAACTGCATAATGTTCAACTTGAAAATTTCATAAATTGAAAATTTCGAACTGAAAACTGAAAAAATGGTGTAATTGTGAATAACACTTTCTGAACTTCAGCAATTTTGAATTGAAATGATTAAAAATGCTTAAATTTCGTTTGATATTAAGTTAGTGACACTTAAGGTGATTGAAAAGTTTATTTGCTACAAATTTAAAAAAATCCCGGTCGTTTCCTGATTTCCCAATCCAGCAGCCACTCTGATATTAGAATCTCTAGGTAGGTTTTAAAGTATGTTGATAAATTACTTTGAAAAAGAACCTATTTAGAAATAGTTACATTATTTTAGTAAAAGTACACGTTTCCTCATTTGTATTCCTGACCATTGATATTTCCTAAAAATACTGAAAAACTCCTAGGTCAATGCCATTCGTAATATGGTACGATTAGAGTGTAGGCAGGGTATCAATTATTCAGAAATGCATATTAGTTCCGTAAAGTTATGTCAACAACTCTGCTGATGGTCCTTGTACAAAAGCTGACAATGTAGTCATAATATTTTTCTGTTTTGGGAAGCATAATATATTTTATGACATGTGATCACATCGAGATAATATTCAATAAAAACTAGTAATGATAGTCGAATAGTTTTCTGAAAAGTGAAAACTATTGCTTTACTTATATGAATATTACTTGTAGACATTTTATTTTATATTCAATTTATTATTCTTAAATCAATTGTTTAGAAAAAAATACATTGTTTAATGTATGTAGGTTTATGTTATAATTATTGCTTTTAATTATGAATTTAAAAAAAGCAATCAAAGCTAGAAACTTAAGTCGAAATATAAATGAAACCAAAGTCAAGAAATAAAACTAAAACCTCTCTTTTTACGAATTTCGAATGAAAATGGGGAAACCAATACTACAAGTTTTTAAAAATAGAATAAGAGTTTGTGAACATTCATTAATGCGAAACATTTTAACAAGTTTTAACTTCGTAAAAGTAAAAATGACTTTCGACGTGAATATAATGAGATATGTATGCATATTTGAATTTTAAAAATATATTTAATTATTATAGGGTTGAAATTTAAGAGCACATACATTCAATTTATTACATGAGCCATATGTTTTTATACATACAAATCATTTATACAGAATGCGGTCCAGATAAAGAGAAAGTTTCCAGTTTCTTGTGCCATACCATAGGACTTACGAATTTTAATTTTATGTTTTAGGACGTTCTAAATGTTTTTCACAAACTTTGGTAAAGCTTCGAAATATTTTTGAAACATTTTATTTTATTTCAAAAGTATTAATAGATTTCCGATCAAGTAATAGAAAATTTTTAGTAGCTTAAAAAAAATTGAGCAATTCAAAGATGTTGGTCAAATTTAAATAATTCCTAAAAAGTTTAAGGGAGTATAGGAAGCCACAAAACGATTTTTTCTTTCTTTTAAGTATTAAATTTTGCAGTATTTTCTTAAACATATTTCATCACATAAATGAAACGCGTTAAAAAATTGTCAAGAGAGTTTGCTTTTAATTGCCAAATTAGATGAATACTAAACAAAAGTTTGGAAATTCCGTTCGAATTTTAATTTAAAATGAATCTTTAAGTGATATTCTCATCAACAGTATCAACAGCAATGAGCAAAAAATATAAACTGTATAAAATAGTTGTTTTTTTCATATATTCAATAAATATACTTAAAAACATCTGAAAAATATTCCCTTAAAATTTTAGAACGAAATCTTTAGTGATTTTTAAGTAACATAGTTTTTACTGACGCAGATATAAACTGATGAATATTGGTTTTGTAAACTTTAAACGTGTTTTTCTCAAAACCACATTTTCCAAAATGACCCACATCATAACTTCGAAAATAATGAACTTATTAAGCTGAAATTTTTTGGAGGCTATATTTATAAAATTTTATAATAAGTAGACCTAAATACGGAAAAAATTAATTGTTTAAAACCCCTTTTTTAATAATAAAGAGAATAAAAAAATTGAGTCGATTTTCTTAATAACTTCATAATTTTTTCAAAAAAAAAATTTTTTTTTAAATTTTTGTAGGTTCACTTGGTATAAAAAAGATACTTAACAACCTACTTATTCTTTTTTATTTTTTTTCCGATTTGAAAAAAAAAACGTGACAATGTGGGCTAAAAAAAGAGCTCTTGTGCGAGCGCCTGTACCGCCGCCATATTGGATAAAAAAATATATATACATATACATTTTTTTTATGTTCTCAAAATGTGTAATTAACTATCCTTAAAAATGTTTAATTATCAAATAAATGCAACTATTAAAAAAATCTTTGAAAATTCGCTAATTTACACTAGGACCTCCCCTAAAGACCTTGATTATCCAAATTTCTTTAATTAATTGATTCTCCTTCTGAAGTAATGAAATGTTTAATTTTAATTCTCAGGTCCCTCAATTATGTCAAATATCTTAATTATCTCAAAAATAATACATCTCATTAATGTCGACTCAAGCCGACTGTGTACTGAAAATCAATGAAGAATACAAATTTTCTACAATTTTTAATTTTCAATATTGTTATTTTGTCCATTCATAATTGAATCAAGTTCAATTCGAGCATCCTTCCTTCAAACTGTTTTGTTTAGAGCACAGATAAAAGGATTTCCGATCAAATTGATTTTTTTAGTTTTCAACAATCAAGCCACTTCATAAAATTTCTGGCCCGAACAAGGAAAATCTTATGGAAGTGGATACGGATTAATGTACTATTTAATTATTTGCATTAATTTTTTTCATATAGTTTAACCATCTTTAAGTTCCACCACCAGGATATTTTTACTATTTTGAAACTTGAATTATTAGGAAAATACCTATCATGGGTTTTCTGAAGAATTTTACATTTTTGATTTGTAGATTTTTACAACGAGTATTCTTGAATTTCTGATTTTGTTTCATAGTATCAGGTTATATAAGAACTCTTTACATTGTTATTATGGATCAAAGATTATAAAAAAAAATATTTCAGTTTTTAATTTAAAAATTCAAAATTAAAATCAACTACAGGTCCCTGAAAACACGCTACTGACCAGTACGAATTACAAAGTATAAGATATCACGTCCATTTAAAAAAAAGTTAGGACCGCCTGCGCAGCGGGTCAGATCGTGAAAGACTGATTAACCAAGCAACTACGTGGCGATAATCACATTCATCACATATTATCATTATCTTTTACAAAACAATTCTAGAAGAAGGGAAATAAAAAAAAGAGTATCAAATATCGTAATACGTCACATGATCACGATGTTAAGTTTTTGGAGCAACCGAATTCTATTTTCTGTTCAGAAGAAGGTAAATGTGAATCAAATACAAAATTATTGACCTTATTGACCTTCCTTGAGTAAATGTTTATTATGCGAAATATTACAAATATTTCCGGTATTTATTACTATTTTCGTTTTCACGAAAGAAGCAGCCATTGATAAAGTTGGCAAGTTTGGACCACGATAAAAACAAACAAGCACATATGCTCGAATATGCTGGAACAATTTCAGCCAATCGCGTATATTTTTAATCGCCGAGGAAGAAATTTTATTCGTTGAGATAATTCTCTGACGGAAAATCGTTCGAATTTTGCGCGCGACGAAAGCAGTCTAATGTAGAGTCGAAAGTCGAAAGCTGTTGAGAAAACGGAAACGGCCGAATTCAGTCGATCGTTAACGAGTAACTTTAGGCGGTTAAATTAAAAAAATGCACGCCTTGTTTATGAGTCGGATTTGAATGTTACAGTTGGGAGGATCTGCAAGGACAGTATCAACGAGTACGATAATGGCTTCTCAGGAAAAATATGTTGAAACAAAAGAAATTGATGGGGTAAGTGATTAAAGTCTTAAATTAATTATTATTGATTCGAAAAATAGAATGATTTTTTTTTTGTGAAAAAAGCAGAAAATGTATAAATTTTTTAATTTATAGATTGCCTTTCAAAAATTTGTTTACAATATATAAGTATATAGAAACATTAAAAAATAAGGCGATTCAAAAATCACATTTGGAAAATGCAATGTGGTACTGCAAATTTTGGTTTCTCTTTTATAAGCCTAAGATTGTCAAAAAATAAGTCGGTTGGGCATGATTTAATAAAAAGTGGATAGGGGGTCTTTTAAAAAGATCATATTTTATTTTCTCAAGGATATATAATCTATTGTTAATAATTATTATTACTATTATATATAGTACTTTGAAAACTATGAAAAATAAATTAAGTAATACAAAACACTGAGATAGACAAAAGGAGCGACAGCGATTTTCATTAAAAATTGCAAACTGCCCATACGAAATAGTATTATAGGAAAATCATTATATGCATGCAATATTTTGATTATTAATGAAATAATTAGAGATCTGTAGAAATTATTTATAATCCCTTGCACTTTGGAATCCTGTAAAATCCCTGAATCTTGTGAAATTCTTTTAAATTCCTTTAAATCTTTGGAAATCTTACAAAATTATTTAACATCTCTTGATATTTTTGAAATCTCTCCAAATTGTTTAGAATATTTTTAACTAACTTAAAAGATTTAACATTCCTTTAAAGCATTTCAATGCCTTCATATCCCTTGAAATCGCTGAAATCCGCAGAAATGCCTTAGAATGTTTGGAATCGCTAGGAATTCATTTACATTTGATTTTATTTCACTTATTTTTCCAAGCTCTCTAGAAATTCCTTAATATCTCTCTTTAATATAAATTAAATTAAACTCATTCATTAAAGGTCTCTACAAAAAGATCGTTCAAATCCTTCAAAATACTCAAAATCCTTGGCGATTCAATGAAATCATTTAAATCTTCTGGAACTTCTTGAAATACCTTAAAATCCCTTGGAGTCGTTTGAATCACTAGGAATCCTTTCAAATTTCATTTTAATCCATTTATTTTCCAAAGTTCTCTAGAAATCCCTTACAGTAAAGTTTCAGATCTTTAAAAATACTACAAAGTTCTTTGAAATCCCTTGACATTTTTTTAAACTCTTGTTGTTCTTTAAGATCTTTTAAAATCTTTTAAAATCCTGTAAATCCTTTGAAGTAATTGGAGGTCCCATAAAATCCCTTAAATCGTGTGTGAATCTTTCAAATTCCTTGAAATATTTGAAAATCCTACACAATTTTTTTAAATTCCTTGAAAGTTTTTATATCTTCTGAAATTATTTAGAACTTTTTTACGTAACTTAAAATCCTTAAAATCCTTTAAAATGTTGTACGTTCTTTTATATCCCTTGAAATTATTGAAATCTGTAGAAATCCTTTGAAAAAATTTGAAATACTATTTTAGGTAAACAAATCAATCATTTTCGTTCTTACATTCTCCATTTTCACCTCACTTTTTCAATATTTTAACTTTAATTATTTGTATATTCAGTTTCTTATAATGATTTGTTTTAATAATTTTTCTAAAGTAATGAGAAAATGATCCTATACTGAATTTCCTGTAATATTTGTTCGTCAGGATGTAACGAACAAAACAGTGAGTCACGAAGCCGTTGAACAGTTTTAGAATTGTGAAAAAATGGTTAAACTCAATAAGTTTATGAATAAAAAAATTTAATGCGTTCTACACTGCCATGCAAAAGTTTCCGGACACTTGACAATTAAACCCTCAAATGCTCTTTCCCAATCAGATCTGCCAATTTCTGGAGGTAAACCGTCCAGGAAATGTCCATTCGGGTAAATCGCGTCAACCGAAACATCAGAAGGTTCTTCTTGATACGGTTTCATCAGGAAACATCGTGATGATCGCTAATTCCTGATGGTAGTATTTTAAATGGCGAACTTTAGAGAATTACTTTTTAAAGTCTTTTAAGAGACTTCTAGTTTCGTTGAAAACGTATCCGTCAACCGATTCCTTCGTGGCTCCTCTCAATATTGCGATAACTACGCGCACGAAAAGCTTCGTATCACACTTCTTTGAGAGAATATTTTCGCGTTTTCCATGTCCCAAGCGAAAGTTTGCATGGTCGGCCTGTATCTATTGAATTCAGAAATACTGAATAATGCGCTTTGATGGTACATAAACAGAGAACCTGCGTCAGGGGCTTGCGAAAATTTGTGTTCGACCAACCCACCCTAAGGAAACTTGGAAAATTGTATAAGTTAGTAAAAAAAAATCACAAATTACAACAAAAAAATCACGCCAAAGATTGAAAATCTGAAAAAGGTAGATTTTGCTTTGAATTCCATGAAACTTGGTTGATTTTAAATCTGAGACAACTTGAAATTAAAATAAGAAATTCCTTCGAAATTTCATGCACTTAATGAAAAAATAGATAAAAAGAACTTTTTCTCGATAAACAATGAATGATGATGAACAAATTACATAAACTTTAGTAATTATTTTGAATATTTACAAAATACGAGAAAATTTTCTAGGAATAAATATACGAATTTCATCTCATAGGTTATTCATCATTCAATCATAACAAAGAATTGTTAGATAACTCTAGCAATAAATTAAAAACATTAAAAGTCATACGAAATTTAAAAAATATCTTAAATGAAAGACAAGTATTTAATACATCTATTTTTATCAAAATCTATAAATAGAAACTTTGATTTTTTTATCTTGTTTTATAGGTAAGAACGATAATATTGAACCATGAGAAGTCACGGAACGCTCTATCATTAGAAATGATAAAAATTTTGTTATACAATATCTCCAGAAATTTGGACAATCATGAACTTCGTTCTATTGTCATTAGAGCAGCGCCTGGAAAAGTATTTTCTGCAGGGCACAATTTAAAAGAACTGGTAAATTTTAAGATTTAATTTCTTATTTCTGAATTTAGGAAAAAATTACAAAACTTATATCAAAATCATGATAACCGTTATTTGTAATTTCAATATTGAAAAGACAGTACTTGCATACAAAATTGAGATTATTTTCTACTTTGTTAATAAAGTTACCTATATATCGAAAAAAATAGAATTGTTACCTTATCACAGAGGCATTATTACTTGCGTCATTTAGACGACTAAGAACGGTAGCAGCCATCACCAATCAGTTTTCGAAACTTGCGAGCTTGTAATGAGGGCAATTATGCAATGTCCGGTGCCTGTGATTGCTGCAGTTGATGGCTTGGCGGCTGCAGCTGGATGTCAATTGGTGGCAGCATGTGATATTGCAGTTTGCACCGAGAAAAGTACTTTTTCAACCCCTGGGTATGCCAATTCTGAAAAAAATATTTTTTATTAGGATCAAAAATATTTGAGCAATCAGAAAGATACTTTTTTTAATCAAAATAATTCAATTGGCGCAATGCAAGCACAATTTTCGGCAACTGAAGTTATTTCCAATTTCTTTCGAATTTACAATGCTTGGATTTTATATCTTATAATGAAATACTAATACTTATTTTTAGAGCAAATTTTGGAATATTTTGTTCCACTCCAGGTATTCCTTTGGTTCGAAATGTTTCTAGAAAAGTCGCATCCCACATGTTATTCACGGGTTTACCAATTACGGCAAAGGAAGCTTATGAGGCGGGACTTGTCAGCAAAGTTGTCCCTAATGATAAGCTTGGTATTTTTTACAGTTATTTTTTACAAAATTATATTTAATATACAAATTGTAGATCATTATTACTTAAATTTATTTTTCCAGAGGAAGAAATTCAGAATATTACAAATGCCATCAATTCTAAAAGTCGATCTGTTGTCCAACTCGGCAAAAGATTTTTGTACGAGCAAATAGACCTCGATATAGAGACAGCTTATTCTCTTGGAACGGAAATAATGGTTGGAAATTTAAAACTAAAAGACGCACAAGAAGGAATTCGAGGCTTTGTTGAAAAACGCAAGCCAGTGTGGTCCCACGACTATAAAAAAGAAGAAAACTAATGTAAAAAAAAGAAAATATATTTTCTAAACAATTAGAATAAGAACGGTTTATAATGGAAATATTCGAAAGAAATGCAAAATACAGCATTAGTACTCCATATGTTGATTATTATATAATAATCATTATGTGAATTAGATAAAAGGTGAGTTTTTATATAATTATTTTCCAATAATCTGATATATTTTGTGATAATTTGGTTATAAAGATTAATACTGCAATAATATAGAAACTCTTAAAATTAACGTACTGCCTTAATAAAAAATTACTTATCTTATTTATTACAAAGAACCTATTTGAACAATTAATTTTTTGCAGGATATCGAGAGTTATGATTTAGTAATATAATTCACAGTCTCTTGTTCATTAGAAGCTATAATTTTTTTTTAATTTATTATCCTAATCGAATACAAAGTTTTCAAAACAAAATTGTGACAATGACGATCTTTTTCAAGATCAATGACATTGATTTCCATTGGCAAGAAGCACTGGAAATATAAGTTTTAGTCGAAAAAATTCATATAACTGATGGAAATAACATTATCGAAGAGATAAAAGCTTAGCCTGACTTTTGAGCAAGACCACAAACCTCACTGATAACCCCGACTAGAAAAAACATTTTCTTCTACATGTATGATAGATGATTTTCAAGATATAATTAGAGGTCATGCTTCGTTAAATTTTACCCACTTTAATATATTTTTTTCAGTTAAAAAATATTGATTCAAAGATAATGCTGTTGTCCGTAATTAATGAAAACCAGATGCAAGCTTTATTTTAATAGGTCTCCAACCCTATTTCTTCTCAGCAGTGCACACATGCTGCTGATAAGAGAATATTACTGACTGAGCAAAGTATAATGTGGTAAAATTTATTGTACAAAAACTTTGCAAAAATCCGATCTTCCTATTATCGAGAATTTTGATAATCGGATACACAATGTCACGGTGTCAGAAGTCAAATGCAATTTTTGTTGGTTGATTAAAAGATGTTTTATATATTTGAACGATAATGACGAACTAAGACAAATTAGGTGATGGTCGGGAAAAGTAGATCACGAAAGTAATTAGTCTGATTAAGACAATGAATTACGCTGACACTGCGGCAGACTTCTGTCAATGTAGACAATGGCAGGGATATGTATAGGAAAATGATAAAAGAAAGAAATACTTCGGCCAGAGGTCAAGAAACTATACATTGTTATAGTTACTATTATTATAATTAATGTATAATAATTTAAGTTATTTATTATATATTATATTAATTTATATAATTAAACAATTATTGTTTGGTTAATCAGCAGTTGCATTGCAGTATAAAACTATGCATATTTAAAATGATTCGGCACAATGTTTCCTTTTCTGTATTGTGTATGTGTAAGTTACTCTTATCTCTTAGAAGTAAAAAGCCTGGTAAAAATCCGATTTTTCAGGAAGTACACAACAAGAAAAATGATAATAGAATTTAAAAAAGGTAAATTTCTACTACTACCATGTATGCACTTTTATTAGGTAATATCGCGCTGTGAGTAGCACAGGAAAGTGTCAAGATAAATAAAACGAGAGAATATTTAACTGGAAATTAGATCATTCTTGAGAATAATTAATTAATCGAAGAACTGTTAGCTAATTCAAATTTAATGTTTTATTGTGTGTTTGGAGTTTCGTAGGAAATTGTTATAATCTCGGGCCATTGCGCCGCCCATAGTGGCCAGCACCGCCCCCCATAGTAGCCAGCACCGCCCCCTTTTAGTCCGATCCTCTCCGGGGGTGGCCCAAATTGAAATTCTTGGAATGTAGAATTGAGATAAAATATCAAATTTTTTATATTCGAGACTTTTGTACATGAGTGGTGAAAATAAGGAAAATAATAAAAATGTCGAAAATTTTAATGATTTAGACCCTTCTACGGGAAGCTTTTCTTTTGTCCAGATTTTCTTCGGCGATGGCTCCAATCAAAGCTCTTAGAATGTAGAATTGATATTATTATTATTATTATTATTATTATTATTATTATTATTATTATTATTATTATTATTATTATTACACCATTAAGCCATTTCCCTTTCGAGGTAGGCGTGACTCACTCGGTGGGGAAAGGAGTAATGTGGGGAAGGGATAGAGAATTTTCAGATTGATCAAGAATTCTCGTGTTATTTATGCAAATAACACGTTCGTTCCGCAACACTGCTCCGACCCAGGTTGCTGATCAATATCTCTGGCGATCGCCCCAAGTCAAGATCCTCACAAAGACGTTATGTAAGGTTCCTCACTTGGGTTCATTAGTGGCCAAGGTCTTTTGTTTCAGGCGTCATTCACTCTACTGACACTCTTTTTATTAACTATTTGCCGGCATACTTTCCTGTCCTGGCATACTTCTCTAGCTTCTTTTATGTCCATGCATTTTTTCATGCAGGCTCTCGTATTTTTGTGACTTCGTATATCTCTTCTAACTAGGGTCTCATTCACACATTCTTACCATTCTTTCCGCGGTCTACCTCTGGGCACGCTGCCATTTACTTTACTTTGATACACTTGTTTCGTTAGACGTTCATTTGGCATTCTCTTAACATGCCCGGAACCATCTTAACCGATTTCTTTCCCATGTGTCTACTAGCGTCTCTTCTGCACCACATTCTTTTAGAATTATCTCGTTACTTACTTTGTCCATCAGAATTTTCCAGCATATTATGCGCATGAATCTCATGTCAATTGCGTTAATTTTACTCTTATCGTTTTCTTGATAAGTCCATGTCTCGCTACCGTATAGTACAGTCGGTACAAATATAGAATTATGTATTGCCATTTTAGCTTTATTTGATATATTTTTACTTCGGATAAGGGGACCTGCTCTACCAATAACCTTCTTACCTTCGTTTATGCGTCTATCTAATTCCTCATCTATTTTCCTGTCCCTAGTAAATGAGCTACCAAGGTATACGAACTTATCAACTTGTTCAATTCTCTCATTATTTAATAAAATATTGCATATCGTTTTCTCACTCTTTCCTTCGAACACCATAGTTTTTGTTTTATTTCCTTTAATTTTGAGGCCCATGCTCTTCATGCTTGCATTCAGTTTATTCAACATTCTTTGTAAGTCTTCGATTGACTCTGTCATAACAACCTTATCATCTGCGAACGCTAACTCACGTACCCCTACTGTTTTGAGATCCACACCCTCCTCGTCGAAAAGAGCCATTCTTAAACACTTGTCCATAAATAATATAAATAACCATGAAGACATAACGCATCCTTGTCTAACTCCTTGAATAATATCGAAACAGTCACTCAATTTCCCATTCACCCTTACACTAGCTTTGCTACCTGCATATATATTTTTATAGCTTGTAGGAGCCATCCATTGACTCAATACTCTTTCAGGACTTCCCAAAGTTCACTTCCATCTACCTTGTCAAAAGCTTTTTCTAGGTCAACAAATGCACAGAAAACTTTTTTTCCTACTCTTAAACTTTTTTCTGTAATTTGCCTTATGCTAAATATTTGATCCGTGCATGACCTTCCTGGCATAAACCCACTTTGGACTTCCCAAATCTTTGCTTCTTTTATTTTAATTACCCTACGAATGAATATTTTTGAGTATATTTTACTTACGGTACTTAATAAGATAATCCCTCTAATTATTGCAGTCGCTTTAATCTCCCTTTCTTTTGTGTATTGGTACGATAATCGCTTTTTTCCAATAGTCTGGAACGTCTCTCATCTCTAAACATAAATTTATCAATTCGCAGTCTATGTGGTATGCACTCGCCACCGTGTTTA
>NC_046665.1:38001692-38013664 GCF_010883055.1 Belonocnema kinseyi
TACGATAATCGCTTTTTTCCAATAGTCTGGAACGTCTCTCATCTCTAAACATAAATTTATCAATTCGCAGTCTATGTGGTATGCACTCGCCACCGTGTTTAAACATTTCAGCGTTAATACCGTCTACCTCGGAAGCCTTGCCGTTTTTCAAGTTCTTAATTATATCCCTCACCTCAGTGACACATACTTTCTCAATTGGGTTTTCTAACGCATTGTGTTCAACATCGCAGATGTGGTGTCCTATAGCTGCATCTCCGAATTGTCTCCTAAAATAGTCTCTGAAAGCCTCTAGTATTCAGTCTGCATAATATACCCCCCCCCCCCCTTCTATTCCTCATGTTGACAAATTCTGTACTTTTGTTTCCTTTCATTTTTCTATAAAGCAGTTTCTTGCTTCCTTCAAAGTATTTTTGTATTTTCTTCTCTTCTTCTGCTATAATTGTATCTTTACGTTCCTTAACTAATCATTCGAGTATCCTGTTTGCGTGTCTATGATCATTTCTACGCCTATTTCTTTCCTCATTGTTAAGACCTGCGATGTTCAAGGTTCTCCTGTACGCTTCTCTCTTTGCTTTTTGGGAGGCCTGAATATCATCATTCTACCACGCGTCACCAGATATTCTTCCTACAACTGCGGTACCATACACTTCGATCGCACATCTAACAATGATATCCCGTAACATTGTCTAGGCGCCCTCTATATCTTTGTTTTTTATACGGTCCTCCCATGTTGCCCTATCTATGCTTTCGATTATCTTATTTTGGAAATATATTCGCACATCCGGTTTCTGTAGGTTCTCAGTTTTGTTTCGCGTTTTTATTTCTTGGTTCTCTTTTTTCTCCATCCCCGACCTAAGTTAATTTTTGAGATCAGAAGGTAATTATCAGTATTGCATTCAGGATCCCTCATGACTCTTGTATCTTTGACTAACTCTCTTAGTCTTTCATCTACAACAACAAAGTCAATTATACTGCGGTTATTTCCTTTAGACCAGGTGTACATGTGGATCATTTTATGCCTAAACCAAGTATTTGCAATAAACACACCGCCTTTCAACACGCCGATTTCTATGTCTTAGTTTCGCATCCCCTTTTCTTTGTTTCAAGCACACATAAAATATCTAGTTTCCTCACGTCCATAGTTCTACGCAATTCTTTTACCTTGAGATAATTTGCCCCCCCCCCCCCCCCCCCCCCCCCCCCCCCCTATCACTCCAAACACCCAGTCTCCATTCGTCGCCTGAAACATGACCATTACATTTTCCGCGTGCATGACTTTTGTCAATTAAAGTTCCAGTCCTTTCCGAGGCTATTTTGTAGTTTGTATTATTCATTGTTTAGATTATACGCCCAACTATCACCTTTATGCAATAAGCTTATTTTCTGAGTTGAAATCATGTCAAAGTTAAGTAGCAAATCGTCGTATGCTAGAGATTGTAGTTATAACGTCAGTCCTACCCAACTTCAGTTAATGAGGGAGGACTGGGAGGGGGGGGGGGGGGGGGGGGGGGGGGGGGGGGGGTAGAACTGGAACCGAGAAGGTCGTCTTGCATTTGTGTAAAAAATAAAATTGGTTATATTATTGTTTTTTTTATGTCATTGGCTGAAAATAAGAAAAATATGGTTATTTAAACTCCTGTACTGGAAGCTTTTCGTTAATTTGGTCTGATTTTCTTCGGGGATGGTTCAAATTGAAGCGCTTGGCATTTAGAATTAAGAGAAAAAAATTAATGTAATGTATTATAGCTTTCTTTTTTTTACATCAGCAATTAAGAATGATAATAAACAGAAAAAATTTGGTTATTTAAACCATTATGCTGGAAGCTTTTCTTTAATCCGATATTATTTGTTGATGGCTCAAATTGAATCCATTGACATATAGAATTGAGAATGCAATTTTATTTTCTTTTCTTCTTTGTCAGCTTAGATTCAAAAAGCTTTACTACTGGTTTTAAAATTATTTCATAATTAATATGTATTAAAATTTATCAAGTCATAATGCTTGCATTTTTATTTACTAAACTCTGATCAAAAATAATTTAAATTACTAAATTAATACATCTTTTAACTTTGCAAGTTTTTGAATTTTAAAGACTTCCTACATTTTTTAATATTTGAATTTTCAACAATTTCAACTGAAATTTTTTAATTTGGAAGTTGTTTCTTTCTCACAGCTTGAAATTCTTTTTTATACGTATTTCATTTAAAACTATAAGAGATTTCAATTCAAAATGTTACTTTAAAAATGTACCTTTTAAAATATTATCGCTTCATATTATTAAGAATTGTTTATTATAAAAATAGTATCTAAAAAATTGAAGAAAAAATTGGTTCGATAGCTCAAAATCACTTCATCAATTTGCAATACTAGTTTTTTTCAAGGCGTTCACTCAAATTTTAGAACAAAAGTCCTCACCTTTCTCACTTTCTGATATATCTTTTCAAGTGAAAAACAATCTCCAAATGAACGACATTTCAAATTATAAAATTATAATCTAGAAACGATAAAAAAGTAACAACTTGGACCTACGTATTTTAAACTGGACATTTTTTAAATTAAAAATTTCAAATGCGGAACCTCACTAAACTTGAAGCCTTCCAAATTAAATCATTTTGATTTTAATATGCTTTGAAAAACGTAACAGAAAATCGGAATGATAAAAATTCAAGAAGTTTAAAAGATTTAAAAGTTTTAATTACACAATTGGTTCATTTAGATTTGAAATTGACTAATTTTGAACATTTGAAATAAAAATTATTCAGTTCTGAACGTTTTGAATTTTATATTTTCAAATTTGAAACACGATAGTTTTTAATTTTCAATTTACTAATTGTGAACATTTGAAATAGAAATTATTCAACTTTGAACGTTTTGAATTATAAGTGTTTAAATTTGAAATATGACAGTTTTTAATGTTTCAATTTACTATAATTATTCAAATTTTAGAGCTCTTAATTTTTAATTGTCTAATTTACAAAGTTTCAACTTGTAATTACTATTTTATTGAAAACATTCTAAATTTATGATCGTTCAATTTTCAATCATTAAAAGACTTTCTTTTAATTCTAAAATGTAATGACTAGCGCGATTGTCTAAAGGTTTAGATATGTTTAGTTCTCGTTTAATCTGTCGTCAAATCTAAAAATGTAGATCATTAAATCTAAGGATGGATTAAGTAAACAGTGCAAAGCCCGATAAACTTAAAAAATGTTGAAAATTTTAGGGGGTAATAGTAATTTTCAAAATGGTGAAAACCTGTTTTTTATGGATAGTTTTCTGTAGAACGATGAAAAAACTCAAAATACTAATCTTATCATACCTACATTGAAGTCTTTATAACGTTATTACAATAATTTATTATCATTACTAAACTTGAATGTTAATCATTAATTTTGGATACATGGATTCCATACATATATTAGAGTGGTTCTTATTTGTACTTTGGTGGAATTTTTTTTAGAATTTCTCTACTCTCATTCATTAGTTTTGTTCAAATGTTGAAAAAAATACATATACCTCCAAATTTGAGCCACATCGCGCAAGGACTATGAAGTTTCTGATTGACTTAAAATGGGAAAAAGTTAGCAATAATATGTTACAGATAATTCCGTGTTTCAGTATATTGGTTCCCCAAAGTACAGTAAATGGGTCCCCAAAGAATACCCCATATATGAGAGAAATTTTCAATTTTGCGTAATATTGTGGTTTATTAACGCTTTTTTAATATTTTTTTTATCCATAAATACTCATTAGGCGGTAAGCTAAGAATACTCAGTAATTTGTGAACTATTATTCAATTGTTTAAACAATTTTAATTTGATTAAAAAATTTGTTTAATTCAAGTAAGTCTCGAAATTAACGTATTTTTTAAAGTTTATTATGATTTCTTTTATCAGTGACAACAATGAAATAATTTGTTTAAACAGTTTTACAATTATTTAAATAATAAGTGTTTGCATTTAAAGCATTTACATTTCAACTAGTTATCAATTAGTCATCCCTAATTAAATAATATATGATTTTTTATCTAATTTTCCAACCTGAGTATAAGAGCATTCTGAAGATGAAAATATTGTTATATTCCCTTATGAAAAAATGTTGCACAACATTCAACGTAGGCTGAGAACAACACCCAGAATGCTTTTCATATGATGGCTTTCCTAAATTTTTTCCACGATTATCAGCATATTTTTTATATGCACATGTATTTTATAAAAAATAATTTTAGGATTTATATTTCATTATGCCTTAGTTAATATAAGCAGTGTGCTCCTTAACATGTGATTACAACAGAAAGTAACCCGTTTCAGTAACCCGTGGTTTAGTAATTTCTAAAACTGCTGGTCCATGCAGTTTCTCAGGGGTTGGGGGGGGGGGGGGGGGGGGGGGGGCGGTTGTGAATCTTGCTTGAAAAACACCAGCAGCGTAATGGAAAGGCGCTTTGGGCGGCTACTCAGTCGAGTGTATTGCGCAATAATATGCATTCCAATTGGAAACTGTTCAAGCGTACGTGACTCTTCACGTTTAGATTACCCCCAATTAGTAACAAGGCTATATGTGCAAGCAACCCTCGACACTGTTACTAAACCGAGAGTTGGGTGCACTTTTCATAAATATCAAGAGATTTATGTACTTCCATATGAGTGGTCCAAAATGAATCATTTATTTATATTTTCTCTACATTTTGCAACAAGGCTTTCAATATTTAAAAATATTATTTATTCCTATACTGATCCTTTTTGATTAAAACTTTCGTAATAAGAAGTCCCTGAAATAACGAATCAGCACTTTAACGAGAATTGTTGCTCATTACTTTTCTGACTAAGAGAGTCATCAGGACTCCCTGCAAACTTTTGGAGCTAGATAGTAATATCAAAATGATGATAAGGTCATTTTCGACGTCGATGACTTCACAAATCATAAGTATAAAGATAGGAGGAGCCTGGTGTCTGGCGATATACACTATACAGTATCCCTTTCTTGGCACTCTGCTATTGTTTTTCTCGTCACACTTCTGCGATGAGAAATCCCTCAACGAGAATTGAACGACGGACTCATAAAACAGAGATCTCCCTGTAGTACGTGCCAGTTCGCTCATCGCTGTCAGTGTTCCTTCCAGTTCCCTCTGATGAGGAGCAAGCATCCGAATCTGAACATAGTGCTCCACAAACTACAACCTCAGTGATTTAGTTTTGAGAAACATTTTACTGCTGAGTTAAAAAAAGAAACTAGTGATTCTCAAAAGCTCGATATAGAACTTTTGGAATTTCGTGGAACGTGGAATTTTCGTATTACTGAAAAATACGAACCGAATGAGGCTGAGAAGAAGAGGCAAAGCTCATTGCCTGGGTAAAGCAGACGAAGTTGATCTTCTCGGCGATAAGGTCGAGAAGACGAACGCCAGGAAATATACAAGAAGACAAATTTTCGAAATACTTTTTGAAAATTGCTTCGGTTAGTTATGTTTCTTTTCAGCAATGCATAAATAGAATATATAAGCTCACGTATGCTCGAATTATAACCGTTAAAGAAATTATGCATCATTAATTTCCTCCTTTTGTATTGTTTTATATTAGTTATTGATATTAGATACTGATACATTTTCTATTATCTTCGGAATAAAAAGTTGACCTACTACAACGAAAAACACAGATTAAAATGCATATATTTAGAGACTATTTAAACTTCCTGAAAATACTTTCGATTCTTTTGTACAGTGCATTAATTTTAATTGGTTTAGAAAGTACATTAATACGTCTATCTATATAAAAAACACAAATGATATACAATACATAAATAGAGTTGAATGATGAGAAAACCTTACTAGGTTTGATAAGTAAAATTTGAAACTATGACAGCTATTTAAAGATCAGAGCTATGAATGAACATGTCTGGACTTTACCCGGTATCCATATAAAACAATAAACATAAGTATAATGATTATAGAAAACAGAACGAAAACAAAATCTTAGAAAGTGATAGCTCAGATTATTATAACTTAAACACCAGAACATCATAAAATAATTCACTCTTGTGAAAAAAATGATAATTGGAGACATTGGAAGCCAAATTTGATTAATTTTTATACTATAAAAGAAAATTCTTAGTCTTAATTGAAGTTATAAATATTTACTCGTTTTATATTTATATTGTGGAAGTAATTATTACCATACGTGATCAAATCCAAAAAATGTAATAAATCTGAAATCACAAAATACGATTTAATTTTCAGATACTTTAATAATAAAAAAAATATTTGCAAGTTTTCTAATTTTAGTATCTTTTTTAATTAAACTAGAATATTTTCCTTTGTAAAAATAAAAAATAAAGTAAGTTTAACAATATTTTATTATTTCAGGCTGCAATAAAATGTCTGCAATACCACAGGGAACATTTGCAGTACGTAAAGTGCGCCAAAACAATAATCGAGTGTTTTTAACATCGAAATTAGAAAATAAAGAGGAAGGGAAAAATTATTCCTATCCCAAATCTCCGCAAGAAGGTAAAAGATAATTTAAGTTTTTATTTACACTATAACAAAATCATCTTGTTTTACTGCTCTCTTGATTAAATTTTATCAGTCGAGAGGCTATAAATGTTATACTGGAAAAGAAAAAAAAAGCCTTTCTTGATAATACATAATATAATTTCAAGAACAAGAACTTTCTGACTAAAATAACGTGGAATAAATCTAATGTTACTTTCTTGCCAGATGAAAATTTGAATTCATTTTTCTAATGTATTCTAAAATATATTTAATAAATAATAAGCTCAATTAAATTTATAGAACTAATAGATGGATGCAATCTTCTTACAGGAATGGAACTGACACCGTTACAATATAACAGTAAATTGATGAACAGCATTTGGGGATTATACAATCGTTATTCAGTGCATAATTTCAAAAAAATTATTGGTGCTAACGAAGGGGTTCTTACGGCGGCTTGGGGGGTTGTTTTTCAAAACAGCCCTCCTACTACGGTCTTAGTTAACAAGGCCGCCGTAAAAAAGACTCAGATTCTTGGAACTGAAAAATGGTATTAAAGTTGCAGGAATGCAGAGTTAAAGATAAGAAATCAAATTATTGAGTCTTGCGTTTATAAATAAAGTGGAAATGGTGTCTTTCAGAATGTAACAGAAAGAAACAATTTTACGTTTTTATGAAAAGACTTTATGTCTAATTTATGTTTAACAAGTTTTACTTACACATATTCATGACTGAAATCTGAAGAATAAAGACTTTAAAGAAAAATACCTAGTTTCACTTATTTCTCCTTTTGATTAAAGCATGTATTTTTTACATTAAATTCATTTAATTTGCATGTTCTAGTAATAATCAAGTTTCTGATAACAATTGTACTATATTTATCAGCTCACTTTTGTTTCTTATTTATTGTAGATGTTATATTTACTTTGTTACAATTATATCCCAGGGCAACTCAATACCTTTAGTATTTAAAAAAATGGAATCATAAGAAACGTCTATTCAACAGATTAAAAAAAAAATAATAAAAAGGATCAGATTATTGACTCGGTCTTCCATCTTTACAATTGACGAAATTCATTTGAAATAAAAAAAAATAGTGTATGAAGTTTATCTGAGTTATTCTTGGAAAAGTGTTGCAAAACTTTCTAAATAATCTCAATATTTTTTTGAACATTTATTACTATTTTTGTTTTAAAATAATTTAAATAACTAAAGACATCGGAAGATCTTTTATTCCAAAGCTGAAATTTCAAAAGTCAAAACATAATTATCAAAATTGAAAGTAGGGCAAATGTACCGATTACCGTGATATTCAAATAATTATAAGCTTCATACTCAGAGTAAAATATTCAGAAGATCATTTCATCTATCAGTTTAAACGTCATTAACAATGTTATACATAAAATAACGTCAGTTTTTACAATAGAACCTATAAATAAGCAGTAATAGAGGCACAGTAATAAACACACATCACTCACATTTTATTTTAAGATATAGATTAAACATAAAGTCAATTTTCTATTATCTCATATTTTTTCTTAACTAATATAATGTTAAGGGTAATAATAGAACCCCACTTACATCATGCTTCTATTGTTGATACGTTCGTATGTATAACAGTAAAATCGAACGTAATAGAGACGCAATAAAAGGTACACAGTTTTCTGTTAATCCGCAGTAATATGTATCCGTACGTTCAAGCACAGATTTTATCTAAAATTTTAACATTTTTTTATATTGATTTATTTTCTCGTTTTTATTACTGTTTTACTTTCTCATCACAATAAGAAGCTATTGGTTTTACGTGAAAATTGAGTTTCGCCGAGTTCATCAAACTTCGACGTCTCAGGACTCCCTGATTGAAAAAATAAATTTTACTCTGGTGCATTAGAAATAAAAAATTCCATTTTCCGGCTAAACCGTGAAAAATAAAACACTATTAAGAAGATTGTTCATCTCAAAAAGGTCTACAAATTTTCTAGAAACAATTTTTGACATACATACATAGTTTTTGTTATAATTGTGAAAAGACAAAAATATGTAAATAGAAAAATTCTTTATTTATCAAAAACAAATTTTGTTTATGTAGACTCTCCAAAAACTCGTCTAAAATAGATCTACAAATGTTCTTTAAGTACATGCTTTTCAATACAAATGCCATAGTTTTCATTTGATTTCAAATTCTGTCAAAACATAAAAAATGCGTGTTTTTAAGAATACAGCGAACAATATGTAAAAATATTAAAAAGAAAAATGTTTAAAAAACGTACAGGGCTACGATCGAGTGACTTTTTCGGCTTATTTGGAAAAATTTTAAACTTCTTGAAAAAAATGCGGCTAAAGGACTTTTTCCGTTTTTCTCATAAGTTTGTTAATAATAATGTTAATCATACTGAGAATTCCAAACTTGAAAATCAAAACGTAAAAAATAGTACCAATTTCATTGTCAACATCAGGATTTAAATAATTTCTCTTGAAATCTTTATAATTAGAAATTTTTAAATTCTGATCTTGAATCCGAAAAAACGGGGTTTATAATAGTGCCCGTTGTAGTTGTTGTATCGTTGTCATATGTATCCTAGATAACTTTTGGAAGACTAATCGCAATGGGTTGCGTTTTGGCACACGTATTTAGGGAACAAAAAGAAAAGTCGAATTCGTCATTAAGCCTTTTTTGTTAAAAAATATAAAAAATGAAAATTGTACATTAAAAAAAAAGCATTTTTTTCTCATCAACTAGGCTATATCAACTTGTCCAGAGTAGCGTTAGACAATACAAAAACGTTTTATTTGTACTCATGTCCATAATAGACCGTTTAGGTGGGAAATAACATTCAAAATAAAAAACTTAAATTAATTAAACAAATGCATTATTCGAGCATTTTTCGATGGAAAAATTCGTCTTTTTCAACGCCAGCCCATTTAATTTGAAACTTCATGATAATTTCAGCAACATTCATAATTAGTTGATAAATTGTATGATTTTTTCAAACAAAATAATCCTTTTAGTTTTAGTTTCTTATTCATTTAATTGTTTTAATAAGGTTGCAGCTTGAGGATCAAGTAGAATTAAACTTTATCTTCGACTTTTGTCTATTCTACATCCTGAAGGTGCTATCTATTAAAACAATGAAATCAATAATAGACTAGGACTGAACTGACATGAAAAAAACGCTTTTTTAATATTGACGAATGCTTAAGGATAATGCATTTGTTTATAAAATGCGTGGAAATAAGTATAATACATATTTTTTAAATTAAAATTATTTCTTGAAAAAAAGATTCTACTCCATCTTCACTCCATTGGGAATCGAACCACAAAACTTCTGATTTCCGGTCAGGTGCTTTTCCAATTAAGCTATTAGAGGGATCAGAATAAGAACTCTTAATTCAAGAACATAACGCTAATTTTTAGCTAGATGTTAATGGTACAAGTAATTATTAAAATTTTTTTTAAATTTATCTGCTATATCATTAGAGATTGTACCTTACCGACAGTAGATCAACCCTCCAAACAATGAAGGCAGAAAATATACACAATATCGATCAAGTCAATATGATCGATATTGTGTAGATTTTCTGCCTTCATTGTTTGGAGGGTTGATCTACTGTCGGTAAGGTACAATCTCTGATGATACAGCAGATAAATTTAAAAAAATTTTAAATAATACATATTATCAGTCAATTATGAATGTTCATGACATTAATATAAAGTTCACAGTTAGAAGGATTAACATTGTAAAAATCATGTACCTGAAGTTCCGAAGTTCAAATGAACGAAATATTTTTCCACATTTCTATTTTTCCCATAAATATTGTTTCAACTGTAATTTGAAATATGCATTCTAATTCTTTTCCAATACAAATAAACAAACATTTAGCACTTTTCCGTCGGTAAATGCATAAAGAATGTATTTATTTATTAAATGTGTTCAAAAAATCATATAATTATAAAATAATATACTGTTTCCATCCAAATTTCTTGAAATGTAACTTAAAAATTTAAAAAGATTGAAAATTATGAAGCACACTTCCAAAAATGATTTGTTTAAAACAAATTTTTTTATTTATTATATCATCCCTACCGAAAAGAATCTTTGAGTATATACTAAAAATTCTTTAGGTCAAAGAATCTCAAAGAAATTCTCCGCAGGCACTCAGGTAGATATTTTTAAAGGTCCAGGAAGCTTGTTTAAATGGTCTGAAGGCTTTAAAATATCCTTTCCGAAATTGAAATAAGAATACGATCATAAATAACTAGCAGAGAGGCTATCTCAATAGAGTAGTCGACACTCAAGGGTCCTTTGTTAAGTTTTCGGATTGAAATTTAGAAGTAGATTTTTTTTAATTTCATAGTTAACAGCCTAAAACATAATAATTCGGAATCTGTAGGTTTCGATGACTTCAGATATCTAACTTTTTCTTTTTAATGCTTAAAATTGGAATTAATAGAACGTTTCTCGTAAATGGAATGAGATACGCCAAAAAAGACAACATTTTTGAATTCAACTAGAAAATTGTATATCAGTATATAAGTTATAATTATAAATAAGTATAATAAGAAAATTCATCAATTAAAAAAAAGTGTTAATAATTTGAAGAGAAATTTAAAAAGGGAGAGCAGATTAGCCACGACCAGCTACTGTAAATAACTCTATTGAGATAGCCTCTCTGCTCGTTATTTATGATCGTATTCTTATTTCAATTTCGGAAAGGATATTTTAAAGCCTTCAGACAATTTAAACGAGCTTCCTGGACCTTTAAAAATATCTACCCGAGTGCCTGCGGAGAATTTCTTTGAGATTCTTTGACCTAAAGAATTTTTAGTATATACTCAAAGATTCTTTTCGTTAGGGGATGACCAAACATTTTCAACTAATTTTTCTCTATGAATCATAGGTGATTGTAAACAATTTTCCTGTTAATCCTGAAAACCGGAAACGACAAATAGGAAAATGGCAATTTTTTGGTCATGTATTTGTTTAGTTATAAAAAAATTAAAAAACTGAATCAAAAATCAGTCTCGAAAACTTTGTTGAAAATTGTATGAGTTTTTTTAACAAAATTTTTTACGTCTAATTGGGTATAAAGATTTTTCGGATGTACGTTATTTTGAATTAAAGAAGTAATTTTTCCCCATTGTAAGGCGGACAGATTTATGAGCAAAATAAGTCCTAATTTATAGAATGAAGCAAAAAAATAGTTATTTCATTTTATATTAAAAATAAAAGTGAAATGAGGTGAGACCACCCCTTGCGATACCGCAGTAATTAAGTTACCCTATAGCACCCTATAGATAGAATGAACAACATAGCTTCAAAGTTTTGTTTCGTTTTTTGTTAAATGCAAAAACATAACCTCTAAATGATAGTTTGAAATTCGCTGTACGATATGATTACAGCGATTATAATTAAGAAAATGAACCTACTTATGCTACCATTTTTATTTTTACGCCTAATATATGATAATAAATTGAAGAAAAAA
>NC_046665.1:38013764-38031714 GCF_010883055.1 Belonocnema kinseyi
TTTGCAAAAAAACAGAAAAGTATATGAGCCACATGTAAACATTGAATGACTTACCAGGTAATAAACTTCCCCTCTGATTGGAAAATTAATCATAAGTGTAGAAACGAACTCAGAAACTAAAAATGTAACAAAATACGTCTATTTTCGCACTGAATCCAAAAAATACATTAGAAACAATCAGAAATGACACAAAATTCGAAGCCGGCTTTGAAACCGGAAATGAAGCAGAAAATATTTTAAGTTTCAAGATGGCGCAGCGCGCGCAGATTCAATTTTGGTAGAGCTTCCGTTCTAAACAACCACTTTGTTCGCGACCATTCGCGACCGGCAAAATGGACGATATAGCAGTTCGGATGCCCGATCATGTCTTAGAAGTGATATTTTCATATTTGGATCTGCACTCCATGAGAAATTGTTCTTTGGTGTGCAAAAACTGGTACAGAATTCTCAATGACGAAAATAACGATGTATGGCGAATGCACTGCATTAGAAAATTAGCCCAAGAAGTTCTCAGTTCAGACTTGCTGTCATCTGTACCAACGTATAAAGCCAAATTACGAGCATTTTATCATGCCTGGAATCCAAATGATTGTTCGCGCAACGTTTACATCAAACCCAACGGATTTACTCTGCACAGGTAGGTCACGAAATTTTCTTCATTTTTTGCTGATAAGGTCAAGGGCTGACGCTTTCTTGAGAACACAACCCCCTCACTTTTCATTGTACGGGGGAGGAGGTGTCATCAGAAGTCTTCTAATTTCGATTGGTTTTCTATGTTTTCTATTGAACAGTGTTTATTTATTATTTATTTTTTCTCTTGATATTAGAATGTCCTGTATTTTAATGATACATAGATTCAGTATTTTTATCTTATGATAATGTAGCTAAAGTTATTTTTATTTTCTCAGACTCAAGATGTTTGACAGCCCAATATATATATATATATATATATATATAATTTCTTTTTTCATTTTTCTGATCATTTTCCAATTTTCTGAATAACTTTTTTCTACTTTTTCTATATACGTTCTAAGATTTTAGAATAAAAAACTTTGAAAATCGTCAAAAAAGGTCAGAAACATTCCTTTTTTCACAAATTCTTCAAAAATACGATTTTTTAAATTTGCAAACAGTATTACCACAAAATCAGATTATATCACAAATAATTAGCCCGCACTGTTCAACAAACATGATATCAAAAAATTAAAAATTGTATATTGTAAACATAGAAATTATTAACGGGTGCATTGTTTTGTTTTTTAATGTACATAAATATTCAGGATATATTTTTTGATTTTCTGCTTCTGATACATAATGTATACATATTGGTATAAAAACTTCCTGTATAAAATTATATATAAAATATGTTTTCGGCTTCTCAAATTGCATGTTTATCAATATCATGAATTTGTGTGTACTTCTACAGGAATTTCACAAGAAACCCGCAATTTTACGAGAATAATGTCCAATAACGTTAAGAATGATTGAACATAAAATACCAGTCATTCAACGTTATTTTACATTATCTTTGTGCATAATAGGAATTCTTTTACAAACTTTTTAAAACATTATTACCAGTTTCACGAATGGATTTATGAGTATTTATGAGTATTTTATTAATTTTTTGAAGAAGCTTCTGGCACAAATTGTATCATTTAGAAGAATATATTGTGTATACTTGTTGTTTAATATATTCAATAAGCTTCCCTATGAATTGTAATATTTTAAAGTTATCTAGAGATAAAGATAAGAAATTACTAAATATTAATTGATGTAAACGCTTTTGAGTTCAGAAAAGTTTGTTAAATAAAGAGATTTTAAAATGTTTGAATATTAAAACTTCCAAGATGGAAAGTCTTTAATGTGTAGGGGGGTTTTTCATGTTTATAAGTTCATATTTTCAAAACTTCCATGTCAAATTTAAATTTAAAAGCATAATCTTATTCGTATGCAATATTTTAATACGGTTTATTATTAGTTAAATACACCAATTTTTTTCAATCTTTTCGAACTCACACATTCAAAAATGCTTCGGACGTACTCCTAAACTAAAGTTGATATAACTTCTATATTATTTATAATCCTACATTTTTTAAGTAGTACCGAATTACAACATAGAAATTTTATGGGCAATAAAAAATCTAGAATTTTTTCTCGCTTCCTATGCCCTAAAAATTGCAAAACTTTAAAAATGCACTAGTGTTCTCATAATGCAAAAGGTGAGCACAAAATATTTTGTAAACATATATAAAATCAATTCCTTATTTATTTTTTATTGTTTACTTTTCAAACAAATACGAATAATTTTCCAGAAATCCAGTGGCGCAAAGTACAGACGCGTGTAGAGGTAAAATAGGATTTCGGCATGGAAGACATGCTTGGGAAGTGATTTGGGAAGGACCTTTGGGAACAGTTGCAGTGATAGGAATAGCAACAAAAGAAGCACCCCTTTTGTGCCACGGGTACGTAGCACTTCTGGGCTCTGATGAGCACTCATGGGGCTGGAATCTCGTAGATAATCACCTATTGCACAACGGGGATGCACAAGGAAATTATCCTTTACTCAACAATGCTCCGAAGTATCAAGTAAATTATCTTTCCAACATTTGACAAAGCCAAACAATAGATTTACAGGGTGTCCACTGAATCTAGCGATCCGAGAATTTTCGGAAGTTGTTATTTCTATGTTTTAACTAGCGGGACTTTTTTATTTAAACTACAAACACGAGATGTTCCATTTTTCTACGGGTTCGCCTTAAAACTGTACAGTTTCTAATTTTTAAATACTCAATTTCAAACTTTTTAAACTTTTCAGTTTTAAATTAAGCGTTTATTAATACTTAGCAATTTCAAATGCTTGAATTAAAATTTTTATTTTTTTAGTTATTTTATGTTACCCACCTTTTATTTTTTCACATTTCTTTCAAGTGCTAAAAATTTCATCATTTAAAATTTGAGCCAAATACGATTTTTCTCTGTAGAATTTGGGATTCATTGTTAAATGAAATTGAAGTGATTTCATGTAAATAAATAATTTTTACTGTCCATAATTATGCGTTCAAAAAATCAATAAGTTAATGAAATTAATTTCTGGACCTCGAAATTTTATTGAAAAATTCTATTAAAAATAGGAGAATAATTTAACGGAACTTATCACCGAGTGCGAATTATTTGTCGAGGAAACAGTTGATTTCATCTAACGTTAAACTTAAATATGTTATTCCCGCAGTCAGTTATTAAATGAGTTCAGTTAAGCTTCTAAATTATAAAAATTAAGTGTACTTGCAAAAATAGTGGTAATTGGCTCTATTGTCATACTAACCTACTTTTACACAAAAACAAACAAAATTCCGCCCTCTTGTTTTAAAAAATCGAAAATTTTCTATTGGGCACCCAATAGAAAAATGCACCAATGTTCAGTTTGGAACATTTTAGTATTTAAAAGCAACAAGAATTTCAGTTTGAGTTTTTAAATTTGAAAGAAACGAACTTTTTCTACATTCAAGTGGCCATCCGGATTTTTTAAATCGCAGATAACTTGTCTCTTTTATAATAATAAACAAAAATTTATTTATCATTCACAGGTTGGTGAAAGAATTCGAGTCATCTTAGATTGCGACGACAACACGCTCTCGTTTGAAAAAAATTACGAATTTCTAGGAGTAGCATTCAGAGGTAAAATAAAAACACATTTGCCTAAATATATTCGTATATTTTTACCCAATAGTTAATGGAATAATTTGATTTATTTTTGCAGGACTTCCGGACAAAAGATTGTTTCCTTCAGTCTCGGCGGTATACGGAAATACAGAAGTTTCGATGGTGTATTTAGGGCCTCCCTTGGATGGGTAACATTGTGGAAATGGCAGAATCACAGACTTAAAAAATCACTGATCGACGCCAAGTTCAGGAACTTAAATCTACGTTTAAGTAGAATTTTTACATTGAGAACGATCCGACGATTTCTCTTTCAGTGAAAAGAGAAAAAAGATTGAGGCATTGTCGTTGAAATCGACAAGTGTTTGGACGATGATGTATATAGGCTACGACTCATGTAGATAATAAGTGTATGTTTAGCTAAAGGCTCTCGAGCCAAAAGTACTGAACTTAAGTATACGGCTGCTGCTCTCCTACGCCAGTTTTCGCTTTTCAGTTACTGAAAACTCGTACTTTATATGCAACGAAGCAGAACTACACAGTGGGCACACAAGTCCTAAACTTGTCCTATATACGTCTTTCGGCGGACGTCTTAAGGACGCCCTGAAGACCTTTTAAAGGCATGAAAAGATCCGAAGGATGTCTTAAAGGCGTCAAATCATATGACATAGAGGTACATTCTAAGGATGTCTTTATGACGTCCCAGTGCCCACTGGGTAGTTCCAAGTCATCAAAGCAATCTGCTGATCTGCGACTTGCATTACTCCATTAGAACTTCGAGATTTATTTAATAGCGATCGTGCAATTACATTCCTAGGTGAGGTCACACCGCTTATTACTTGTGTACTTACGTACTTAAGAATGTCGATTGTGAGAGATATTCAAGATTTTGTGAAATTTAGGTCCGCGAAACTGGAAAAATTCACGATTCTTGTCTCGGAAGAAGTCCCTGAGTTTTTACTGCTAAATAAGATTCCATTTTTTTAGCTGGGCATTTAAAATACTCCTAGGTTTTTCCTTCTTGTCGAGTATTCCGTAAAGTGTGCTTCTAGTGATTTTGCAAATACATTGTTTATTTTTTAAAAACGATGTAATGTAACTAATGTCCAGATTGTATATTACAATCTGATTTAAAAAATTACCTAGAGATGGTAAGGTTTTTACGAGATATCTTATTTATTTAGAATCCATGGAAATGAACGATTACAAATGAGGTGTTTTTAATGTACATACAGTTTCCTATTATTATATTTATCACGTGTAGTTTTCATCGATTATTTTTTCTAAACTTTTGTACAGAATTGTGTACATAGCGATTAATATTTCTGAAATAAACTTTGTTTCATACACGATTAGTTTTGTTTTTTTGTTGTCAAATATTTTTTAAGTATTGTGTCAAATTTTAAGTCAATCGGAGCAGAACTCTTGAAGTTTTAGATTTAAAGCCGACCCTCACATACCGCAGCTGCGCTTAAAAATATAGGAACGTACCAGAAGACAATGAAAAATACTATTATATAATAGAATTTTTATTAGTTTTCACTACACTTTCTACTTCCGTGAAGTGCGCAAAGTGTAATGGAAAAATGAAGTGTTTAAAACTTTAAACTGGTTTTCCTCGAAACCACTTTTTAAAAGTCCGTTCCAGCGATTTCACAAGAACTACTGAACCGATCCTTCTTAAATTTGTTAAACTTTTTCTACATATAAACCCCCCCCCCCCCCCCAACGATATTTTTCTTTCAATTTTTTTCATATTGACGTTTTTCACTTAAAAAATGACGAAATTTTTTGTACAAAAAATCGCATATTTTTCTTCAGATGCTCACAAAAATTAAAAAATAATCGTTGGGGGGAGCAAAAACTAATGTTTTAACTAAATTTTGCATGTTTTTTTATTTCCGATAAATCTACGCTGAGATATCGCAGGAACCGTAAATCATCTTTTTCAAGAGGCCTGCTCGAAATTGCTCTGTCACTGGTTTATTTCACGATATTTTTTTACAAAAAATTACTAATTACTTTTAAAATGATACTTTGCCACATGCGAAACATTTAAATACATTTACTTAAACCAGATCTCTAAAAAAATTCATTAAAAAAAGCATTTTTTCTCATGGATTACCCCTTATTCCCCACCTAATGAACTCTTAAAAAAAAAGAAAATAACTTCAATTCCTATTTTCAAATAATTTCACTTTAATTCGCAAGTTTCACGCGTCACAGATGATGTTATTTTAACTTAACAGCTTATAGCATCAAAAATAGTTTCAATTGAGGACCCCCAAATTTAATTACATATTATAAATTGTGACATCCAACAATTTTTTGGCTTCAAATGTAAAGCATTAAAATAAACAAATTCAAGTTTAACCAATTAAAATTAAACAGAATTTGTAAGAACCTAAAGAATCAAACATTCTTAAATCAAATTTTGAAAATAAATGATTTAAATACGTTGCTCTTGTCAAAGAACTTCTATCACTTTTTTTATAAAAGCTAAAAGGAAAATGAGAGGGAATCTGAGTGACGAAACTCTGGTTGAACAATAACTGAAGATAAAAATTATAGAGAGATGAATAATTTCTCTGTGCTGGACATATTTTGCTTCTAGAATTAAAATTCCCCTCTTAGTTACTCCACGAATTAAAACAAATAATTCTCTCCGTCATTTTTTAAAAATATTAAACAAAATGTTAAGAAATAAAAACTTTAAAAAAATAATAATTCATCTCTCTATAATAGCTCACTTTATTTCCTTACATTTTTTCGCAAGATCTTTTGATTGTGGTTAAATTTTATTTTAACAAGTATAATAGTATGCATACTGTGATACAATAAATATATGCCATACTGACTGAGTAGCATTTCATTGAATAACAAATAAGTTTTCGAAATTCCTACACCACATGGTTCATATTTCAAAAATCGATCGATTCTAAAATGCTACTTCAAGTATCGTATAATAAAGAGACTTCGACGATTCAACTCTTGAAATCTTGCATCTAAAGACTCGAGAATCTAAAATCGTCATTGATTCGAACAAATGTAATTTTCTCTAAGCTAAAAAAATCTGTTACAGTGAAATTTACCTACTTATAAAAAAATATCATATAAGTACTAAATAACATGGACTTGTCATTTTTGAGAGAAAAATAGTGCCATAAATTCTTGATTGTTTTTTTAGGAAAATATTACCATAAACTCTTGATTATTCTTGACGCTCATTTTGATACGGAAGGCTTACCCAACTTTCAAGTGGGAGAATGACATGAAGGTAAATAAATTATTTTAAAAAGGTGGAATGAATCATAAAATCTGTCTACGGAACTTTTCTTTAAATGCTAAATATGATAATTACAAGGTCTGACCAGAATTCACAGTTTTATCTTTAATTTGTACAGACTATGTGGATGACTAGGACTTATTTTCGTAAAATAATGCTATCCTAAATTTATTTTTTCATTTAAAGAAAATGCCGACGATTTCCTTTTCTTATAGGTAATCTAAATTTTTCAAAATCCTTTATGGTTCCCAAAATGGATTACCTATATGTTTAAATGTAGTTCCATTCTAAATCTATTAGAAGATTCTATCTTAAAAAAAGATTCTGTTTTCATACTGTATTTTACATGATTAAATCATTTTAGATTTATACTGGTTCTTATTTTTATACAGATTTTATCTTTTAGAATCGTGTATTATTTATACACGAACGTTATCTATCTCAAATAATCTTCGAATGGAAGATGCGTTAAAAAAATATTTTGCAGCCGAGAAAGACTAACGACTTCTACTATCTTGAGTATTTGTGATTATAGATTCAGGAATCACAGAAGGCTCAACATTTATAATTCGATTGAATTACATTAAATAAATTTTTAATTCTACTGCAACCTAAAATTAATCGACGTGTGTGTGACCATTTATACAACCATCGGAAATCGACTGAGTTCCAATTTTGTCGGGAATCGCACCTTGTCTCGAAATCGGGTGATCGAGTGTTGGTTTGATTTTCGTGACAGGGAACTTCGTTAGAAAGAAGTTAGCTGCGAGGCAAAATACTTTGCCCAGAAGAGGACACAGTAGAGATTGATGAGCGGTTGCCCAGAGACGATAGTATTGACCTTCGAATGGGTCCAAGAGTGCCGGACACAGCATGTGGTTTAAGTTCACTTGCACAGGCTTGAAACAAATTAATTTTAGTTATGGACGTCGGAAAAATTAGACACAAGTGTGAGTTTATTATAAGTATTTACAGGATGGTCATGCAAGCCGGGAATTTTTAAGACCGGAAATTCTTTTAATTTTTATTAGACTAGCTTATTAGCATTAAGTTGTGTATCTTTAAATGAGTTCGGTTTGATATTCTTTACAATTTCGAATGTTCAAGTCTAAAATTATTGCGCAAATTCGAACTCATAACATTGTAAAGTTTTTAGACTTTGAAATGTTCAATTTGTAACATTAAAACATTTTAAATCATTTACTTCACAGGATATAATTCTAACGTTGTATAAATTCGAAGGCTTTAATTTACAATGATCCACTTTTATTTTAAGTGTTTTAATTTTACTATTAAAACTGTTTTAAATGCTTGAACAATTTCGAATTAAACCATTTAAGAACGAAGAACTTGATCAATTCTAGATAGAAATTAACTTGCAAATTCAAATGTCAATGGCTACAAGAATGAATGATTTTAAATCAAATGTACAAAATTAAATGATTAAAGATTAAACTACTTATTTCAAATTCAAAAGCATCCATAGTATATGGAATAATTGAAATTGTAGCGTTCCACATTAACATTCCCGAATCTAAACAAGTAAAAAAATGGTTTTATTAATAAATAAATTCAATAAAAATATTTTGATTTAATAATATTTTACTTACTATTTTATTATTTGACAAATTTTGAATTATTACGATTTGGGAATTTCCTTGTGTCGATTTTTTTAAAGAAGCGGGTATTTCATAATAACTGTACATTTATTCCGGGACTTTTTAAATACGGCAACATCATAAACTATCGGGTATTTAAATTGCCGACAATTTTATAACATCGGGCATTTTTAAATTTTGAGAATTTTATTTTTTCGAAATTTTTCAGTCGTCAAAAAATTTTAGACATCTGAATGTTTAATGTTGAAAGCTGCAATTTCAATTGCCCATTTAACTACCTAAGTTTTATTTTTGCAAATAAGCTTGAAGTGATTGGAGTTTAAAATATACAAGGTGCATTTTTACAATATTATTCATTTTAAACGAAATAAATTTTACATATTTAAATACAAGATTTCCAGTTTTAAGCACACTTTGAAATATTTTTTAATTTTCAAAGCTTCATATTTAGTTTAAAATTCCATTTTTCAATTTTGATTTTTTTCAATTTTAATTACTTCATTTTAAATGCTTCTTTTTTAAGGTTTGAAATTTTAAAGTCTTTAATCTTATACGAATATGAAATAATAATTTTTTAAAGTTTTTAAAGCCTTAAATTGTGAAACACTTAAATTTTGAATGTAATACATATTTGATATTGTACATTTTTGTTAACGTTCCGAGTTTATAAATGTTGAATTTCAAATATTTTAAATTAACATATTTTGGAGTTTTGAATTCTTAGTTTTTGAATCTTATTCATTAAATTTTGACGACTGCTGTTTTGGAATTTACAGAATTTTGTATAATTTCCAGAATGATGTTCCAAAATTTGAAGCAATGTCTATATTAAACACTGCTTTAGGAATAAAAATGATGGAAACTTACCAAAGCAGCTGCTTGAAGAATCCAAAAGTGGTATGCCAGATTCAACCCGTAACTAAACACTGGCCAACTCAAATCCATGAAAGGTTCGACGTTATAAGCTCCTGAAATTTTATGACAAGAAAAATATAATCAATTGAACTATGTAAACTACAAGTGAAAGCAGAAAAAATGATATCCTAATTTAGTATCATAGTTTTTTACTTGAAAAAAAGGATTTATCATCTTTTACTTTGCTTTCAGGTTAAATTTGTTTTAAATATTCTTAATTTACCTCCGAGCCTCAGCAGGTAATAGGGAATTACTACCATCAAACCATGCTGAACATAGTAGCACGCTTTGTCAGCAAAAATCTAAAAAATGACAGCTCTGTTTGTTATCTTAGAATTTTTATTTTTATTACGAGCGTTTTAAAACCAAAACACATTCGTATCGAATTATGGATATAATGGAATGTATATTAATGAATTGAATGAATTTTTCACCAAAAAAGGTTTTCGCAGTATTTATTGTGATTGGTGGGTTAAAGTTAGAATATGGAAACTTACGTTTCGAGATTCAGTCTCTGGAAATACGTAGGCTAGTAACGGCCCATTGAGATAATTCATTTGCACCCTAAAAACCGCAGTCGCCATTGGACTAGGATCTGCTGCTAGTAAGTACAACTGTGAAAAATTAAAATGAGTCTTCAATGTTTTTATAGTTAATTTTCTTTTCTTATGAATAATTAATTTTATAATTTAAATAAAGTTATAGACCAATTAAAATATAGAATAATGAATAGATCTAACAATATCATATACAGATGAAATGTTTTTAAAGACGGATTTAAAAGCTTCAAATATTTGAAAATTCAAAATATCGATAAATAATAATCTTTTGTAAATTCATCGAATTATTATACGTATTATAATAATATTTGTAGTTTACACGGGCAACGATACGTCGCTATTGGTCACAAGCATTGCATATATACGTTTATGCCATTATGTAGTCCTATCGCGTACGAACACGACTATAATGTCAATTTTTCTTAATGGAATAGAAACATTCTGAGTAATTTTGACGTGAAGTTTAGATTGAATGGTAAATTTCATGATTTTTTATATTTTTTAATGAAATTGTGTATTGGGGGATTTTTTGGCGTGAGAAAACTGATTCTGAAGATTAATTTGTGATCAAATCAAGTTTCGATGCACTTCCGAAAGAAATATTTTTAAAAAATCGACAGTACACTCTTCACGCATAATGCATAAATCCAGCCATTTTTTTGGGTTCATTTTTCATAAAATTTTGATTTGTAAGTTTTTGATAAATGAACGGCCTGAAAACATAAATAATAACTAGTGGTATCAAAAGCAGATTTCTCCACAAATTTTGGCTCCTTGAAATCCGCTTATGTGAAAGACATCATGGCTTCAATGACACATTAGAACATCGCGACAACATGCAATTCTGAGAAATATTACATGTACATTCAACATATCTTTCAAAAATAAAGTTCACTCATAAATATCACATGATTTTCGAAAACCTACTTTTATCGCAAAATAAACTTCAAAATCGGGTTTCTCACTTCATATCCAAATTACTCGAAATGTTTCTATTCCATTAGCAAAAATGGACATCACAGTGACCGTGTTTGTATGAAACATGACTACACAGTGGCATAAGCAGCTATGCTTAATGCCTATGACCAATAGTGATGTGTCGTTGGAAGCAAAATAAATGGACAAATTTTGTTACAAAAAGGTTTGATTCATATTTTTTAAATATTTGTGATTTTCTTAAAAATTTGTTCAACTATTTCTTTCCATATTAATGTTTGATCGGAATTAATATTTGAAACTCGTTAAAAACAATTCTTTGAACTTGTATAGAACAAAAATTTGATTAATACACTCACCTGGGCGATCGTGTGGACGTGACAAGGATTCATAAAATAAATAAAGGTTCGACTAGTTAATTTAAAACCTATTTCCATACCCAATACGAGAGACATTACAATTAATAGAACCCTTTTTCCGACTCTATCTTGGTTAACATAGGGCATTGGCTTAGGCAATTTAATCCTTTTATAGCCCCACGAGAGACAAAATATTATGAATATTGAAACACAGAAGGTTTCAATTAATCTTCGTCTAGGGCTCATGTAATTGGCACATTCTGGTCCTGAATTGCGAGGAATTGAACTGTTCACTCCATCGTAAGCCCATTCCAACATTTCTGAAATGTTTCATTAAACAACACTGTTTAAAAGTTTCAACTTGAACATTTAAATACGAAAATATTCAATGTTTTGAAATTATTGTACAATTTTGGGACATTTTTAAATTAATTTTGGCATATTCTTCCGAAAAGCGCACACCTCCGATTAATTTGAATCCGCATACAATTATGTATTTTGATGCGCTGATTGCGAAAATGACAGTGGAAATACGCGCAAATACCAATTTCATGGTGAAAAATATTTTTTTAAACCAAGAAAATCATGGTTTTTTTGCTTCGATCCTAGAGAATAATAAATATTTACAAAAATACTTTAAAGAAAAGTTGTAGATCTTTTAAGAATACATATTTTATGTGCAAGAAATTTTTTTTCTAAGACGAATCGTTTTTGAGAAAATGGACATAAATGATATGAAAAATTCCTGGAGAAATTTTCCCCACGAGAAGCTGGAAAGGGGTAAGGATGTAACCGAAACTATTTTTGTGGCCAGTTAGAGGGTTGTCCCCCTCCACAAAAAGGTGGAAAGGGGTAATTATGTGACCGAAATTATTTCTATCAACCATCCCTCTCGAGACGTTGGAAAGGAGGAAGGTATGTGACCTAATTTATTTGTATGGCCAGCAACAAGGGTGGCTCTCCCACGAGACATTGGAAAAGGGTAAGGATGTGACCTACATTAATTCGATGACCATTCATAGGAGTGTCACCAGCTCTATTCCAAACAATTCTACACTTTATACCAACATTTTCTTGAAAAATATTGTTTTTTTTTCAGAAAAACTTTATAATATATAAAAGGTTTATTTTGAATAGATCTACAAGGTTGTTTGACGATCTTTATTATTTACTAAAATAACGCAAAAAACCATTATTTACATGGGGTTCTCATTGTTTTAACCATGAAAATCGAAATCGAATTTACGCCTTTTCCACCATCATATTCGTGATCAGTGTTTTAAAATTCAGATATACGGTGGTTCAAATTATTGGGATGTACGTACTTTTCGGAAGTAGACCCAAATTTTGATTTATTGTGATTTTAAATCCTACAATTCTGAATATTTCAATTTGAAAATAGTGCATAAAATATATTTTTTTTTGTATTATTTTGATTAGAAATTCAACATTTTAAGGATTAAATTTGAAACTGCGAAATTATTTACATTTGCATAAAATATTTTTACTTTGGTTCAAAAATTTCAAAAGAATGTTCCATTTTCTTTCAATTCTGTAAAAAATAAGTTTTTAAATGGAAATCAATTATACTTTGCAGCATAAATAATTTAAATATTTCAAAGAAACTATAAACAAAAATATTCATTGTCAGAAAAAAACGTATATATCATAAAATCAGAAATCACATTAAAAATGATTATAATGATTTTTAACACCATTTTGAAAAATAAATTTCTATCCACATTTTTCAAAAAATGTTCGAAATATGCAGGTCCAACATAATCGGTGGTATTGTAAATCAAAGTTCTCTTTGAACAAAAAGTTTTTAGAATTTCTAACGAAAAATAACACAAACAGTATTCTTTTGACAATAAATACCTTACCGTTTTTAGTTAAATAAAAATATTACACAATACTGTTTTCAAAAAAGAGAATGTTTTTGTTAGAAACCTAGCACGAAAATATCACTCGATTTTGCTTTGAATAAGAAAACAATATACTAATTATAAGAGCTTCCTTTTAAATACAATACTGCAAGCCTTAATTCACTCTGATAATCTACCATAGAAAAGAAACGCACAGGAAAATACTTAACAAGATAATAAAAGTACCGGACGTATAATTAAGTTACATAATAGGTTTGAAAATAAGTTTTGACATTTTCTGATGAGTGACATCACATCTATAAATAAGTATCACAAAAAAAAGAAAGTTACCAGAAATTTGAAGGAAAAAAGTAACAATAGTGAGTCAATAATCGACTTATTGACAAATAGTTGATAGGTTAGAAGCTTGAAAACGTCGAAATAAGCTCGTAATTACCTTATCAGTTTTTAAAAATGGTGTCAGAACGAAAATTAATTGTTGACCTTTAGATAAAATAGGTCGCCACTTTTTGCATAATTCAAAAAAGGTTTTTTATTCCAGAAATATTACTTCTTTCTGGACCTCAATATCAAACTGACATTTAACTTGCCTAGCCTTGCCTTGCCTGTGCGCGCTTGTCAAATATACCGAAAACTGCCAGGTCGAAGGTCGTCCTCGATTGTCTGACGGAAATTCATCGACGAGTCAAAAGAGCAACTAAAATCAATTTTTTCTTACGATTTTTACACATGCAAAATTCAGGTTTGCTCAGTTTTATGGGAAAATCGAACCTCTAAGTACACTAATTTGTTTCTTACATTTAATTTACACAATACACTTCACGTCCATAATACTGAGTGACATGAGCAGGGATGTGCAGTTACGCATAACTGAAGGTTTTTTACGTAAAATACCTAAGTGAAATATTTTCCGTAGAAAATAGGTAAAATATCTAGTAAATTACGTGCCAAGATGGCGGACGTTTAGAATTGTGCATAACCTACTTTTTTGCTTTTCTGGTACTTGCATTTGTAAGAGTTTTTTCAGTGCCAATATTGTTTATAAAAAAATAATAATATCAATTAAGCGAAACAGAAACAAAAAAATACTCCGGGCTTCAATATATCCCATGGAATGATCTTAATTTCGAAAGTCTACAAGTGATAATTGTGAAATATTGTTATTTTTGTTCATTTAAATACTTGTAATTGGAATGGATTTTATTATAATTTTACTCATGATTTATCAATAATATATTTTTCATTCACAGTTGCAGGTATTCCTTTATATATTTTTCATATTAAATTTAATAAATAAATTTATTAATATATTACTTCTATTAATGTTTTCAGTCATTAAAAAATGTAAACGTGCGTTTGACTATTTTCCACTTAAAAATAAATCCATAATAATATAGTCATAATTAAATGTTTTTATTAAATTAAAAATATTGTGAGTTTAAATTATATAATTTTAACCCATTTAATTTGAAATTTCTTAATGTAGAAAAAGAATAAGTATTTAATATTTAGCAATATTTCACTGTTCATTTAAGACGAGTAAATTTAAACCAAATATTGAAAAGAAAACAATTTGAAACTCAATTGTTTTACATAGAAAGATTTGAATCTTTAGATTTTCAAAGAACTTTTGATTTTTTAGCGTTACAATTTTAATTGTTCTATTTAAAAAGTGTTTAATTTATAAGTGAAATGGTTAAATTTTGACACATAAATAACAATTGAACACTTATTATTTGTACACAAAATTTTATTAATTTTAAGAGATATGTCGAAGTTTTGAAAAGATTCAAAATTAATGAAAAGCTTAGAATTATTTCATGTAATTTAAACGAAGTGTCTTAACAATTTTTTCAGATCTTCTAAATTAGTTTTAAAATTAATCGAAATTTTCCCACAGTTCTTGAAAATCCAGCAAATTAAATAAAATCCTTAAAATCTTCCATGTTCTTCTTTGGTCATTTTTTAAATCTCTTTAAAATCTTCTTAAACTTTCTGTTACAATAATTTTTCAAAATGAAAAATAATTTTCAATTTTTCTAAGAATCTTAAGAAAATTTTTATTCTTCTGTAGTCTTTCACAATTTAAAAAAATCTAAATTTTTGTTTGAAATCTGCAAAAATATATAAGTTCTGGCAAAAAATTCAAAAATGATTTTGAATTAGGAAAAATTTAAAACCACTTCTCGATTTTTCAATATTTTGATATAAAATTTTTAATCTTTTGACGGTTGCCTAGACTTTTTAAAATAAGAATAATTAAACTTCTAAATTAAGAAATGTGAAGGTAAAACATTATTTTTCAATTTCTAATGTGTCTAGCTTAACATTACTTGAAGTAATATATAATAATTTTGTAAATTTCTAAAGTTCATTGCTTGATTCTTTAATTTATACTGTTGAAAATGTTAACGTGGATTTATATTTTTGGAACTAATCTCAATCTTCAAACTCTAAAATTTATCAAAGTTCTACATTTTGCAGTTAATTTGCATTTTACTTAAAACTGTTCAATTTAAAAGTGTCAGTACCTTCCAGTTTATACGTGTAAGTTATTGAGCATTTGAATCATTAATCATTAATCATATCATTAATATCAAAAATTATATATACTTTTAATCCTTCCCATTCAGTAATATTTACAAACTTACATTTTGGTCTGAATATAATTTATTTCCTTACTAATGATCTAATATATTCATTGCAAGTTCTTTTTGAATTCATTCTTTTAATATTCTCATAATATTTCTTCCTGCATACTGATTTTCCTATAACAGTTCGCCGTACAGTCTTATGCGTCAAGCTCAAACTGCGCGGTCAAACTAACAAAATGGTGGAATTAAGCGGTTGCGTTACTTTAACGAAACAGGGCCCTCAAGTGGCTAGACCATGTATTTGTTAGATCATGGTTGAGTCGGTTGGCTGGCTCTGTACGGCCTGTACGTTAAAAATGTTATGAACACTGATTTACCTAATTATATTGAAATTAAAGAGAGTCTACAAATATTCTATTTATTATTATTTTTAATTTTCGAGACAATAAATAAACGTAAAAAAATTCTTTTCTTACTTTAGAATTTTAGTTAAATTTATAAAATTATTTTTAAAAACTAAACTTAAAATTTAAATGAAATTAAGATAAATTAAAAAACTAAATGAAATTTAGGTGAATTTAAGAATTAAATAAAGTTTAGTTAAATTAATTTCTCATCTGGTTTCTTTTCAAAGAGAAATTTTCTAGATACTAAGTAAATAAGTTTTAAAACAATTCTATTCGTACTTAAAGATTTATTGTAGTGCAATTTTAACAATTATTTTGTAAAACTAAATTTAAAGATTGAATAAAATTTAGATCATTTCAAAAAGTGAATTTCAGTTGAATTTAAGGAAATTTCAGTTAAAATTGTAGATGTTGAATGATGTTAAATGATGTTAAATTTAAGTACAATTTAGTTCAATAAAAATGAAACTGTCGTTAAATTTTTAATTTGATTGAATGGAATACAGATATATGTGGGTTGTTTCTTGGCTTCAACAATGGAGACCATTCAAATAAGCTGGAGAAATTTAAAAAAATTCCCTTGTTTTTATAATAATTAGTTTAATTCAACAAAAAACTCAGGAAATTAATTAGGACTCATAGTTCTAAAGTTGTTGGTTTGAAACTTTTCAGAAGTCGACAATGTCAAAATATAAAGGGAAGCGTTTAAACTTCAGCATAACTATTTTGCAAGAAAATACTTTACTATCCCACAATTTTATTTCAAATTAGAAGTATGTTAGCAATTAAATAATTATTCCATTCAAAATTATTCCGTTTTGAAAATTGGATTACAACTTCAAAGTCTTTGAGATTAAAAGGTTTTAAATGAGAGAAATTTGAAATGAAAACAATTAAAATTACAGTGTAATTATTTTCTGGTAGAAGCGTAAGAATAAAATAATAATTATTAAAAGAAACTAGTTTATAAATTTATGATTCAAAATTTCAGTATTTGTAAAATTTCGAATATTCTTCGAGTATAACCTTTCAATTCAAATTATTTAATTTTAAACGTTTTAAATGAAATCACTTATGATTCGGCAATAGATTTTTTTCAGCATTAGGATATAAATAATTTAAAGTTGCAATAAGCAGATTATTCGAAGTCAAACCTCGTGAAAAATTGGAATTACTGTAAAACCTTTGAAATCGAAAACTTTTTACAAGGAGAGGAATTTTAAATTGAAAGGTTTTAATATATTTTCAGTTTAAAACATTCAAATTGAGTAATTTTATAAACAGAAATTTCAAGAATTGTATTATTTGAAATTTTTTCATAGAGTTCATAAATTAAAAATACAAGCATTAATATTTTTTAAATTTTGAATATGCCTCAAGCATAATCTGATATATTTAAATTATTTAATTTTGAAATTTTTAATTGAAAATTGAAATGCAGAATTCTAAATGTTTGTATTTGGGTATTATCAGATTTTGGAGGCCATTGATTTAAGCCTAATCAAATTAGAAGGCTTACAGTTTTCAATTTTACGATATTAAACCCTTATATTCAAAACCAAATTAAATTTCAATGTTCAAATTTTTAATTGTTTAGGATTTGATTCTTAAATTCAGAATTTGTTCAAATTTACATTTTTATTTTACACTTTCAAACCTTTTTGTTTAATTTGAGTCATCGAGAAAAAAATATTACATTTTAGTAGACACGACTTTTTTTTACGTAAAAAA
>NC_046665.1:38031814-38042302 GCF_010883055.1 Belonocnema kinseyi
AGAGTAACTTTTTTCTCCAAGACGGCAGAAATAATCACGGCTTATCACATTGAAAAAAATTATTTGATAACAAAATTTCGTCACTTATTTATTACATGAAAATATTTGTTTTTGTTTACAAGATTTAAGAAGTAAGAAAAAAATCTTGATTGGAATATATTGATGTTTGAAGAACAAGAAGCTTTAAGCATTATAACGCTAGGCTTAAATAATTTTAACATATCTTCCTTTTAATTTAATAAACTCAATATCAAAATTGAAGTTTTAATATTGTCAGAAATAAATATTCACTTTAACTTCAAGTACGTGGATGACAGTTTTGACTTGTCATGTTCATTGTAATTTTTACATTATGTCTAATTTTCTACTGTGTTATGAATTGCAGTTAGAAGAAAGTTATGAATAATACAATAGAACGGAATTAAACTTCGGTTTTCAATCAAGATCTTTGAAAAGGAGTATACAATTTTTGAAAAAGTAAGTCTGACAACAAAGTGTCAGATCATGTATTTTTTGGTTCGATTCATAATTTTATTCAAATATGAAATTCCTTTCTAATTTCTTTTTAATTATGCAAGAAGAAAACATTGTTAATATTTTTTTCAAATAAAAAGTGGGGTTTTTTGCATGATTGTTGTTATTTTTCTTACAAAAACCTTTTTTGTTAATAAGGTAAGTAATTTATAATGCATAATCCTTTAAAATTTTATAAAAGAAACTGAAAGTTAATCAAATATTTAAATTATTGGAAAATAAATTTATTTACGAATACATTTAAAAAAGCAAGTTTTTTATTAAAGGAAAGAATTTAAAATAATTATTTTAGCAAAATCAAAAATTCTTACCGGAATTAAATATGCAAACAGTTAAACAAGTAAATGCAAACAAAAGCTTAATCGACCAGCTGGAAAGTATAGTTTTCTATGAAAACTATACTAATTAAATAATAAATAATTAAAGGAAACTAGATAAAAAAAACTAAGGAAACCTATATATTTATTAAAAATAAAACAAAATAAAAACAGCGTCAAATTCTTTTAAAAATATAGACTATTGAAGTACTCAATAGTTCTATGAATTTATAGCATTGGTTTATATTATTTTTCATGGTTGTGGTTTAAAAAATGTAATTAGCTTATATATTATAATAACAAAAAGACGAAAATCATGGCAATTTTTATGGCAATTTTTAGTATTAAATGATAATAATAAAAAATTAAGCAAACTTACATTTTTTCTTAAAGTTAGATTTCTGGAGCAGGGAAAATGACATTTTGTAAGATTGAGTTACTTCTCATTTCAGTTTGAAAAAATGGTTCATATTTATAACATGGCCTTAGCTAAACTGTAGAAGCAAGCCGTAATTTCCTTTGACTTTCGAAAATGCTTCTTACACTTTACAGCTGTTAAAAAACTCATATACCACTTAATTCACTAATATTTAAAAAATACAACATTTCATAAGACATTTGTCTAGGTCCATAAGGAATTATTTCTTCAACCAGAAAAAAATAGTAAGGACATACCACCACAATTCTGGTTGATTTAACCAGACAGATTTTTTAGTTTATTTAAATTTAAATAAAACTTAACTGTATCTTCAAATTCACTTTTCTACTAATTTTCAAAAAATTATAACTTAAATAAAAAATAAACTTTTTAATTCAAATTTTTTATTACTATTTTATACTAACATCTTTGCTTTATTTTGGGCATAATTTTGATTTTAAAAAGTCTTTAGAGTTTTCTAATTCCTTCAAGACCTTTTCTACTCAATTAAAATTATTTTTCCATTCACTTGTAAAGTAAAATTAGATTATTACCATTTTGGATTTCAAATGCACTATAATTTGACGCGACCGAATATATAGCTGCCTGTCGCGCCTCTACAAACATGTGGCGGAACCAATCGGTACATGTCGCGCCTCTACAAGTATGTGGCCGTACTAAGAGCAATATATATATATATATATATGCAGGACCACAAACGTACCTGCCGCGCTAACTACCGGTATGTGGTGCAACTAATCTCATGCCGTATCTAGGACCTAATATCTTTGGCATAATTAAATATTTAATGAATGCATGTGAATGGAACTTTATGAATTTTACATTTTCTTAGGTTCGCAAAGTACAATCTTTATAATTAAAAAAATATATTAAATTTGATTTTAATAAATAATAACTAAGACGGATATGAAAACATGAAAACTAAATATAAAATGTAGGGGCTTCAGAAGTTTAAGAGTTAAAGCTGATAAATCATACGTCGAATGATAAGCATTAAAAAGGGAAATTTTTGCACCCCCAAGATATTATTTGTTTGAAGTTGGAAGAAACACTACAAATTGAAAACTACAATTATCCAACGGCAGATAATTATATCATGAGGAAGATAAAAATTATCCGCCCTCGGATAATTGTATTTTTCGTTTCCATAACAATTGTTTGCATTAAATGGGCCCTTATAGAGATTCCATGAATTAAAAATACCAAATTCGTTTTTGATACACTTTTCGGGAAACCTGATTACAATTTCACTAAAAAACGATTCACAACCCTGGAACACCGAAGAAACCGAATGGAGCCACGAAGTACCTGTTGACTGCTACACTTCAAACGCATCATTTGTAAGTAGCAGTCAAAAGGTGTTATAGATCTTATATATTTTAACTTTTTACCGCTACAAAAAAACTATTGCGATTACTTCGTGAGTTTCAAATAGAAAATTTAATGTAGAATCCGAATTTCAACAGTTTAAAGGTTGATCTTGCTGGTTTTTTAGTTTTTTAAAAAAGAACCGCCCAGTGGGCATAAAAATCCCGAACTTATCCTATATACGTCTTTCGGCGGACCTGAAGACCTTTTAAAGACATGAAAAGATTCAAAGGATGTCTTTAAGACGTCAAATCATATGACATAGACGTACATTCTAAGGACGTCTTTAAGACGTCCCGGTGCCCACTGGGGGGAATGGGGACCCAATGGGGTCTTTACGGGTACTTTGTAGATACTCCATTCGGTTCCTTCGGTCTGACAGGGAATAGTATACTGTATAGTATAGAAATAAATATTTTTTAGTATTGACTTTCATGCAAATCTACGTTTTAATGAATTTTAATTATATTGCTTATATTGAGTTTCGGTAAATTTTATCGTATACAGTGAATGAATGAATCGAGCTATGTTTTTACATTCTCATCAGAGAAGGTAGCATTTTAAAAATTCAACAACAAAAAAAGCAAAATGAAAATTTTAAGCCGAACAACGCAAGATATGAAAAAAAGTCAAGAGAAGAAAAACGTTTCTTTTTGAAAGCCCTGCAAGCCGAAAGAACTTTAAAAGAGAATTCATAATCATCAAATGACAGTTGTCGATGCCTTTGACCTATATAGGATCCTATGTCGAAACCTATGTGTCACCTGTAGGTGCCACCTCCCGTGCAGAAATTTTTATCTGGCCCCGGGCGGGGCCAGACTGGGCCGGGTCGGGGCCAGACCGCGGATGAAACACACGCCCAGGCCGGGACTCCCGATCGGGAAACCCGATCGGTGCCCGATCGGTCTCATAATAATACATTTTATGCATTCCACGAATAAAAAGAGATTTATAAAGTATAAATATTATTATTTATTAAATATCAAAATATCCTCTGCTTTCGATGGCCACCCCAATCTTTGGAATTTCCAATAATTGTTCCAATATGACTTAGAGCCGCTTCCTCTGTTGTTTCTGTGTTTTCATCGCTTATGGAATTATCACTGATCGCTGCTTCTGCTTCTAAAAAAAGTAAAATAAATAAATTATAAAACTCTCAGGCTGGCCGCTGGACTGGAAAACCGGAAAATGGCTGGGAATTTGTTGAAATAGAGAAAATCCGGGAAAAGACAGTGATTTTATTTTTTTACCGGAAATTTTATAAATCTTTAATAAACAAATCTGCCTAAGTTCGATTTCAAAATTTTTTAAAATAATAAATTGAATTGTTATCGATTTCAATGATGACACCATTCAGCTCACAATGAGTAATTTAAAAATCGTTTACTTTAGAAATTTTTCATTTTAGGTTTTTATTTTTAATTTAGAGAATTTCAAAATGCAGTCTTGAAGACTTAATAAACTAAAAATTAAAACCGTTTGAAGTTGAGAATTTTGTATAAAAAATATTTGTATTTTATTAACAGTAAATATAAATAAATTATTTTTAAAATGTATATGTAATTTAGGTATTAAAAGGGAACAATAATTCACTGTAGAAAACGATTCGAAATCCGCTCAAGATTCAGAATTTTCCAGATTTTAACGTGGAAAAAATTAACTGTTTCAATTCGAAATCTTAGTCATTAAACAATGCAAACGTCTGCCTAAAACTTCATAAACTATTTTTAAATAAAAAATAACTTCATAATAATGTATTTGTAATTAAAGGCTTTCTTTAAATTAAAAATATTGTTTCAGTTTGAAATAATCAATTCTTTATGCATTCGATTAAACATTTTTTAATTAAAGAAAAAAGAACAAATATTTCATATGTAGCAATATTTGACGGTTCATTTAAGAATAATTAATTGAAACCAAATATTTTTAAATTAACAATTTGAAACTGAATTATTTAATATAGAAACCCTTGAATCGTTAAAATTTAGAAGAGCTTTGAAACTTCGAACGTTTCAATTTTGATGATTCTTTTATTAAAAAATGTTACATTTGTAAGTGAAATTGTTGAATTTAGTTGTTCAAATAGCAATTAAAAGCTTATTAATTGTATAGAAAAAATTGAATAATTTTAAGACGCATTTAGATGTTTTAAAAAGATTAAAAATTAATTAAAAGCTTGAAATGATTTCAAATAATTTAAAAGTTTCAAAAGAATAAAAACTTCTTGGTACGATTCGTGGGAAAAATGAAAATAATTTTAGAGTTTGGAATATTATTTAAAAAAAATATTCAAAAAGATTTTAAGATTTCCAAGATCGTTAAAAAAGAATGTGGAAGATTTTAAGAATTTTCATTAAGTTTCCAGGGGTTTCTAAATGTTATAGGGAACTTTCTTTTCATTTTAAAAGATATTTAAAAATTCTAAAAAAAATTTTAAATAAGGTTAACTTTGAAGAAATTTAAAACAACTTCTACATTTATCAAGATTTTGAAATAAAAATTTGAAGCCTTACAAGGATGTTTAAAGTATTTAGGATAAAAATAATGTAACTTCCAATTTAAGAAGTATTAAGTTAAACAAATTAAATTTTTTAATTTTTAACGTATTTAGCTTGAAATTGTTAAAAATAATATAATTTTAACATGTTTAAAGTTCACTGATTCTTTTAATATACACCTTTGAAAATGATAACGTGAATTTATTTAGCTTAAAATCGTTAAGAATAGTATAATTAAAAATTTTTTTAAATTCATTGATTCTTTAATTTACACCTTTGAAAATGATAACGTGAATTTATATTCTTAGAATTGAATCTGACTCTTTGAACTCATTATTTTTTTTAAATTCTAAATTTTGCAGTTTATGTGCATTTCATGTGAAGTTGTTCAATTAAAAAGTGTTAGAGCCTTTCATTTTTTACGTTTAAATTACTGAGCAATTGAATACAACATTTTTTAATTAAAAAACTCTTACAATTCAATTTCAAAAGTTTAAAATGTAAGAGTTTAACTTTAAGTGCTTTAATTGGTAGATTATTTTTTGTTCTTGCAAATGGAAAAATTTTTAGCTTTAGAGTTCGAATTTTTTAATTTACAGTATCAGTACCTGATTGTGGATTTTCATCGAATTTTCCTGGCGAAAATTAAGATGATTTGAAAATAAATGTTAAGTATCGGAAAATTAGATATATATTAGGGGTTTAATTGTTACAAATATTTACGGTAGGGAAGTGGAAGAAAAGATGATGTTAATATACAAGAACCACAATAGCCAAGTGCAGGAATGAAAGTAAGGTGACAGAATTAGAAAAATTGGATTTTTACGTACTTACGTTGAGCATTCGCAGGGAAAATTATACTTTTTTCATAAATATTTATGCAGTGCTCCCAACGAAAGCTTCTTGCTTCACTACACATGCGTCGCACTCGACTTATAAAAATGTCCATTACATCGATATCAATGAATCTTGATAATAGTAAAAATTAATCAAGTACATATTCTGTGAATTAAAATTATCCTTTACATTGTGTACAGAATATGTATTTAATTAATTTTTATTTATTTTTTTATCAAGATTCATGAATTTCTATCTAATGGCATTTTTAAAAGTATAAATGTCATTATTTATGATAAAGAATAGAAATAATGTATTTTAGCATTTTAAACTGCGCGCAAATAGCAACCAATTAGACGTCGAGTGCAACGCATGCGCAGTTGAGTAAGGATCTCTTGTTGGGAGCACTTGATCGATTGGTATTTTGATTCTACTACTTGATTCTGAATGATGAATTTACTATTTAAAAAAATCTGAAATACACTTTTGATTTTATCACATATTCTATTATGACAAGATCACTATTTTTGGAGATTACCTATTTTGACTATTATTAATTAACATATTTTATAACAGATAACAGATTTATAACAGATTTTATCATTTTAACTCTACATTAAATTAATAAAAAATTAATATAAATGGATAAAATAGTATAAAACAATATAAAAAATATCATAAATACATTGATAAAATGATTGACTTTTCACTGATAAAATGATTTTACCTAAAACTGTGTTGATATCAGCCGGAAATTCATTTTCAAGTGGATCCAAATTTTCTGCTTCGTCCATACTCATCAATTGAACGGGTTGGATAGTATTAACTTCCGGATCACTTACATTTCCATCTATAACAATTTCATTCGTATTGATTAAAAAAATATAATTTAATTGATGATCACTTTATTTGAGTTTAGGTTTCAATTAGCCCCAGAGCTTAATTACTTACTTTCTTTTTCCTCACGCAGGTTTCGAGGTATACTGGTTAGTGTTCGGTGCCTCCGAACACGTGGCGTACTTGCCTTAGGCATTTTCAATCATTTAGGAAATATTATAAACGAATAATATTTCAATTTCACTGCACTATCAAAAAACAATAATCGGAACTAATTCTGTGAGCGCATAGGGATGGCGTTACGGTAGGAAATCGGTCTGGCCTGGTCTGGCCCAAATCTGGATCACAGAATTCTACAGATCAGGGCCAGATCGGGAATCCCGGTCGGGGCCAGATCGGTATCAAGTATGAAATCGGGCGATTGTTGCACGGGCTTTAGGAAATGAAATAGGGCCCTATATAGGATCCTGTATTAGGGCATATCCAGATGCGCAGTAGTATTCTCTGACACATACAGCTGCGCAGCATTTTTTTGGTCCTCCAGGGACACCTGGAGATATACGAATCATTACTCGGGTGGCAGGAACACGAAAAAATATAAGCTATACGATAGCGACGGAAATTACCTTAGTCAACTTATAGAATATGTAACAAGGAATCAGAAAATACTTTGTTTAAAATCATAGCTGATTGTCTGATTGAGTTACACGTATAATTTGGTTCATTTTTATTTTTATAATTTACGTATACATTTTTCAATTACCAAGAATATATTTCATGATAGACGATTGATATTTAAATATATAAATAATTGAATGCAAGATAAATTGGAATATTAAAACTATAAGAATTATGACAAACAGGGCAGACGTCAAGTCTATAAAATAATTGTTAACTATTGAAAATTTATTAGTTTTCAAAATAAATATCTTACAGATTGTAAATAGTGTAAGCCGGTGTAATTTTCATAGATGGCAGTTGCTCCTAGTGAGACCCTTCAGAAGTCGTTTAACCTTTTTTACCAAATTCTGAAAAAAGGTTATGTTACCCAGGATTCACCACGCATTTCAAATAAATAATTAGTTACGAATTTAAAAAAATGCAACACAACATTAAAATTGTTCATAAATACATTCGGGACGTGCATTAAGTACTTTCTCAAAAATTGGAGTTGGTTTTCACTAATGTAACGGTACGTGAGTGATATTTGACGTTTAACAAGTGTCAAAATCGTTTTGTACTTTGGATCTTAATTAATTAAATAAAGTGAATATCTGCAGGTTGTACGTAATTAATTGGTGACAAAAACGGTTGTTTTTCTTAATAAATAAAATATGGGAATTAAACGCTTTTGACTAACTGCAACGAAAATTGTAATCCGTATGATTATAAAAATTGCAACGTTGAATCTGAGATTCAAATGATGAGAGGTAAGAAGCGGCGAATTATTCTTATAAGCTGGGTGTTCAGCGACCTTGAAAATTTCGTCTCCGCTACTATAGAATGATAAAGTATACATTTTTTGTGATATTTGACTTAGAAATTATAAAAATTATTAGCTTAAATCTTCAATATTAACTCAGCTTCAAAATAGACCTTTTTATTCTAGACGTCGACAGTGCGCACGTGCCAGGATTTTACGTCATTTCCGTATTTTTCGAACAGTTTTGTGTCGAAATGCATGGAAAATATTTTAAATAAAAATAACTACGAAAAATAAATGTGTAAATAAATCAGAGTTTAAAGACAACAAATTTTTAAGTATAGTCAGAAAAAAAACTGCGAAAAAACTGCGAAAAGTGTGGCGAGCAAGCCCATTATTTTAATTATTTACATTTGTTAACATCTGTCGTCTTCAAAAAAATGTTTAAAAATCCGGAAAAAATCACGGAAGATGATGTTCCAGGAGCAAAATTTATTGTACAAATTGGTGGAAGAGCGCAGTGTTAAACAGCATAAACGATGGATCAAATATAGGAAACGATCTTTAAAAGGAAAAAAAGTGATTCAGTAAAAAGGTTAGTTGAGGTTGTGTTTGGCAGGTATTAATATTTATTTTCTTTCTTTGCTAACATTTGCTTGCATATTAAATGAAGCATTGTTATCGGGGTTTCGAACCTCCTAAATTTTATGATAAAAATAAAATCTATTTAATACTTTCACTTGAGAACGCAACCCAGTGAACAAACAAGTCCTAAACTTGTCCTATATACGTCTTTCGGCGGATGTCTTAAGGACGTCCTGATGACCTTTTAAAGACATGAAAAGATCCAAAGGATGTCTTAAAGACGTAAAATCATATAACACAGTGGTACATTCTAAGAACGTTTTTAGAACGTCCCGGTGCCCACTGGGAAAACTATTATATTTATGTATTTATAAACAGTTTATATGAAAGAAGGAAAATTTATTAGTACATTCCTTATACCAGGAAATCACTAACAAATGGCTTTTTATTGTCTAAACTTGAAAAAGAGAAGTAGAAAATATAATATTGTGTTATTTTATATATGTATGAATATTAAATATTTACTCAAACAAAGTTCTGAACTGCAAATCTTGTATAAAATAAAGTATTTATACCTGCCATACAAAACCTCAACTAACCTTTCCACTAAATCACGTTTTTTTCCTTTTAATGGTATTTTTCTACATTTAGGACATCGTTTCAGCTGCTCAATACTGTGCTCTTCTACTGATTCGTGCACTAATTTTGCACCTGGAACATCATCTTCCGTGAGTTTCGCCGAGTTTTTAAGCATTTTTTAGAAGATGACAGGTGCCAACAGATGCAAATAATGGCCTTGGTCGCCGCACTCTTTGCACGTTTTTCACCGTTTTTTTTTTTTAATAGACTTAAAAATGTTCTACCTTAAAAATCTCTGTTATTTACAAATTATTTTTTTTATTTTGTTTTCATTAAGAATATATTCCATACATTTCGACACAAAACTTTTCGAAAAATACGGAAAGGACGTAAATTTCGGCACGTGCGCACTGCCGACGTCTAGAATAAAAAGGTTTATTAGAATGAGCCATTACCATAACGGAATTTTCAAGAGTTTCACCACTCGGTTTTTGAGTATACACCATATTACAAAACATTATTAAAGATTTCAAAATGTTTCCAAGATTTTAAAATATTTAAAAGGATATTAACATTTTATAAAGGCGTGTTTATCAGATTTTTAATATTTCATAACAATTTCACCAAGATTTTGAAACTTTTAAAAGATATAAAGGGTTTCAAAGATTTTGAAAAGGTTACAGTTCACCAGCTTTCAAAGATTTTAAAACATTTGGAAGATTTGAAAAGGTTTCAAAACATTTTAGAAGATTTTTTTTACTAATTATAAATTTCGAATAATTCAATGATTTCAACGAATAAAAATGAATTCGCAAACAAAGATTTAAGAAAAATTTCCCAAAGAAACCACGTCCCGAGAATTTTTGTGAACACATTCTAATATTGTGTTACATTGTTTTTAATTCGTAACTAATTATTTATTTTAAATGCGCGGTGAATCCTGGAGAACATAGCCTTTCTCAGAATTTGGTTATACGTATATTTTGTGGACGTCTTCTGAGGCTCGAAGATTTTGACCAATCGGCGCAAGATCTCGAGCGTGGGAGATTTGGAAACGGAATTAAAATCGCC
>NC_046665.1:38042402-38043441 GCF_010883055.1 Belonocnema kinseyi
TCACAAGCAACGATGAATGAGCAGGTGCATTATCGTGATGCAGAAGCCACGAATTGTTTTTCCAAAGTTCCGGACGTTTTTTGCGTATCGCCTCTCGCAAACCACGCATAACTTGAAGGTAATACTCTTTATTGACCGTACGACCTTGTGGTAAAAATTCCTGATGTACTACGCCACGGTAATCAAAGAAGACAGTGAGCAAAGCCTTCACATTTGACCGAACTTGACGTGCTTTTTTCAGTCTTGGAGACTCAGGATGCTTCCACGGAGACGATTTGGCTTTAGTTTCGACGTTATAACCATAGACCCACGATTCATCCCCAGTTATAACCCTTTTGAAAAAATCAGGATCATTATTGACTTCATTCAACATCTCCTGAGCGATGGTCATGCGATGGATCTTTTGATCAAAATTAAGCAGTTTTGGAACAAATTTCGCTGACACACGGCTCATGCTCAAAACGTCCGAAAAGGTAGCATGGCATGAGCCAACCGATATGCCAATATCTTCAGCAACTTCTATGATGGTAATTCGGCGATTTTTCAACACCATTTCTTCCACTGCTTGAACGTTTTCATCTGTTTTTGACGTGCTGGGACGTCCAGGGTGAGGTTCGTCTTCGACATCCTCTCGGCCTTCTTGGAACAGTTTGTACCACTTATACACATTTTTCTTACTCAGAGTAGACTCACCGTATGCAACTGTCAACATTTCAAGAGTTTTAGAGCACTGGATTCCATTTTTCATACAAAATTTAGTGCAAACTTTTTGCTCCATTTTTTTCGAAAGAAGAAAATCGCCGAGCACACCAAACCCTTCTAACCTTTTACGCTTCGGCCAGAAAAACAACACAAGCTATATAGTCAAAACTGCGAACATATGATCGTGACGAGTGTACCAACAGAAAAAAACAAAAAATTAAAAACTTGAATGTAGTTAACCCGCGAAAATTGAAAAGTCACCTTACTTTTTGAACACACCTCGTATAATACGCTCTGCTACCATTCGGTTCGGTTTCGATTCCTCTAGAATCAAACC
>NC_046665.1:38043541-38052828 GCF_010883055.1 Belonocnema kinseyi
GGAGTGGGCTCATGGTGTCGCCCTGAAAGACACCTCTCTGAAACGTGACCTTGTTAGTTGTCACACGATTTTTGCCAGATGAGATAGTAAATCTGGTTTTTTAAAGCGGCATTAATCTCTCTATGCACGCAACTATTTGCGGATGAACCTTTAAGATTTCCAAAAGACAGATGATAAGTCTATGGGATGTAGAATCGAAAGCTTGCCGATAATCAATCCAGGCCATCGATAGGTCACGCTGGTAGAATGCTGCTTCTTTGCAGACACATCTATCGATGAGCAGGTTGTCCCGACATCCGGTTACGCCTTTCTTTGAGCCTCGTTGTTCATACATTTCTTGCCACACAGGTTCAATTGCTCGAACAATCCTATCATTTAGGATAGCTATGAATATCTTATAAAGTGTGTTCAGACAAGTTATTGGCCTGTAATTCTTCAGGTCAGCTAAGTTGCCTATTTTCGGCAGGAGTATTGTTCGTCCTTCCACCAACCACTCTGGAATCGGCTCTTCCGACTTCAAATATGAGGTGAAAATACGGGTCAAATGCTGATGGGTTGAAGAAAACTTCTTCCACCAGAAGGTTTTGATACAATCTGGTCCCGGTGCGGAATAGTTCTTCATCCCTCTTAATGCTTGTTTCACCTCCTCGGTTGTGATGGGTGGGCATTCTTTATCAGGATATTATGAGGGCAACACATATATCCTTGAAGCTATTTATATTTTCTGAGTCTTCGTCCAGTCTATGCTGAACTTCTTAGACTTCTCTCCAAAATACTTCGACCTCCTCTGGTTTGGATGGGTGTTCGACCGTAACTGGAGGGTCTTGGAAGAGTCGAGATGGGTCAGAGAGAAACTGTTGATTTTCTCTGACCCACCTCTCCCTCCGCTCTAGACTTCTCTTAGCGTCAGATAGTATCCGTATTCTCTCAACAATATGCTGCCTGATGGTCAGCAGCTTTGACTTGTTAAGTGTATGATAACGGGTCCGGAGTTCGCGCGCGAACTTTCGAACCTTGGTCTTATGATCAACCGTTGGTTTTGTTTTACGGTTCGCATCGGCCAAAGCTCTCGCTGCATTATACACACAATAATTGGTAGCCCAGAGGTCGGATTTTCCGGAAAAACGTCCACGAAGCTCGTCATCCATTTAAGCCAGATCTTTAGGCTTGGGAGAAACCTTGGTGTTGATGTTTCTCCGGGTCGTAAAGCATCGCTCTTCATCTATTGGGTGCCTGCCCGCGGTTGGTCTTACCATAGTGTCGCCTCTCTTTCTCTGTTGCCGGCTTGTTCTAGCTGTGGTAGAGTAGGCGTTCCGCTTACATAGCCCCTGTTACGGAGTAGTTCAGCATGGTTTCGCAAACGTTGCTGCGAAAAGTGCGATAGCTCCGGGTGTTTCTCGCACCACAGAGCATGCAGCCGTGGCATGTAACCCCGTTCAGGGGTCACACTCAAATCGTAGCACTCTAGCAAGTCGTGATTCAGTCGCTTCGTCCACCCAAAGGTCGCGAGATCCCGCCGATCCATTGCATTGAATCCATTTTCATTGGCTCCCCCAGCTCTAGATTGGTCGGCATTGTTGGCCGACCCATTGTCGGTAACCCTGCGCGTTCTGTTGTTTGGAACCGCAATTACTACAACTATGTTTGGTGCTGTCATTGTTGTTTCCACGAGAAGCTAGGGAAAGGGGTTCGTCTATCCCAGAGTCACCGTTCTAGACACCTCACCCAGGTGCCATTCAGCTTTCGGCACGGTTTTCACACCTCCGTTTTGGGGTTAATTCCTTCAGGACCAGCACTGGACAATTGTCCGCGACTGCCTATTTATTTTTGTAACCATATTCAGCAGAAACCTTTGGTACAGGGATCCTCTATCCGCAACCCGAGGACGCGTTCGGTAACATAATTCATTTTATAAATTGAAAGTTTTTGTTTTGATTCTTCAATAACGACTGGCTTCTGAAGCTAGTCATGAATCTGTATTAAATTCCTTTCTTTTTAGATCAGTGGCATTTTGTCAAATTTTTCTAAACTTTCAATGTACCAAATTATAAAAATAAACATTAATAGAATTGTAAACGCAGCAGTACATATTTGAAGGATTACATATTTAATAAAGTAAGTTGTTCTCTATTATAGACATATATACAATTCTATTTAATAAATTGCATTACATACATTTAATTATTTATTGTAACTTTAGTTACACGTTATGTCAAAGGCAAACATAAATATTATTTAAGCTGTTTTTTAGAAACATTAAAAAATACTGGAGATTATTAAATAAATAGAGATTTAGATTTCAAAATGTTACCTGTGAAAACCAAGATTATTATATGGCGATTTTTGCTACACTTTTTTATATTATAGGTCTAAAAGGTTTAGTTTTCTCAATATTTGCTTGATTTAGTACACTAGTCTTAGTATTTTTATTGTATATATAAAATATTCACAATACTCTGGTGTTAATTTTCCAATAAATTATCAAGTATTTACTGGTATCTCCCCCTAAAAGTCATTAGTCAATTTAACAAATTTTTAAACTACCTAAGTTCTTATTTATTTTTCAGAATTTCATATTAATATTTCAAACAAAATAGAAAAATGCGTGCACAACTACAAATATCAACAGCTCTCGCTACGATTGGTGCTATTACTTATGGTATCTTATATGGATATTCAGGCTTCTATAAACAGGTTATTACTGATCATTTTATTTTTTTGTTTTCATATATTTAAATTTGTTAAACTTTTTAATAACCCACTGAAAGCAAATTGAATACTTTTGCTTAATCATTCTACAAATATATTTTAAATAAATAAAACATCTAGCTCTAAAATTATTTTCCTGTTATCGAATATCCTAGAATGGCTACAAATTTGTGCCTATTAATTTTCTTTTAATTTTCATTTGGAAGGTGGTACAATATACTCAGTCTTTGGCCTATCGAGAGACCCAAGAGTCTCTCAGGGAACACCAAATTCAGGTGGCAAGAAAATATCAAAAACTTTTGTCAAGTGATAAATCAGAGGAACCAGTCGATCGAGACTGAAATAGAATATTTTCAAATATTACGTTCATTATTTCGGACATTATATTTAATAAACAATGATATAAAATGTAATGAAAATTGAATTATATAATGTAAAAACAAGTATCAACAACATTTATTTTCTCGTTTAATAAAAAAAAAAACAGATTTTAGGCATTATTTCTTAGCCCGAATTCGCCCACAGTACCATATATGGTACGCTTCACACGTAAAACAAAAATCACGTTTGGTGCTGTTCTTTGAGCTTTAAACCCGCCTACCATATATGGTACGCCGTTTATCTCGGAAAGTAAAAGCCGCTCTACACCCATAATTTTTTAAGGCAGTTTAGAAGTCACCCCTTAACGTTTCACAACGATATCTCAAAAAAACATTTTTTGGCGGATTCGAGTTAATTGAATTGTAACCAAGCGTTGGATGAAATTTAAAGCGATAATAATTTTAGATCATTGTAAATAATACAGAGAAAAATTGCATAAATATTGTATATCTAATTTCTACTAATTTTAAAAAATCTTGATCAAAAAAACTAAAGTCAATCTCATTTAATATTAACGGCTGGTTAAAATAATAATAACCGATTTCTCATTGACTTTCCAATTGTTTATTGCATTAATATTATAACAAATACAGGAGTCTTAAACGAATAAAGAACCTCTGCGCCGTTGGCAATAATAATATTGATACTGAAGCGACTCCACGAATATGACACAGGCAGTTTAATTGAAAAGTTGTATTTCATTTAATTTTACTTCAATATTTACATACTTTTACGCAAAGTTTACGGTCCACACTTGGCCGTGGATGACTTTCATTCGCTCGATTCAGTGAGTCTTATGATTAATTGATTACTTGCATAGCAGGACAAAGTATATCGTATCACAATTTAATTAAATTCAATGGAAAAGCCATTCCGGACAATTAGTTCCTATTCTATATCACAAGTCAAATTGATTTCGGGAGACTGTTGAATCAAGTGAATTAGGATCACCCGGAACTCCGGAGAAATCGAAGATTGGCTTAACGGAATTTTCGGGTTCAAACTCAGTACTTGTGTTTACAAAATGCACAAAAAATTAATTTGAAGAACACTTCACAGAAGAAACTTTACTTCTACTGTCAATTCGTTTATTTCAAACATCAATTTAGCTAATAAAAAATAAGCTATTTAATTAATTGACGACAGAAATTAATTTACTAATATGCATAATTAACAAAGAATAGATTCACACATAATTGTTGATAAAATTTCGAAGTAAATCAAAAAACGATACAAAACTTCATGAATAAACACTCGAAGGCTAAAATCTCAGAAAGGGAATGTTAGAAATTTACGAGTGTTTTAAAGATATGTCAGGCGCAGTTTCTTCTGCGAGTGCGAACGCCACTTTCGCGCCAACATTCCTGCTTCTTCGTATCTGTATTTATACAGTAATTCACCTTACGTATATCCATACCCTTTACACCATTGCTCGTGTTTTGAAATGCAGCTAATATATTTTGCCATTAGTATGGCATCTTTCCCTATACAATTCTGAATATTCCTTTCACTTTTGAAAGATTTGAAACATTTCAAGAAATTTTGCCAAACTGATACCTTCAAAGACTATAAAAGTAGTCGCACATATACATTTTCTTTTTACAAAAACAGTGAAAAGTGCAACATTTTTCTACTTTTCTCAAACCCCCAGAGAATTAATGATATTTTGTTTAAAGTTGATCAAATTTATAATAATGGAATTTCAAAACACGAATATTTCTCTTTAGGGTGTATAAATTCTCACTAGCCATCATCTCGCTGCGTACGACTAATCAGTAATCACTTCCGCTTACCAATCCACCGACTGGCGTAGATTTCTTTCGGTATTAATTAGGAGTACAAATTATAAAGTGAGCACTTTAAAACATGTGTGCCCTTACAAAAAAATCTCAAATTATTTCTTATCAGAGTAACGCCTTTGGGTAAAGTTGAATTTCAGACAGGAGAAACATTAATTTTATTAATAATAATATAAAATCTTGAAAAGGGGATTCCCAGTTAGAATTACATACTGAGGTAGCCACGGGCCTGTGCGCGCTTACGTCCTATTAAGTAGGCTACCAATACGATTACTACCAAAATTGCCAGAACACATCCAACTGCAATTGGCACCACATCTGGGGTATCAGTTATACAATCTTCAGCTGTAACAAATTAGAAAAATGTATAATTAGATATGAAAAACTATCGTTTTTTTCCGATGTTTTGACATATGAAATGAAAATCACACCAACTGATAGTTTTTCATTTGCTCTTGCACAATAAAAAATATGATTGCTTTTTCCATTAAATTACGCTAACACGCATTCGGTCCCTTTCTGCGAGGACGGTCACATTTGAATAAAATGGAATATCTGTTTTTGAACGAGGTTTATTGATTCAATTGTGTACCTATTGAGAACGTAGTATTTTTCTCAGTTCAAAAACTAAATTATACATAGTGAACAAAAAAAGTTGTTTCTTTTCTTTCACATGTCAAAACGTCGATAAATTTTCGCACTGAAATTTAAGAATGTATGAAAATATGTGAATGATAATGGCTAAGGAGTAAAAACAACATTATTTGTATACTATATGATAAAAAGTGTAGTCCAAATTATAGAAATATATTAGAGAAGAACGCATGTAAAGTAGACGAGTGCCATAAGCGCAAGTGTTATACTTTTTCTTCTAACATGAAATATCAAATTAATTCAGTGCCTATATGATAATCTTAATACAAAAGTTACACTTTTTACGCTTTAAATTTACTAATTCCCAATTTAATGGGTTCAAAATGATATGTTTTTTTTTTTTAAATGCGGTAAATTGTAGTACTAGAGGACCTTATTGTAGGCGCACAATCATAAGCCGCCATATACCAAATAAAAAAAAAATTGTAAATAACGCGAACAGTATATCACTAATAAAAAGTAACGACGAAAATGTTCAAACTTCATACAAATTTCAAGGTACATAATTTTTTGTTTGCGTAAAAGTTGTACCTTTTAACGTATCTCAACAAAATTGAAAACACTGGATTGTTTCAAAATGCTGGATATGATGTGCAATTTAAAATTGATTGGTTTTGTTACTGAAGAAAGTTATTATATTTTTTCTATAGCAGTTTCATAATTTGAGCTTCGAGTGTTCGAAACCTGTCGGCCTAATAAATAAAATTTTATTCTTTCACATAATAAATTTTACATTTTCGTGTGTAAAATTATTGGCTGAATTGGAATATCACAACAGATTCCATTGTAAAATTCATCGCTAGGTGGATTCTTACAATTTTTCGTTAAGTTACTCCGATACTAGAGGGTCCTTTTACTTACATCCAACAGAGATGTAAAATGCAATGGATTTTTTTTACAGTGCAGTTTTCAATCATAAGGATATAATAAAGTTCTCTGAAAAGTATTAAAGTAAACTTTATCTTATTACCGTGACCTTGAAACGTACACATTTCAGAATTTCAGGGATTAAGGGGCTGCCTCGGCTTTGTACCGATACGCCCACTATAAGCAACTTTTTCAACTGCACATGTATCGAAAGGCTTGGATCTATCTGAAATCAATCAATAATACTAATAATAAAACTGATACATACACCCGACTCTCAATGTTTCGAGGTCCCATGCAGTTTATCAGCTCAAGGGGCGCGAAATGGTTGCGCCTCTCACCTCATGCATTCCAATTGGAAACTGTTCAAACGGCCCCAATTTGCAGTTGAAAAAGTCGCGGCCCGTTACCCTGAATGCATACCAGTGTTTAAAAAACTACTAATTAAAAAACTACTTAAATATTTCGCGGAATAGTGAGTTTTGCAGCATATAGGAGTGCAGATAACTTTCTGCAGATAGTATTATAAACGGAAAGATACGTTAAAAAGGTCTTAAAAGTAATATGTCTCAAATGCAGAATGTATTATTTTACGACCTTTCAGTGTCACGAAATAAAATATCAAAAATTTGAAACTAGAGTATCAGATCGCATACTCTAACCTCAAATTTCGGACAGTTGATTGTATTTCGTAAAACTGAAAGCTCGTCAGTCAACAAAAGAATGGAACATGACGGATAAAAATAGATTCTGCACCTGACAAATATTAATATTCGTACATTTATGAGTTACTTTTATATTTCGAATATTTTTTAGAAAAAGTCTGCGTTCCCATGACGTCATGCTAAAATACTCAATTAAAACTAACGCAGACTTCTCGCTCTTCGGGCCTCTTTTTTTAATTGGTCGACCACTCGCGCGGACGTGACCGTACAGCCCGTACAGAAACCGTGGTAGAAGGCGGCGGAACTGCGGGATATGAAATAAGTGTGTATATGAGGAAGTTTACTGTACTTTGATTGAGTTGACCGTTTAAAAAATATGAGCATTTAATTAGCGCTGATCGAGTTCGGACAGGTTAAGAATCCAGGATTTTCGGTTCAGTCCGACTCAAAATTCTCTGGATAAACGAAGCAATGGAAATTATCTAGCATTATTTTGATAGTGCTTGAGATTGATTGATTGAATATGGTAATATGACAAAAAATTAATTTGAAAAATTAGACATTTTTAATGACTTTTCTCAAAGTGGTGGCAGTAATAGTACCAATTTTTTCAATGAAGGGTTGATATTTAGTTTATATATTTCAATAAAATTTTTATATCTAAAATTTTACAAGTTTGCAAGTAACTTTAATTATTATTCGGATTCTAGCAACATAATAATTACCAAAATTGTTCATATTGACAATATGAATCAATGGACTTATTTAAAAATTACTATGACCAACTTGCAATCATGAGACGTATGGATTACAAAATTGGTTTTAACGTTTGCAAGAGGAAAACTTTTTAAATATTTTAAATCTAGCAATACACTGCTTATAAAATGGGCACCAGTAAATACACCCATACTGAATCCATAGTACTCTGAAGCAGTTTCTTGACTTTGAAGTGCTTATATTTGCCCCAATAAAAATTGGCCCTATTAAAGGTTAAATAATATACAATTAAATCCTTTCGAAACTTTCCTACAGAGCTCGGAACTTTATATAATTTTAAATGATTCTGTGTAAAGAGTTTTCAGGCTTGCATTTTTTAAACTTAGACACACCCGAGTTGAAACTGTACAAGTTTAAACGGTTAGTTTAACCTTATATACATAGTCACGATTCTAACTGAAAGTGTTCATTTATACACGGCTTATTTCACTGAAATTTGAATTGTCAACTAAAATGGTATTTTAAGAATGCAGATGTTTACTACAGGGTCAGCCAAATAATAAATTTTAATTAAATTAAAAAATTTCACAATGACTTAAATTAAAATGACGGTTTATTATACATACCTTGGCCGAAGTTAATGGTTTTATCAGATCTAAAGGCTTGGAATTGCACGTTACTCAATTGAATGGTTCCTACTTTCACATTACTGCCTTCATTGGTCAAATTGAACTTAGGCGGATTGGCACAACGGTACGAGTTGCTCAATTTCGTCTGGAACTCGTCCTTCATGTGTACATACTTCAACGTCTTGTCTGAAAAAAACCCATTATTTAAAAATATATTTGATTACTTTTAATTAAGTAATATTTTAATTTATGTATTTACTAGACGTAGAGTTATAGTTTGGCAACTCCTGTGGCAAAATAACGAGTTCCAGATGGTGAAGAGTGTATTGCTTGCTCGAAACATTCTTCACGAAATGAATGGTGAGGGAATCATTGTCGGATCCTAAAGTTGAATTCCACGAAAGAGTGAGGATTTGTTCCATTGGATTGCAGCTTCCGTTAACAGCTACGCTCTTCGCGGGCAAATTGAGTTTTTGCGAAGAAGTGTTATTCTGCAAGATAATGAACATAAGTTAAAATAAAAAAATCTGCCCGCTTCGCGGATACATTCTCATAGCGCGCTTCGCTCGCTAGTTTGAGCGCGCGACTGTTCGTTCTCGCGCTGCGCGCTCGATAATACAATCAACTCGCGCTCCGCGCTCGGTCTTTGCATTATCCTCCACATTTGTGCACAGACCACAATGCGAAATTTTCTACATTGTATGTTAAAAATTATTATATCAAATTCCTATTACAATTTCTTTTTGTGTGTACCTTGGTTTGGCACTTCTTATTCAGATATTGCAAAATAATGTTCACATTTTATTTTTCCTGATCCTAATATGACCCTGTTGTGGTTGTTTAATCCTTTCCCCCTTTTTTAAGTA
>NC_046665.1:38052928-38073837 GCF_010883055.1 Belonocnema kinseyi
TAATTCAAACCCCTCATAAACTACAATCATAAAGTAAAGCTAAACCTTTTTTTTTTTAATTTGACATTAAAGAAGGTTCTCAAAGCACCTACGGCCTTGAAGATTACATTCTCATTGCCATAATCGCGCTTCGCGCTCTACTGTTAGATTATGCAGGCTCTAATTTTTAAAAATGTGGGCTTATCGAAAAATTCGAGTAAGTAGTTTAAAAATATATTTGGTACCTAGTGAAAATTTTTGGATCTATGAAAAAAAACTAATTTTTTCTATTTTTTGAAGATTTTCAAATTTTTGAAAAGTATATAACTTTTCTCATTTTCATCAAAATTAAAAATTTTATTTGGACAATTTGCAAGTCTTTTACCCATCTACAAGAAACTTTGACAAAAATTTATAAAATTTCAAAAACAAAAATTTAAAAATTTTGAAAATGCACTCAATTTTTTAATTTTGGTTCGAAATATCTGATTAACGGACTTAGCCTTTATTTTGGGGACCTTCAGAAATGTATCAAATGCGGACTCGATTGGACAAATTCTTCAAAAGTTAGCGTGGCTACAACATTTAGGTAACCATACATACAGACACCGAAAAAATTTTATGGTTTTCGAATTCTGTGAGTGCCGAAACATAAAGATCCGTTAAAACCAGAGATTGAAAATTTGGACGATTACATTACATTCTCAGGAATGAGAATGTAGCAAATTATTTAACTTCAGTATACTTGAGTGTAGAATGAGCACTGCTATTCTTATAACAGTAAGTTAAGAAGCAATAGCTTCACTATCCTATAAAGAAATGTAGAATTATTATAATAAATTGGAGTTACTTTTATCATAGAGAAATGCACGAAAAACTGTCTAACTTTAACGCATTTAGTTTTAAAAAAACAGCAAGAAATTAATTTCGAGTTACAACTTAGCTATATTAATTTATGAAAGAAGCGCTTTAAAAAAGCAACTGACTGCGAGAAACACGTTATTAAAGAACGGCGCGACCAAAAAACGCCGCACCTGGTACAGAAAATGCTGCATAACTTTTTAATATTCTGATAAAAAACAAAACAAAAAACACTTCAGAGCTATTACTTAGCTCTAGCAAATCGTGAAATGAACTATTAAAAGAATCAACCACCCACGAGAAAAACCCTTGTCAAAGGTACGGTGTGTCCCAAAAACAAAAATATTGACACACAAAGAATTATAGTACTTTTTTATCTTTAAAATAAAAAAAAAAAACAAGTAATCAGTTTCGATATCAATTTAGATATCATAAACAGCAAAGAAAGAAGGCTTTAGATTATTAAAAATGTTCAAATATATTTTTTATTTATTTAATTCTTTTTTATTATTTTATTATTATTATAAAATATTTAAAAAACACTTTATGATATTATGTATATTATTTTATTTATTTTATTTTTATTCACCAACATATTTGCTCCAAATCACAGACTATCGGACATGTTTACTTCAAATTTTGAGGTATTATGTTTCATGGTATACTTTTAGTGGTAGAGAAGCATAAATTTATCTAGTTTGTTATGAAAAATTATTACTTATGATTTTCTGGCCAAGTAAACGAAAAAGGTTCCAATATTTTGATTTGCAAAGTCGACCGACGTAAGTTTAGGCAGTCGAAATTTTCCAGAGGATCAAATATTCATAAGAATCTATGAAGGTTTAAAGTTCTAATGAACTATGAAGGTTTTATTGTCCCGAGAAGCGCCATGAGCACATAACTCAATGGCATACTGTCAGAAATTTTTCGGAGATTTCTCCGAAATTTTCGGGAAGCTATGATAACACTAACATTTCCGAAGTTTTAACTAACATTTCTTTGTAAAAATTTCGGAAAAAATTTTAGAATTTACTTAAAAGTCAGGAAAGTTTTCCTAACAAACTGGAGGGAAAATTCTGTAAAAGTTCGGAAATTTAAATAAAGTTACGGATTTTTTCCTAAGAAACTGTATGTAAAGTTCAGGAAAAATTCGTGAATTTACCTTAAAGTTACAGAATTTTTCGCATTACACAGGAGCGGAAATTTTAAAGTTCGGAAATTTCCCTTCTAGTTAATTGAATTTTGTCTAAAATATTGTTTGGGAATTTTCGTAAAAATTCAGGAGTCCATCAAAAAGTTAGGGTACTTAGTAAACAAATTAATTTATGTTTACCACGTATCAGAAAGATAACGTGACGTCCATTCTATACCTACAAACTCGAAATTTACTTCCATGCCTTAGTCGACAACTGTTTGCTTTTCCTGCCATCCACCTAACGGTTACATGTCCTTATTAATTCGTTTCCAACATTTTTAGCAAAAAATCCCGAAAGTTGTGACTATTTTTCGAAAAATGAAAAAAAAAAAACAATTTGCAAAACCTTCAGGTATATCGGACGACTGTTGCTATATAAATATAGATATAGCACAAGAAATATAATTAGAGACCACAGAATAGAAATTATATAGTATTTTAGAACTTAATTTGGTTAACTAAACCAAATATTTTAAATGAAGTTTCCTAGGTCAACCAAATATTTTATTCACACTTAATAACCATATTATATGGATGAAAAAACAACAAACACAATTAACCTTTCAGAAAATGGGATTATCGCATAAAAATTCTTAAAAAATCAAATACATTTTGTGTAAAATGCTTTTGTTTAAATGTAATTTTAAAAAAATGTTAGTTCAAAGTTAAGTTGAAATTTCACCTTGAGATTTGAGATTACTAATAATTTTCATTCTTGCTTTCAGCACCAATATTTCTTGAAATTATTATTGCTTTTTGAAAAATATTACAATTCTGATTTTCTCGGACCAGAACAATTTTTTGGTATCAAATATTCATTATTCTTATTCAACACCCTACACCTAAAGTCAAATTTTTTTTGTAGACAAAAAATGTAAAATTTAATTTTTAATTTCTACCGAAAGCCGTTTTTAACCCTTGCTTGCCACCTGCTAAGTAAAACGCTTGCCATCTGGAGCGCTACGCCACCTGGCGTAGAAAATTGATAATAAAAACAAAACTACTGGATAGATGTACTTGAACATTTTTTTTTATAACTTCGTGGAGTGTTAATTAAAGGCACAGTATAGGTTTTATAGACGAAATTAATATTTAAGTATATTAAGAAAATAACTGATTTTGGTGAAATTGAAAAAATGACTGTTTTTCAAAAAAAAAAAACTTTTTTTTTATTTTTGTGTAAAAGGAGCTAAAAATTTGGGGCTGTCTTCGTCTAGTATGCTACTATGATAAAAAAATAGTATTTAAATATCTATTGTAAAAAACATATTTATTTTAAGAAATTAAGGCTGGAATTTAGCGAAAAAATAAACTTTGCATTTTCAATCAAAAATCAGATTCTTAGAGCATACAAAAATATAAAATCCTAAAAAATTTTATTTGTAATTTGAAAATCAGATAATGAGTTACGGAGAGTATTAAAATTAATTTAAATATTGGCACAATCATTACACATGACAACACTGTGCATAGCACAAGCGGGACGTTGACATGATGAGCAAGCACTTGGTGTTTTTTTTATCATCTTTCCTTTTGCATAGAAGACATCGTTTATATCGATGGGTTCTACGAAGAAAAAGCTATCTTTTCGTTACCGTTAAGCATTAGGCTTACTTCATTTGGTTTGAAATTTAGTTAAAACGTGGAAGTTTTGAAATGAATATTTTTTTTTTAATTTCTTGTTTTGAAAGTTATAGGAGCAATTTTTCGAAAAATAATAGTTTATTTATTCCTCCTGAAAACTTAGCTAAATGAATTTAACCTAATTCTTAACGGTAACAAAAAGATAGCCTATTCTTCGTAGAACCCATTATTTCATTTTAAGCCATTATATACTGAAAAAATATTTACTCCAAAAAATCAATTCTGAACGTTCTTGCCATACTACGGTCCATAATATGGCCCCCAGATAAGTTTGAACTGCTGCCACAAACAGCCAAACTTACCTAGAGTAATGCTATTGAATTAAGCCTACGATTATGAGCCTTGGTGGCTCAGTTGGTTAGACGCACGGACTTGACCTCAGAGGTCCGGGGTTCGATCCCTGAGCCGGTACCTCTGGAAATTTTTCTATGTATATTTACCGAGGTTCTGGTGGTTAGGAATCCACCTTCAACTTTAGGCCCCCCCCCCATCGTGTACTTGACTGCAACCCAGTCCGTCAATGATGGGGTAAAACCCAGGCTTTGTCCAATATGTCGGGCACACTGCTCTCATCAGATCACTTGATTGCATTATAAAAATGCATCCGTGACTGATGATATATACAAAATTTAATTGTTTAAAACAATTAATTTTATTATAATGAAGTGGCTAACTTTTTTAGACCAAGTCTTTTCCATCCGCATTCAGAATCTCAATATTTCGGGAGTAAATTTGAATTTCTACTGAAACTGACGATTGTATCACTTTTATCGCAAAATACAACCGATTCTGTTCCTATTTGTAGTCAATGTCACTTTGAGATTGTCAAATGACACATCTATTTCCTCGAAACTGCATAATTTTTTTTAATCGAATTTGAACGGCTTTGAATCAGCAAGTTGAGCCATGAACACTTGATTCATCTCTAGGGTTTGTGTCGTAGCGTATAAAATATTCAAAAATGGTTTTACTTTCTAGTAACGTAAAAATAAATCTGAATACAATAAATATGTGAAGAGAAGAAAAATGTAACTAATTTTTCACGAAAAAAAATGTTCGTCATTAGAGTATGTATGAATATTATCAAAAATTTAGTAACATTATCTAACTTCTATAAAACACTTTTATTTGCACTTTTTAAATTAATGAGGCTTTTGTGAAAAATTATCTATATTTACGGTAGTCTTTTTTTTATACTGTAAGTAGAAATTAAGGGGTAAAGCTAAATTACACTGAAAAATGTATACCTTATCTTAGCGCTAAGTGAAAATCATTCTTTAGTGATTATTTTTTGCTGGCGATTAAGCACATAGTCTTTATATTCTATAGAATGAAGTTAATTCCTATTAAGAATCATTTTTTCGATGCAATGTCTAAAAGATTTCATGTATAAGCTTTTTTAAATTAAGGTGTAGAATTATAAAAAAGAATAAAATATTCAGTGTGAGTAGGCTTTATGCCCTTATTTTTGTACAAAAATTATGTAATTAAACTAAGTTCTAACTTTCATAGAAATTTGTATGATCAGGATTCGTAATGAAACTAAAAATCAATTAATTCAAAGAAATTCATGTTGGAAAATAAAATATTCGCAACTTTCCTATAGATGGCCGTGGCTACACATCTAAAAGCTGCCACTGAGATATCTGCTCGAGACAATAAACACTCGTAGTTAATAAACACTTTTAAATTAAAGTGAAACTTTACATCAAACTTCTACAGATTCTAATGAAAACTTCATCCACTGAAAGTTTTTGATTACCTAAACTTACAACGATAAACTTTGCGAATTAAAATATTGGAACCTTTTCGGCGTACACATTCAGAAAAATATTATTAAGAATTTTTCATAACAAAAAAGATAAATTTAACATTCTATACTCCTCAAAATATACCTTGAATAATAATTTATCAAAATTTAAAGACCAAATTACAAATATTCTATGATTTAAAGCGAGTTGAAGTGATTGTATGTTTAAAATATTAACATTCACAAATGTTTTCAAAACTGTCGAGAAGCCTTCCCACACCACCAGCGATCAGACTTTGTATGCCCTTCTACGATCCGACAGTTCAATTATCGTTAAAATAAAGTATTATATGCTTTTAGGTGGTATTAACTGACTATAACATCATATTTACTATTTTAATGAAATAAGCTATATTTTATTTTCGTAACAAATTCGAAAATTTCCACTAATTGCTCGGTACTCGGATTTTCTTTCATTAATTACATTTATATCATGTCAGTCAGCATAAAAAAATATTTATCCCAATATCATTATCGGAATACGGTTTTTATCTACCCACGCATTCGGATATATATATATATATATGAAAAAATGATAAATTTACACTAAAGGTTCGGTTCTCAAATTTTTTTTCATTAATTACTTGCGACTTGATGCTCGATATGACGTTATAATGAGTTATTACAATTTAAGACCATTTATTACATAATTTCTTCAATAATTAAACAAACAAAACAATTGATTTGAGTAATTATTTAAAATCTTATATTTTCGTTGATAAAAGTTGCGAAGTTCAGTGACAAATACTCAGTGATATAACTAATAATAAAAATTATTGATAAGCTTTGGCGAATTTCACTGTGGAGAAGTTGATGCTTATCACGCAGAGCAAGCAATCTTTTGTCTGTTTATTGATCTTAATCTTTAAATTTTGATTAGCATAATTGGAAGCGCTTTATCTCTCGTATAATAATACGAGCGAGTACATCCGGCGACATTTTTAAATATTCATACTTTCGACTTTGGTCAATATTCTGATACAATGTTGGGTGCAAATATGAAAAAAAAAATTTCTTGAATATTTCTACAAATGCAATATGACAAAAGAAATTAAAATAATTAACTATATATAATTTTCAATCATTAAAATAAAAACTATAAAGGACTTTAAAGAGTATACAAGATTCCACTTTTTCTTATGATTCACAAAAGAGGCATACATTGTCGAAATATAAATAAATACCGATCTAATAAAATTTGTTATTTAATTAGAGAATTATATAAACATCCATTTATTTGAAATGAACAAATAATTTGAAGAACTGAGAAATTTTTGTTTTAAAATATTTTAAATTGTGGTGAACTCACATGAAAGTTATTAGAAAAAGTTATGGAGAACGGATATATAAACTGGAAGAACAAACTTTAATGTATATTAAGTAATATTTCCATACTGCAAAGATTTTTTTTCAAAAATAAAACTGTCCTAATTCGATTTGAGACTAGTGAAATTTAAATTTTAGAAATTAAACATTACTTAAATTTGATTTAATTTTTTTCAAGAGAAATCTATAATCTGAATATAACGTTTCTTTTTTCTACCATAATCTGTTTCAGTGGCCTTCTTATACCCTTAGAAGTAACAAAACGTGACTTAAGTGACCGCGTGCCCGGCCTAATGATATTTTGCAAAAATTAAGAGTATAATAAATTATTAAGGAGGAAAAAGTCCAACTTCGGTATCGTAATAACACCTGGGAAAAAGTTGTAACTGTGTTCTTATAAAATACAAGAAAGAGTTGAGAAAATTACTTATTTTCTGAGTGTTTCACAACACTACATATATTGCGCTTCTAATTTTGCAAATTTATATTAAATTTCTAAAAAGACAACAAATTTTCCCATTGTAGCAACAGAAGGTAATAATAATTCTGCACTAAAAATGTCCTAAATATCTTTTTACTTCTAAAAATTCAATAATAAATATAATTATTGAAGTTTGCATTGACATAGTCCGAGTAGCCAGGAACACTTATGCCGTTTCAAATTTAACATACAGAGAACCGTTTTTAAGTTAGAGGGTTGTAAGCAATAGATTTTGTACTACAATTGATATATTTGCAGCTAAATATTTCGGTACTTATTGGATTAAGAAATTACAAAAATTGAAGTCTTTTGTCAAGACACTTGCTCCACGAATAAAAAAGAAATTTTCTGACAAAGCTAAAACTTTTGTTAATGTATCAATTTAAAAATTATTTACAAAGTCGATGCTATAACTTTTGTGAAAATCTTGACGAAATCACGCTGTTCACAAATGGCTTTCATTTTTAAACGTATTTCTCAAATTAGATGAAAGACAAACTGTGACTTTTAGAGATTTTCTTTTAATTCCAAGAATTTGTTAAATATGGCCCTATAAACGATTAATTACAAAATAATCTTTGGTATGTGCCAGCTGCAATTTTACAGTTATGATTGTCGACTTTTAAAATTATGTAACTGGTAGCTTCCCAATAATATTTCTCTCTGTTACCACTCTGAAAAAAAATCGTTCTTTTCTTAATAACAATTATTATCAACAAAAATATAGGTTTAACTCACCTGGCTTCGTTTCTTCGCGTTTCTTGAATCAAGCCCAAATAACAACTTTTATTTCCCTTACACTTTCTCTTAATTCAAATAATTTGTTACTTACGGCCTTAATAACAATGAATATAAAAATAAAACATGTCTGTGCCAGCGGCAACTCTATAGTTAAGATTTTCGATTTTATTTTGATTTAATTGTCTGTTAGTTTTTTAATAATATTTCTCCCTGCACTCTGAAAACTTCGTTCATTTTTTAATAACAAGTAACAATAACAGGTACACCTTATACCAGTACTAACATTTGATCCAATTAAACCTCAAGAAAGCTTCTTTTTCTTGATAATGTTTTGTTGCACAAACCAAAAATATTAAGAAACAACAGTGTTAAATCCAGATTTTATATTATTATTAAGTGTTTTTATTTAACTTTTACTCGGGTAAACCCGGTTATTATTATTAAATTAAACTTTTACTAAAAAGCAAAATTAAAATAAAATAAACTAACAATAAAATCGAAAAACTGAACTGTGAAATTGTAGCTGTAACATAACAAAGATTATTTTTAAATTACTTGTTTTAAGGCCATCATTCACCAATGCTTTGAATTAAGAGCAAACATAAGAGATAAAAGTTTTTCTTTGTGTCCGATTCAAGAAACGCGAATAAAAGGAGCAGGTTCGTTAAACCTATATTTTCGTTGATAACAATTGTTATTGACCAAAGAACGATTTTATCAGAGTGAAAACAGATATAAATATTATTAGGAAGCTAACAGATAAATAACTAAAAATAAAATCGAAAATCTTGACTGTAAAATTGCAGCTGGAACAGACCAAACACAAAAAGAATATCTATAAGAGAAAAAAAGTTAATTTTTTCATATAATTTGAGAAACACGTTTAAAAAAGGAAAGCTATATAATAAAAAATACGTATTTTTTCATAAAAACTGTTATTACTGAAAAAAACGCGTAGTGATTTTTACAAAACTTATAGCATCCATTTGGTAAATAAAGTGTTTTACATACTAAGAAGTACACCAAATTCAACACGTAGATGTTAAAAAAGTAGCAATTTTAAAACTTCTATACTTGAATTTACAAAGCACTTTAACACGTATATATTAATAAAACTTTTAGCTGTGTCTGAATTTTTTTTCCGCAGAGCAAGTGTCCTGAGAAATGATTTACATTTTCTCTCCCTCGAAATTTATCGGTCTAATATGGTCTAATAGTTGCCGAGATATACAGCCGAAAATATGTCAATTTTTATGCAAATTCAATTGTTTATAACGCTCTAACTTAACCCTTTAAGGCATAGTGGCATGTATTGATGCCACCGTTTTACCATTATATTTTCACGTAATATTTTCGACTCGAGATAATCCTGCCGGCGTTTTTGCATTCTTAGGTCAAAATATTACACGAGAACATACCTTGATGGTTGTAAAGTTATTTGTCAGATTTTTTAAGTTGTTGTAAATAAACAAAGTGTAGAATAGGATTTTTTCAACAAACAAAAAAATCAATTTCCACGAACTGAGATGGAATTTCTTTGACAAGATCTCTGTCTGGGGGGTTTCACGGTCGCTCATCAAGAATCTGAGATCGAAATTTCAAATTTCATATTCCAAGATGGCGGATTTAAAACGGCCGTTAGCTCTGGGCAATGCCAAGAACGATGACATAGGATATAGGTCATAGATGACTTTCATATTCTTAGCCTGCCAGACTGGATCCGCCACTCTCAATTTCGCAATTCTGACGTTGGACCCGCCATTTTGAATTTCGTTGTCCTAACAGAATCATATTGAGCGACCTTGAAAACCCCTGATTGAACATTTTCGAGTCATTCCTATTTTTTCCATAATTCAGTCTGCTATCATGGGTCCGCCATTTTGAATTTTGTGATCCTGGCAACAGAATCATATTTAGCGACCTTGAAAACACTGGAGTGAATATTTTCGAGTCATTCTTATTACATTCCCATCAGAGACGGTATTAGATTTGTGTAACCCCCCCCCCCAGTTTTTGTCAAATGTCTACGTTTTGAGACCCTCTGAATCCGAAAAATAGGTTTTTACGAATGTGTCTATCGGTCTGTCTGTATGTATTCCTGTCTGTGAGCACGATTACTTTTCAAAAAATCATTCTATTAGATTGGCCACAGTTACACTCTTTTAGTGTCCTAAACTAAAGGTCAAGCTCTTTAGCCAGCCATTTTGAATGAACATTCAAAAAGGGAGCGTATTTTGAATATTTTTGAGACCACTTTTTTCAAACCTTAAAATTTTACTGTACGGATACTTACAGTATTCAAAACATTGAACAATTAATCTTGATGACTTCTTTCATTAAACCAAAAATTACCAGATTTAAAGCATTTACAAAAATTCAAATTTTGACAGCATACTAAATAAGGGAAAATCAAAAATTACACTTTTCCATGCAATAATTTCAAAGTATCTCAAAGATTCTAAAATATACCAATGCATTTAAAAAAACATTATATATATATAAATGAAAAAAATTGGAAATGAGTAAATTCAGTTTACGGAAAAACGACAAAAGTTGCAATAAAATACTTAATAACCAAATTCTTTTTAAAGAATGCGCATTTCTTTTAAATGGGACAATGAAACTACGTCTCTTTTAGTACCAATGCTAGTTATGAATTATAGTCATATACGTTTATGGGAATGAGATAAAATCTCAGGGATAAACTCGAGTGCGAAGCATGAGATACGTGATAAGAATGTGTTCGTTAAAGCCAAAGGAACTTTAACAAAAGAGAATTCACAATCACCAAATTACTGTTGTCGATGCTTTCAGCTTTAGTTTTAAAAAGTCTATGCACAAAGATCGAATGCGTAGCGTGAGGTAATTACATTATCAAGGGCGAAGCTCGAGAACCAACAGTCGCCCGCCCTAGGCGCATTCAAACTTGCTTTTTCCATAATTTCAGTCCGCCAATGTTTCTTGTTTTTCGTGATCCTGGCAACAGAATCATATTCAGCGACATTGAAACCCCCCGAGTGAGCATTTTCGAGTCATTCTTATTTTTTCCATAATTTCAGTCCGCCATATTAGATCTGACATTTTTGAATTTTGAATATTCCTTAAATCTGACCCTATTTTCGAAATTAGCGACCTCAAAAAAAGCCTTTATATACCCAGTTTCGAAGAATTTGACTCAAAGGAAAAATGTGTGCTTCAAAGGGTTAAAAAAGTTCGTTGTGTGAAAGACATTCGAGATCTGTTTTTTCATGAACTTTTCAAACATAATTAAAAAAAAAAAATGTTTTTTTCATAACATAATTATTTTTGCATGGTAAGGGTTGGCAAGTAAACGGAATTTGGAAGCAATTTAGACTTCACTTTGGGCGTGATATGATGCTGGTACCCTCTTGGCTTTACAATTATTCAAGAGTTGTTTTCCCAACAAATTGACATTCTTCTGCAACGTTGCCACATTGCATGTTAATTTTTGTTAACAAGTTAAATTACACCACTGAAAAATTAATTATGTGTAGTAATCGGTGGTGAGTTCTCAGTTTATCAAAATTTAAGAATTTTAGGAAGATCCTTCTATGCTCATAAATTTTCTGTTGGTGTTCTAATTATATAACTTGGATTTTAGAATATAAATCTGCGGTTTATGTCATTCTGCTCGGATGGGCAATATGATTAAAAATTCTTGTATTTTGCAAAATGACGCGGAATATATAATATCATGAAATATATAATGAAAATAAATATATACCGTCATATTCGATGGGTACATGATCTCGAACTGAACAGCCATTTCAACAACAATGCAAGTTTCATTAGTGCCATTCCAGAACCATTTTCCAGTTTCAAGTGGTACGGGAGTTGGTGGTGCTTTGGTGGTTGGAGGGCCTGACGTGGTCGAGGGCACTGTGCTGCTAGTTGGAGGTGAAGGTGTTGTTGGAGTGGTGGTTGGAGCCGTAGGTTTTGTGGGCGTTGTTGTTGATTCTGTTGTTGTAGTGCTTGGTGTAGTAGATGTTGGGGTGGTGGTTGGAGGTGTAGGTTTTGTGGGTGTTGTCGTTGATTCTGTTATTGTAGTTGGGGCAGTAGTAGATGGGGTTGCAGTGCTTGTTGTATTAACAGTTGTCGTTGAAGGTTCAGGTTCAGGTTCAGGTGGTGATTTACTAGTCGTGGCTTTTGGAGTAGTCACTACTCGTGCAGTTATACTGCCTGCATCTTCAGCAGCTAAAAGAAATAGATGATATCATTAGTAATAACTGAATGCTCATAACTTGAAAATCAATTTTACCTTATCTTAAATTCAATCATTAGCTTCAAATCTATTTGATACATTTTTTTAGAAAAATCACAAACTTAGTCATTAAATTTTTTTTAACTGATAAGGAAACGCGGTGTTATTTATAGCAATACTCATTTTTGAAGAACTAAAAAATACTGTTAAAAACCTGTAAAGTCATTTTGGCCTCATTCGTGGACCAAGCACATTTTTAGGGTGATTATTTTTCATCTTAAATTTTCAAACTGAATTTATCGGGATTCAAATGCTTGCTCAGATTTATTTATAGAATTGTGCACGCACACGACTTTGTAAGCAACTGATAAAGGACTCGGGATATTAAATAACCTACTTTCATACGTTATATGTACTGGATACAAAATGCGAATCAACATTCTTTAACTACTCCCATGACTAACGTTTAAGATTCAAGTTTCACATTATCGATATTTTTAATAAACAATAAAAAAACTGAGAATTTACCGAGAAGGGCCAGCTAATTCTATGAATTATTCTTTAATTCCAACAGGTCAGAGATCTTCTGAAATACAAACTAGGCCAAGCATTTATTTTATAAGTTTGACGAGCTTACAATTTGAATTCCAAAAGTGTACTTCAAATAAAAAATTTTACATCTCACTGATTAAAAAAAATATATTCCTTGCTGAAGATTTAAAGTAATCGGTCAAATAATCAGAAAATCCAATATATATTTAACGTATGGTATTGTTTAATCATTCTCGTGCTCTATGTGCTGAGAATAGTAGGAGTGAATATTTCCGTTAGGATTCTACGAAAAATTTCATTACCAACGACCACGAGTCATAGGTCAAGTTTGCGTGTATCCTATTTTTCTTCACTTATATTGAAAAAAATGCATACACACAAATGGAAACATTTGTGACTTTTCATAATTAATTGAAATGTATAATGTATATTTCTGCATCAAAAACCTTGATTATCTCAAGTTGAAAGTAATATATTAAGTTTAGATTTTCTTTCGTAGCAGGATTAATCATGAACCATCTGTTGTTTTTTCTTGTTCAAAAGTAATAGTTGAAACATTAAAATATTGTGAAAGAAATAATTAATTTAAAGGAATATAATTATGAAGTAAAAAAAACATAGATAAATTACATCTTTGTTCTGAATCTGTGGAATTATTTCCGGATTACGTAACTCTAGGTATCTATTTTATTATTTAAAAATCGTTACAGTTCTTAAGTTTCTGGGTGATTGCACCTCAAGACAAAAGGACATGAGGGGACGACCGAGGGAAAGAGTTTTTTTTATATTAGAAGATGTTATAAAGACAGAAAATCGAGCAGTCACAGAAAAAGGAATACATAAATGTAAACTACTATCTTTTCAAATAATGTGGAAACATACGAAGAATCGCACAAGCACAGGATTTATGTTCTTTATCTTGTGGAGTCTTATCTAATATTGACGCAAGCCTTCCGTCCATTATATTTTTATACAAAGTGGAGAATAGGCCCTCATATGTGAATTTTTAGTCCCACTTTTATTAAATAAATATACAAATTTGTTAAATGAGGAAGAATAAAGAATCGCTTTAAAAATGGTAGATAAAATTACAAAAAATTAATTCCTGAACCCCAAGAATTAATTTTCTTTCATCATAAATTGCATATTTTACGACTAAAATACTTTTATCATTTACATTAATCATCAGTATAGTGACAAACAAAAAAGCTTTGGCTTAAATCGAAAATTATTTAAATAAATATAGACATTTACTTAATATAATGTTAACTTTTGCACAATTATACATTTTTTTAAACCTTAAAGTCTCTGATGATTGGGAATTTTGTAATATATGAATTACAATTACAATTTTACAAAAATTATTACGGCTTCCAATTAAAAGTAAAATTATAGAATTTTGATGAAATCTCTGTTCAAAATTATTTAATTGCGTCCGGTATTAATGAAGTTCCTATTTGAAAACATTTTAAAAAAATAATTTATAATGTTAACGATTTAAGCATTCAGACCTTTAATTGAAAATATTTAAAAAATTTTAAAGTTCTACTTTAAAATTTATTAAAATTAAAACACTTTCAACTGTAAGATATTTTATTTAATCTTCAACGTTAAAATTGTAGAACTTTAAATGATCCAGTAGTTTGAGCCTAAAAACTTTTTTTTTGTATAATTTTAAATTGGCCGACTTTGAGTTTGTCACTCTGAGTGTATTCAATTTCAATTGTTCACATATTAAGGCTGTATTTTAATTCTGTACTGAATATTTCAATTTTAACAGAATTTCATTCAAAATTGTTAATTTCAAATCGTTTTAATTAAAGGGTATTCAAATTTGACAACTTTTCATTCAGAATTGTTAAATTTCAAATTATGTAAATTAGAATACATCAAAATTTAAGTTTATAAATTACATTTTACTAATTTAAATCTTTGGGCAATTTTTTAAAGCTTTGGGCAATCTTTTAAATTTATCCGAAATGTTTGCGAAATATTTGAAATCTTTGGAAATATTTGCGAGATATTAATAATATTTTATAATATTTTTGAAATATTTGGGAAATCATTAATATTTGCCCATAAGAATTTTATATATGCATTTATTATTTACTATATACAGAGATGACAGCGCGGAAGGAGCTCAAAAAAAGGGAAATAGGGTAATTTTCTCAAGAAGAGGGGGGAAAATAGGGGAAACATTTATTTTACATGCCACTTCATACACTTCTAGATCATTTGCAATTACTTCTGCTATTAAGAATTCATTTTTAAGAATTGAATATACACCAAACTCTCGCTTTCAGTCAAGTGTCGAGGTTGCCTTCACATAACCTTGGACTGATTTCGGGGGGACAGAAACGTAAACAGTGAGGCAATAAAAATATATGTGCCTCAATTTTTTCTAGTGTCGAATAGTCTTAGTTATTGACCGTTGAAAAGCAGTGTACCGGTAGTGGCGTATTGGCCGTTTAAGGGTTAAAAAGAAATCCATTTTGAAAAAATGAATTTAAGAAATTTAATGAAAAGAAAAAAGTGCCTCGCTACCAGAATTGAACAATACAACAATAATGAAAAAAAGAGTGAAGTAAGCATGCATTTTTTATCTTTCTAAAGATATTTTTTATTATGAAAATGTTTATAATTTTTCTTAGTAAGAGAATGTTGATAATACTGAAAAATAAACTGGAAAATTACCATGATTATAAGCAAATCCATATATCTTGCTCCAGTATTACAATTTGATTTGTATGTGTTTACCATGTTTCCCAACTTGCTGAAAGTCAATGTTCTTATTTATTTTTTTTTGCGAAATATTTCAATAATATTTGTATTCATGAAAATTGTATACATATACACGTTATAACTCAAAATAAATATTGGAGAAACTGATTGTCAGATAAAAATTCACGATGAAAATTAATTTGAATACCTAATTCTAATAAGTGACTAAGAATAATGGAAAATTAAATAATAGTTTGTTTAGATAAACGAATTAAGGATTTATTGTTAGACAGTGCCCAGTGGGCACACACGTCCTAAACTTGTCCTATATACGGTCTTTCGGCGGACGTCTTAAGAACGTCCTGAGGACCTTTTAAAGACATTAAAAGATCCAAAGGATGTCTTAAAGACGTCAAATCATATGACACAGATGTACATTCTAAGGACGTCTTTAGAACGTCCCGGTGCCCATTGGATGGCAACAAACGCAAGAAATACTTCTTGGTAACAAAAAAAAACTTGTCTTGTATTTATCAAAGCAAAAATGTGATAAATTTTAAATCTGAAAAGTCGGAAAGTTACCAATCATCTCAATCACAAACAGTTTAAAACTAATTAAGTACATAGCTACGATTTCTTTCAAGCTCACTCATGTACTTCTGCATGTAATCTAATTTGAAAATGTACGTAACCTCAAAACATCTAAGAATATACTGCTGTTTTCTTTTTAATGCTTGTCGAACTAATGTTAAATTGGAGCAATGTGATATTCACAAGACAGATTTAATTATAAAACTATATTTAACGTTAATATTTTTGAAACAGTTGTAAAATATATATTTGTTTAATTTGGAATGTTAAATTTCGGAGAACTGCAAAATATGTACGACTCCCAAGCCATAAAAATATCATTTTAGAAGGGCGGATAATAAAGAACTCTTGAAGCAATGTAATGACAAAGATATGTCAGTGAACTTGTATCCAATTGGATAAACCGTTTTTAACTTTGGCAACTGACAGGGCAACAAAACTCGCAATTATTAATACAAAACTCGTTTTATCTTCTTATTAGAATCACATTTCTGCTAATAGCGTAAATTGTATAAATCAAAGATATTTGGTAACAAAATTCACATTAGTCATTGCGAAAGCATGCGGCACAAGTGAGAATCGACAATGGAGAGCAAACGAAGAGACTTCGTAATTGTTTTCGGAACAAAGTATGCAGGTATTGAAGAAAGCAATCAAGCCAGGGAAACTGGCGACTCTTGAATTATGCGCATTCAAATGAAAAATGCGATAAACAGGCCATCATGACAATCAAGATGCAACGTCATGAACACTCGGCTAGAGACTGATATTTCAGTAACAAATCATTCAAAAATGGGAGGCTAGTCGATTAATTTGATCATGGGTCGTAATTACCTGATACGAGTATTACTGCTGAGCAGAGCAAAAGTAGAACCTTTGGCAGCATCATTTCTAGTCTGCCGATGATTGCACTAAGTCACTACTAGGAATAATTACTACAGACCAGTCACCGCACTAACAAGAAAAAAACACCGCAAACTACGACACACTACGCCTAATGAAGTCTACAAGATTGGGGAATTCCAATGAAGTATGTGAATGTGTGTAGAGGCGGAATGAGCTAGAAAAATAGCAGAAGAGCCTCCTCGACTCCGCCTCCGTTTGCGTTTTGAAACTAATCAAAAAACACCGTTCCGTTTTCCGAAAGCAAGTTTCGTCATTTCATCAAGTGCGCATGCTCAAGTTTTCTTAGAACCAATCACGTGACGTGTTTTTCGAGTATCGATTGTGATCAGCGATATACAAAGTAGCGCGAAAATTAAAATTGTTTTTTGCCTAACTCCTTTTTTTACTTAAATATATTGCTTATAACATTTATTTTTTAATTATACTTCTTTTTATTATTTGTAAGCATAAGAAAAAATGGTTTATTTATATATTTTTATTAAAAATAGTCACCAAATTAGAGAAAATAAGAATAGCAACAATATTAAATACTCAGTGCTAGAGAGTAATGAGTTTTTTATTTTGAAAAGTAACAGTAACGTTAAAACTTCACAAATTTCGAGCAAGGGTACTTTTTTTGCGGCGGTGTTACGTGTCTCCTGATCGTGGGATTTTTCGGCTTCGTGTAAAGCCGTAAATGCATGAGCACGAACCCGAGCCCTCCCGACTTCACGAATGGTGATCTACCGCTACGCATTAGGCAAATTTATTCTGGTTTTAAAATCCCGAATTACCATCAGAATGATTAGACTTATTTCGAAGGGGAAATTATCATTTACTGTAGCATGTAAATACGTGAGACGAGATTTTTTCATGAAATTTTTGTTTTCAAACAAATCGTTCAATTTTTAACCTTAGAAACGAATTTAAGCTAAAACAATAAGGACCGTGGTAACAAGCGTTCAATTCAGAAAAATTAAGAATTTTTATTCCAATGAATATGCGATTTTTCCTCCATCTAAAAATTCCTCAACGGGAACAGAAACAGTGCAAATCCTATTCCTCTCAATCGACTTAGTAAAATTTAACGAAAGCATTTATTTATCCTATTTTTCATTATTAAATCTTTTTATAACTTATAAATTCGAAAAACATTCAAATTCATATTTATTTATATTTTAATAATTTATTTAAACTTCTTAAAAGATGCAACAAAGAAATCTATGCGAATTTGTGAATTTAAATAATTTGAACTCTAGAGAGGGAGAGTTGAATTGGTGAGAATTAAAATTTCAGAATTTACATTCCGCATGAAGGAATTAAAAAAACGTATTACAAATATTTTGTGAACTTATTAGTAGGAATTAAATAAAATAAAAATATGACCACTTCTGAGGAATAAAAAATATCTCTGTGAGGTGCGTTACCGGTACAATTAGAAGGAATTAAATATATTGAAAACACGTTCTCTTTGGGAGAATAGAAAACTATGGAATAGAAAGCTATGGAAATAGAAGTGAATAAGTTTAGCAAGTATCTTATTCTTATTGTGGCATTTTATACAAATGGAAAAATCGCGCATTCAAAATAATAGAATAATCTTCACTTTTGCGCTGAAATCTGAAAGTATTCATTTTTCTCTATTCTACGCTTATTACCGAGTATTCAACCAAAAATCCCTTATAAACAAAAAGTATTGGTAAGCATTGGATCCAGTACTTTTTCGTGAAAAAAGAATGAGATCCAACACTTACCAATACTTCTTTTTCGTTGGACTATATAGTTAAATTTTCGGATAAAATGGAATTTTCAACAAAATAGTTCAATTTTCAACGAAATAAATTAATTTTAAAGTAAAAAGATTGATTTTTAACCAAAAATAGAACAGTTCAATTTTCAGCTCAAAAATAAATTTCGAATAAAAAAAATAATCAAATCTGCAACTAAATAGTGAAACTTTTGACCAAAAAAATAAATTCACAAACAAGAAAAAATCACTTTTTAACTGAAAATTGAAGTTTATACTAAGTTTTCAGTTGAAAAAATTAAGTTACAAAAAAAAAAAAAAATTTTCAACCTAAAAAAGGAATCTCCAGCTAAAAAATATAAATTTCCAAACAAGAAGAATAATTTTTTACTAAAGAAAATGATTTTTCAATTAAAAACGAAAAATTTGCAGGCAAACAAGAAAGCAATTTCCAATAAAAATGCTTAATTTTCAAACAACATGCTATCGACAAAAAACGATTTCACTATACTGGTCGACAGCATAACATTAGAACTCGAAGAACTTCAATGTTCATTTAAAAAAAAATGTTCTCGTTGTTATCCTTAAGGGCATGTGACACAGCTAAATACCTATATTACCGATCTCACTTTATCAGTTCACTGAATGTTTCTTTGAGCCTAAGAACTTTTTTTGTGAATAAAATATCGAGCTGAGATTTTGAAAAATGTATTAGAGTATAATAAAGTACGTTTAGGTACTGCATTTTGGTATGAACTTCACTAAAAATTATTTTATCTTTTTTCTGAACCTCGACATTTTTTGAACGTTCGACCTTCTTTTATACATAAAATATCGGTCTCAAACTTTGAGAAATGCAGGAGCCGAAAGAAAACTACGTTAATGTACAAAGCTTAATAATAAAAGATGTAAAAAAATATATTTCAACTATCAATTCCATCAGCATCAGCCGGCAACGACGTTGTACACGAAAATACGAAACTACCGAAATGCAGTACCTAATATCGCCGCAAAAAATCAAGACCCCCCACTTTAGAAGGCAATAACTCCGCAGAGAAAAATGTGAGGAGGTTCGAATAAGTAGCACACGAATCCGCTAAGTTTTCTCTATAAAATGGTGTTTCTGTAATTTGCGTAAAAAATGGCACTCCGAGCTAATTAGCAAAATACAAGTAAAAATGCTGCCGCGAGGCCCATTGTTGAGACACGTTCACTTTCACATGACGCCAGAGCTAAGAATATGTTGGAAAAAATTTGAAAATATTCTTGAGTGTGCTACAACATGTTTAGAATCCACTAGAGACCTTCAAATTTAAAATATTTTAAAATGTCACTTTTGCAAGGAATTTTGTTGAATGTGTTTATTTAGGGATTGAATGGAGCTATCGCGCTGTTTAATGGCTTAAAATGTGTAGTAATGTACCTTGATTCCTATTTCGACCACAAAACTGAATAAAAATTATAATTTCGCGATTAAAGTCGCTCAGAATAATTCTGAGTTTAATGAAGAGTGGAGCGTGGCACAGTAGTAGAAAAAAGTGTAGAAAAAAAATGTCCGTCATATTTCCCAGCGGCAGGCAGCCGTTTTCTCCAGATTTTCTCACAGATGCTGCTAGCTCAGCAGGGCTGTCTCAAAGTTTTGAGGTGGGCTGCGCTCTTCTCTCCTGATATAAAATCTTGATATTATAATACAGTATCAAGCTTGCACACGAATTATCTTGTATTTTGTTTATTTAATATAGTACACTTATTTCGGTATTATAATAGAATTTTGTCATTATTAGGCTGTTAATTCGCTACTGAAATGCGTGAAAGATTTGTTTATATGAGCAATTCCATGTGCGCATGTTTTTTTGAATTTATTCTTAATAAGATAATGTTGCACCATATGTAGTGTGATACAAATATTTTTCCATTTAGCCGAAAAGAAAGTGTGGACTTTTTTGGAAACTGAAAATAGAGTACTTCACACATTCACCATTTTTTAAATATTTCCTCTTTGTCTCGCCATTTTTAAGAAATTTGAACTCTTTTCCTTATTGTTTCGCCTAAATGTTATTATTATTATTATTATTACACCATTAAGCCATTTCCCTTTCGGGGTAGGCGTGACTCACTCGGCAGGGGAAAGGAGTAGTGTGTGGATGGGATAGA
>NC_046665.1:38073937-38078105 GCF_010883055.1 Belonocnema kinseyi
CCTAACCTCAGTGACACAGACTTTTTCAATTGAGTTTTCCAACGCATCGTGTTCAACATCGCAGTTGTGGTGTCCTATAGCTTCATCTCCGAATTGTCTCTTTTTTTATTTTGTTTGTTTGAAAAGTCTACTCTTATACTTTTTCTTAACATTTATATCCTTTGATTAAAAATGTTATTATTTAATAAAAAATGTAATAATATTTTTAAAAACTTAACCGCTTTGTTAATTTCTTTTTTCTTTGAAAACGAACAATTGTGGATAGAAAACTGGTCCTTTTGGAATCATGTTAAGAACTTAAGCCATTGTTAGTAATTTTTATGAAAATTGTAGTATTTGTTCTCGTAGGTGTTGAAAGAAAAACCCTAACATGATTTTTGAATAATTCCCGGAAATTACAGGATACACGAAATTGAAAATTTTGGTCTTTTTTCTTTGAACTCTCATAACTTTTGTGACTTTAATACTATTAAAGCTTTTTTTTAAATATTCGTAATATGGTGCAGTTCTGAACAAAAATTTCTTGAAACAAAAAAATGTCAAAACTTTCTCGAATTTTTCAAAAACGAATGTTTAAACTGAATTTCTGAAAAAATACCCAATTAAAAAAATTCATAGATAGCTCACAGTGTCCTCCAAATAATTCAATTTATAAATTAATTTTTGAAAAATCCAAGAAGTTTTTGAAATTTTTGGTTAAAAAAATATTTCTTGACAACTGTATCTTATTACAAATAATTCGAAAAAATACACTTTTACAGCAATAAAGTCATTAAAGTTATAAGAGTTAAATTAAAATGCAAAAAGCTCAATTTTTAATATATTCTAAGTTTTTGGAATTTTTCAGAAATTGTTTTATAGTTTTTCTTTCAACGCCTAAGAGAACAAATACTGCAATTCTCATTAAAATTTCGAACAATAGCTTACACTCTACAGATGACTTGACTCATATAAACTGTTGCTCATATAAACAAATTTTCCACGCATTTTAGTAGCGAATTAACAGCCTAATAATTACAAAATTATATTATAATACCGAAATAAGTTTACTGTATTGAATAAACAAAATACAAGATAATTCGTGTGCAAGATTGATACTGTATTATAATATCAAAATTTTATATCAGGAGAGAAGAGCGCAGCCTACCTCAAAACTTTTGAGACGGTCCTGCTGAGCTAGCAGCAGCTGTGAGAAAATCTGGAGAAAACGGCTGCCTGCCGCTGGGAAATATGATGGACCTTTTTTTTCTCCACTTTTTTCTACTACTGCGCCACGCGCCTCGCCTCATTAAACTTCGAATTATTCTGAGCGACTTTAATCGCGAAATTATAATTTTTATTTAGTTTTTGTGGTCGAAATAGGAATAAGGGACATTACTACACATTTTAATTAAACAGCGCGATAGCTCCATTCAATTCCTAAATAAAAACATTCAACAAAAATCCTTGCAAAACTGACAATTTTAAATATTCTTTAATTTGAAGGTCTCTACTAGATTCTAAACATGTTGTATCACACTCCAGAATTTTTTCAATTTTTTTCCAACATATTCTTAGCTCTGGCGTCATGTGAAAGTGAACGTGTCTCAACAATGGGCCTCGCGGCAGCATTTTTACTTGTATTTTGCTAATTAGCTCGGAACGATATTTTTTACGCAAATTACAGAAACACCATTTTATAAAGAAAACTTAGCGGATTCGTGTGGTTCTTATTCGAACCCCCTCACATTTTTCTCTGTGGAGCTATTGCCTTCTAAAGTGGGGGGTCTTGATTTTTTGGGACGATATTAAACGTACTTTATTGTACTCTAATACATTTCCCAAAGTTTCAGCTCGATATTTTATTTACAAAAAAGTTCTTAGGTTTAAAAAAACATTCAGCGAACTGATAAAGTGAGGTCGACAATCTAGGTATTTAGCTGTGTCACATGCCCTTAAGGGCATGCTCTTTGGCACTGACATCAATTTTGGACTAAATCGTCTAAACCGCAAAAAAATTAACATTAGCACTAAAATTTGCACATTCGTTGCAAATAAAAAAATTAGTATCTGCGCACACGTAATCTGTCATTATTTTTTGAGCATTTTTAGCGATTTCTAGCGGAGAAAAAAAGATGTCATGATTTTCATTTTTTTGGCCCTCACTATGTCCACACGGATTGACATATCGTGTTCAGCATTTAGGAAGTTATACAGAAAGCACTAAGGAACCTTTGTATATATCAAAATGTTTATAATTGCGAAGAAATTTTTTTAGTAAAATGCTACAAGAATAGAAAATAAACTTTTGACGTAAATAAAGTAAATGTCTCGATCAAAAAAAATCGAGAAACATCTTAGAATGTGATACTCGAAAATCCGTCCAAGTCCCATCTTGAGAAATGTGCATCTTCAGAAAATAATTAAAATTTTCTAATAGTTGTATATTCTTGTAAAATTTTTGTACTGCCGTGAAACAATTCTAAGTTAATAAAAAAATCAATAAAAATAAAATTTCACCCGGGGCCGAAAGACAAGGCTAGTCCGACGCTGAGGCCCGCCGGTTGGTTCACTTGTCAACATTAGTTATCAGCAGATCGATTCAACGTCAAAAATTAGAGAAGTTGGTTGGAGAACTCCGACGAGTAAATTCGAGCACATTGCTGGTGTTACTGTGTTTCAAATTTGAAATTTATCTTTTATTTTTAGGACCAAAAAAAAATGAAAATCATTTTACACACAAATTTCATGAACGAACTTAGTCACTTTATCTCAACTTTATCAACGTTCAAAGTTACTTTTTTTCTCCGCTAGAAATCTTTAAAAATGCCCAAAAAATAATTATAGGTTACGTGTATGCAGATACTTATTTGTTGATTTTCAACGAATGTGCAAATTTTATTGCTTATATTATTCTTTTTTTCAAGGTTTAGAGGATTTAGTCTAAAATTGGTGTCAGTGCTCAATATAAGCGAATCAAAAAATCTCAAATGCATGAAACCAAAAATGATCTGCAAAGTACTATAACTCGAATGGTAATATCCTATTTCATCAATTTATAAATAAACTTTTTTTAGAATTACCAATATATTGATGTATACAAACGTTCTTTAGTGCCTTTTATTTTATCTGTCGAAGTTTAAACACGATATCTCAATCCGTCTGGACCCAGTGAACACCAAAAAAAATGTTCATAACTGGGGACTAGTTTGGTCACGTGATGACCGAAGAGCATGCCCTGTTAAAAAAAATATTCAGTGAGCTGATAAAGTGAGGTCGGTAATATAGGTATTTGGCTGTGTCACGTGCATGTGATACTTACAGTTTCCTTGGCTTTTTTCCACAAAAATGAAAATTTTTACAAATTGAATTTGGAGATGCTATAAAATATCATAACGAACGTCCCCGGATTTTTTTTGAGAGATAATAATCAAATTGTAAAAAAAAATTTGTTTAAAATTACAAAGTTTCGGAGAATTAAATATTGTACCAATGTAAATATCACACACTCCACTGTGTGATTTTACAAAAGTATGTGAAATTACATCCTCTAGCGATGTAAATAAAAAGACCTTCGAACAGCAGTGTAATATTACACACTCGATAAAAATAAAATTACACATCCCCTCGTACGAACTTTACATTCATAAGGGAAAATCCAGTCGCAGCGTGTAAAAATACCATGCGTCGGTAAAATCACTTTCCTATGATTGAAAATTAAATCGATATTTTTAATTTTATCAAAGATCTTTAATTTTACCCTGGCGAAAGCAATTTTTGATTTATAATTAATTTGAAATTTAGAATAATTAATCAAATAATATGTGAATACGAAAGCGTCTCTCGTGTTCGCTGTTTATCGATGCCTTCATCCTTCAATTTTGGAACATTTTTATTTTTTATGCGAAGAAATTGACAGCTATGTTCAACTTTTTTGACAGCTTTCACACAAAGTATACCGAATCCGAGCTATTCCTATTTTGCCTTTTACAATTTTCTGCTATTGGAACGGAAAAAATGCGGTTATTCAAAACGTATATTTCATATTTTTTTATAGAATATTTAAACATCAAAAAATACCCATAGTATCTTATACGAGGGTGGATTGATAAGTTTCCGGCCTGACCAAGAGATGGCGCCACTAGGCCTACCTTGAGGTGGCGTTCTATAGTACCATCCTTAGATAGCT
>NC_046665.1:38078205-38093928 GCF_010883055.1 Belonocnema kinseyi
AGCCTTGGAGGAGATTATGTTGAGAAATAAAAAAAAAAATTCTTAAAAACGTTGTTTTTCTTGGTCAGGCCGGAAACTTATCAATCCACCCTCGTATGTTTTAGGTAAGTGGTAACGTGTCCGGCTTGTGTTTCTTCAATCTCCATGAAATTGTACGAAGTTTGAGCTTTCGAGAGTTCGAAACCTGTCGCCCTGATAAATTTGATTTTATTCTTTCACATAATGAATTTTACATTTTCGCATGTAAAATTATCGGCCGAATTGGAATATCACAAGAGATTCATAAGTTACTCCGATACAAGAGGGTCCTTTTATTTACATCCACCAGAGATGTAAAATTCAATACATTTTTTTTACAGTGTACGTCGTTTTTCATCTCTGGCTTTCCGATAATCTGGAAATTATTTATGAAATAAACTTTTTTGATTGCCTGCAAACAAGGTTAGTTCCGGAAGATTAGTCACTATGTTTATTTGTAAGTCCAAAGTTTTCGTTCAAAAATATTTTGTAGTTTGGAAGTAACCCTCGGGTGAATTGTAACACACCTAACCTCGAAATATACACGCACGTTGTTAGCAATATCAAAATTGAAAAAAATAAATAAAAAAAAAAGTGTGTGGGGACGTCCGTTAGCATGTTCGCTATCATTTCCCAAACTTTTAAGACAAAATATTTATTATTCTATAAAAAAAGCCGGCGGAACCTAAAACTGGTAAAATCGACAATTATCAAAGTATCACAAGCCCTTAAATGGGAAATGAATTATTAATTGAAACAAATAAGAAAGTCCAAATGTTTTTGGTTGAATTCAATCCTTTTTAGTTCGAAACAGTTTAGTATTTTTTTTTGCTTGAGAATGCATCTTTTTTGGTTGAAAATTATCTTTCTTGATAAAAATTAAAAAAATTGTTGAAATTTTTTTCTTTTTCAACTTAAAAGTCTTGTTTGGTTCAAAATTAATTTTTTGAACTGTAAATGTGGCTTCGATTTTTTGTTAAAAATTTTTTATTGGTAGAAAATTATTCTTCTTGTTTGGAAATTCATCTATTTTTGTTAAAAATTCATTTCTTTGGTTGTAAAAAACTGTTATGTTGAAAATTAATTTTCTTGTTGTTGAAAATTTTAATATTTTGTTAAAACTTCGTTTTTTTCGATTAGTAATCAACCAAAAATGTAACGGTTTTATTTTTGGTTGATTATTAACCGAAGAAACGAAGTTTTAACAAAATATTAATATGATTATTAATCATATTTTTACTGAAAATGTAACGATTTTATTATTGGTTGATTATTAACCGAAAAAAGCGAAGTTAAAACATTAAAGTGGTGGCGGCCGAAAAATCCCACGTTCTGGAGATACTGAATCAGCATCATTGATGTATTGATAAGGAGCGCAATATGGGAAAGCCCAATGAGACTTATACCAAAATTTAAATTATCACATCATATTGAAGATTCAGACAGCAAGTAAGAGGAATTTATATTCATTTTGTTGTAGTTATATGACGATAAAAAATTATGTTTACAATATCAATTTTTATATTCATTCACGCGAATTAATTATACCAAATGCTTGAATTTACACAGGTGGTCAATTTCGATATAAAATAAAAAATGTTACCATTTTTGGAACTCAGATTTGAAAAGGTATATTGTAAGGGTTGTAAATTAAAATTTTACAGGAAATTTGGGATCGTCGGGAAAGTGTCCAATTTTACTAAAGCTGCCCGTGTATCACGCCTTTTAACACTTACTGTCAATTGTAATATAAAATTAAAACAGCTGATAATTTTCGGAGCAAAGATTTAAAAAGATATTAGACAGTGAATATAAAAAAATTCAAATTAAATTCCCGATTACCGGAAAAATGCAAAATTTAAGAAAATCTGCCACGGTCACTTTTAATATGTGTAAGATAAAAAAGTGTCCAATTTAACACTTTTCAAATAATGAAAAATTAATTAAATTTTTGTTATGCCCCTAGGCAACATTTTTTTAGAATCCGGGGTCCATAAACTATATAATTTTTTATTTTATATTAAAATTGAAAAAAAAAATTGTTGAGCATTCGTCGTTTTTGAAAGAATATTAGTCTTTTTGTTCGTAAACTCATTATTCTTTTTTGAAAATTTCACTATTTCTTTGTAGATTCGATATTTTTCTCATTCAAATTTAATGTTTGAACTGGAAATTTAAATGTTCCATTTTTGGTTAAAAATTTATCTTTTTTTCTTCAAACTTAATTTCTTTCGTTAAAAATCGAACTATTTCGTTGAAATTTCCAGTTTTTATTTAAAAGAGAACATTTTTGGTTGAATAATTATTTCTTCAGTTAAAAATTCATCGTCTTTGGTGAAAAAATATTCTTTTTGTTTGAAAGTTTATTTCTTTGGCTGAAAATTCGTGTTTTTTATCGGGTTGAAAATTATTTTTTTCAACTATTTTTTTCAACTTAACAATTTTTGTTAAAAATGTATTTATATTTATATTAGGCCCTGAAATCTGGTCACCTACATATATTTACATACAGTCAAAGGTATTTTCCTCTTCGCAATAAGCCTAATGCTTCAAAGGTAATTCGGGACTACAAAACCGGAATAAATTTGAAGAGTAGCTAGATCGTCATTTGTGCAGTCGGTCTAGCTCGGGTTCGTGTATTTCCGGCTTTACACGAGGCTGGTCTTCGCAGCATGTAACTGAGCCGACTTACTGACACGCTACTTTTACATGTGTTCTTCCAAATGGGAAAGTGGTGGGGGCCGAAAAATCCCACGTTCTGGAGGCCTCATGGGAGGCCTGCGGTGCCATGCCACTTTCTTGTTGCACAAAAAATTGTTCTATAAAGAAACTGTATTTCACCACATAACGTTGTTAAAGTTCAGTCGGTAGTTGAGAAATGATTTATAATTGGGTAAAGCCTATTTCGTTTTTTCTTCCTCTTACTAAGAGAAAAAATGATGATTAAACTTATATTTTGTGATTTTTTTACATCTAAAATAATAAATAAAATAAAATAGTATTTTAAATTAATGATCATCTACTGTAGGTTCATTATCTATTGTAGGGTGGTTTCCCCTACGCGGAACTGTAAAAACTGGTCGATTGCAAATATCTTATCTTCAACAGTGAATTTTTTTGTTTGTGGTGGATGCTCATCAAATTTTCAAGAATTCATTTTCCTAAGTTAGAGCGTACGGTTAGAGGCCGTATTGCAGACTCACAAGTTTCCACCCTGAAGTCAAAGTTTCTATTAAAGCGCACCGCCAGGACACTTCTTTTTTAAGGGATACACCACTATATAAATATCGCATCGCAAAAAAATTATTCTCCACATGAAAATTGACGTGGAGCAAATAAAAAAAAATCTTATACTAAAAAAATCTAATATTGTGGAAACGATGTTTTGTACAAAAAGAAAACCAACTTCAAATGTTTTAAAGTCGGAGAGAATTTCTTCTGCTACTCATTATGATAAAAAATTTTTTACTTTGGAATTTTTTAAATAAGATTATTACATTCAAAAACTGAAATATATTACTTGTGTTAAAAATTTTCATTATTTGGATGTCTTAATCAAATATTTGTATTTACTTGTTTCATTAAAATTAAAAAAGTATCTTTACAAAGCTTAGATAGTATACTTGCAAATCCTTAAAAATTGCCAAATCCAGAAAATATAATTAAATAAATCATCATAAAAGTGTTTTCAAAACTTTAAAAGATATTTGATTGATCAATGCTCACTGAAAAAATAATTAAAAAGATATTTTGATTTTATTTAAAAACTAAATTCAAATTAGGCGACACGTATATTTCGGATTTGAGAAATCTATCGTTTTTATCTATATTCAAATATTCTTTTCCGATTCTGGTGAAATTTAAGTCATCTTTTAAAATCCGTCTGAAAATTTGAAAAAAAAGTTAAAAGTTTACAAGGTGACGACGATTTGTTTGGAAATATAAAAAAATATATTTTTGCCATTAAACCTACGAAAATTAAAAAAAAAACCGCCTTCTGCTATTTCATGATATCTTAATCGTTGACGAGAAAAATTCGAAAATTATTTTTTCGAAAAAAGAAAAAATGTACTGACTTAAAAAAGGATTTAATTACATAGGATACAGTTTTCCATAAAATCTTCTTCTCCTGTTTTAAAAATTCGAAGAAAAAACACGAAAGGAAATTTGAACATATTAACATTAATAACTTAAAACCTTTTTTCTCACATCGAAAAAATATGTGTCGCCTAATTAACCAAGATACACATGTCTTCGTTAATTCTGCCATTGATAAACCTAGGACTATTAAAAATTTAATTTGCGCTCCATTCTTATAATTAAAATATTTCGTTTAGGTGATGGAATTAAAAAAAAAACTAGTTATATTAAAAAAAAATTCTATGCAAATTTTGCTGTTTATAATTAACAATGGTGTAAAATAAGAACAATTTACCAAGAAATGTAAATTCTTTATTAAATTATACCAATTAAAATATCATTGTTACGTTTTAAAACACTTTCAAATCAAAAAAACTATCTAAAGATTTTGAGTATTTAAAATGATGTATCAAAAATCTAATATAAAAAGTAACTTTAAGGCATCGCGGTACTTTTATTTAATAACGATAACTGTAACGCGTTACTTTTTGGGGAAAAAACGGTTTCGGTAATGCATTACGAATTTTGAAGAAGTAACGATAACGTTATCGCATTACATTACGCTGTTAATGTGTCAAATACCGTTAAATATTTCCATAATATTATTAGAAGTATTGTTAGTTTAATTTGGAAATCAAATATTAGTTTTGCAATATACGATAAAAAACAGAAATTTATTGAAATAATTGCAATAATAAAAATAAAGGAATTAGTTCGTAGAAGGGGATATTAAAATGAAATAAATTCGATCTTTTAAATATTAGAAACTAATTAAAAAGGTTTTTCATTAGCTGAATTTCAAATATTTTAAGAACGTGAAATATTTAAAGAGATATTTCTCAGTTGAATTAATACTAAATTTTACAAGGTCGATTGAAGTATATTTTAATTCTTTTTGAGCGAATACTTAAATTGGCATTTTATGAAACATTAAACATTTTTCATGTTCATAGGAATAATTTGGAAATGTTCATGTTTATAATCGGAATAAAATTAACCTTATTCAATTTTTTTTTGTTTAAAAACAATCACGTTATAATTTTGCACCAATAAATTTTTTTCTCTTAAATAAAAATGGGAATTTACATTAAAACTAAGATTTGAATTCTTCAAATTGAATAGCATGGCTATGCCTGCGATTGTACTGCATAAAATTTTTTATTTAAAAATTAAATGGAAAAATGTTTCTACACGTTTCTTATTAATAATAACAAATGTATCACAAAATTTCTGTACAATATTTCTAAAACCTATTTCACGTTCAAAAAGTATTAGAATTTACTCAAATATCATATTAAAAAATTTAAAACATCAGATAATAATTAAATAATATCATTTTTAGTTATTAAACCTAAACGTAACTTTATTGATGAAGCTTAAAACTATTCATCAAAACTTTGAATAGAGAAATTTGTAATGAACTTATTTAGCTGAATAAACATTTAGATTTGGAACCCAAAAATATAGCACATAATAATTTTGAACAAAATATTCTGAGAAAAGAAAAATAAGACCATCAAATCTGAAACACAATCTGAATAAGAATATTTACAAACATTCTGCTTTAAGTACAGGCAGATCTTTCTATCAAAATACTGTTATTATGGTACTATTCGCGATCATCAAAATTCATCGAAGTCGATACTGTCGAAATCCTCGTCTTTGATTATTACATCGAAAGAGTTTTCACTTTTAATCTCAGGCTGTGGCACGAATGACTCAACGGTAAATTCATTTTCAGCAAGAAATCGGTCAAAAGAGTTCTCATTTGTACTACTGTCTACATCCAACGTAGCTGATGATACAAACGGATCAAGCTTCATTTGCTTCTTCCGCGATGAGGAAGGAGGCGAAGCATTTGGCCGTTTCGACGTGTAAAATTGAACGTTCCGCGGTGTTCCATTCGATTTGGAAGGAGTGGACCCAGTCACGAATGGGTCCATTTTCTTCTGATCGCTGTCTTCCGGCGGTTTTTGAGCCGAGACATCTTGAGTGTTGACTTCAAAATCTTGCTCCAGTCCAACTTTGTTAAGAATGTCTATTTTATGTTGGATTTTGGGCCACAAATAGTCATCTGCTGTATTTTTTGCCAACAAGTACTGAATAACGACGCCTCGTTCTTGCCCGATTCGGTGAACTCTGTCTTCTGCTTGAACCAAAATCTGCAATCATTATTATAAACTTTTATTCCTACAAATTTAAACTGTGATTTTTAATTTAAAGCCAGTTACTGTATTTTTTCAGGATCTGGATGGTATTTAGACCCCCAAACAACTTGAAATGACAGATTTCAGAATTTTGATCACTAAGGATAATTGAAGTTTCAAGGTTTAAACATGTTTATTTTTCAATTTTAAACATGTTAATTTTCAATTGTAAACAGTGAAAAAGATATTGAACACACACATACACACAAATTTGAGTGGAAAAATGTATGCTTTTAATTAGAAAGACAACACTTTTAATGGTTCTCATTTGGGGATTGTCTAATCTGTGATGTTACAAATTCTCATTCAAGGGACAGGTGCAAACAGTTGTTTGCTGTGCACAGGTAGTTAGACGGAATATCTACAAAATTATTGCATAAAATTCGTTATAAACGCTGAATATTTATGACTCGATTGCAGTGAAATAATTTGATTCTGTACTTAAAATTAGATCCATTAAAGTGCAATGCATTTGACCGTGACAAAGTTTCGCAGTTCTGCACTACTTTAGAGCGCTACAATACAACACATCTTTAAAAAAATCCTCCTTGTCATGATATGTCGCACACAAGATGGTTAAAACTGCTAAGAAGGTTATAAACCACAAAAAGAAATAAATATTATTTGTTGGTGGCATGAAGAATAAACATTTATTTTCCAAAATGAGCAAAATAAACTCCGTGGAAAATAAACATTAATTTAGCGAAATAAAATGGAAAATGAGAGGGAGAAAATATCAAAATTGTTAATGATGGGGAATTTTGTAAACCCGGAAATGACCTGTAATTTTGTATTGGTTTTGAAATTAAATTCCCGGTCAGCTTTTCCCACTTTCGTTCTCGGACGTTTACGGGTTTAAAATTTCCTGGTTCACGAAATTCTCCAAGTTTTCAGATTGCTGGAGAAATCGACGGCGTTAAATATTATTTTGCAATTGTTGTGAAATTGATCGCGAGATCACGATAACGTCAGTGTCCGTGATATTGCGCTGAATTAATACTTTCTCTCCACATAATTTTTTTTTGCAGCTTTCACTAAATAAACTTTCTATTCTCTATAGCACCAGTAAATAAATATTAATTGTTTTTCTTGGCTTATAAACTTTTTGACAGCTTAAATAGTAACGCGATTTTGTGTGCGACACATGTCTGACGAGGATTTTTTGAAGTGTGTTGTATTTTAGCGCCCTCAGTATAGTACAGAACTACAAAACTTCCGACAGGGTAAAATTCATTGCAGTTTGGGGGGCTTGCTTAAAATCTGACAGCGTTAGACTTATCCAATTTGTGGAAGAATATTTTTCACTTGTAAATTGTGAATAGTATTTAAGAAATTATAAGGTGTGTATTGTGTACTTGTTGAGCATAGATACACGTGTAGTTACACATGTATATTGTATACTGCTTAATCAAAAACTTTTTTACTTACAGATTTTACTACCAGAAGGGTTAAATATTATTTACAATTTTTAAACAAACTAAAAAAATTAATTTTTAGAACAAAAGCTAAATTGTTATCCAAAACTTAAATATTTCAATTAAAATGTTTAAAAATTAATTTTGAACGACACAGATGAATTTTTAACTGAAACTATGAAATATTCAATTGGAATAAGTTAAATATTTGACTGGAATAATTGAATTTTAAACCAAAATGATGAATTTTCACCTAAAATGGTGAATCTTTAACAAGAATAATCGAATTTTTTACCAAAAAGACACATTTTAAAATAAAAGAAAAAGAATTTTTAATTAAAATGATGAAAATTTAACAACAAAAATGAGTTTTTAGCAAAATGGTTTGACTTTCAATCAAGTAATTTTATTTCCAATCTAAAAGATGAACTTTCAACTAAAATTATAAATATTTAATCGAAATACATAAATTTTTAATCGATTTAACAAAATACGTGTTTTTTTCGAAAAACAGTTGAATTTTCAATTAAAAAAGACAAAATTTCATCCAAATTGTTGAATTTTGAAATAAAAAATATCAATTTTCAATTCAAAATGGAACAGTTAAATTTTCGGTCGAAGAAATCAATTTTCAACCAAACTAATGAATTATCAACTAAATTATGAATCTTTAGCTGGAACTGTTTAATTTTTTTTACCAAAAAGATTAATTTAAAATAATACGAATTTTCCACGAAGTACATAAATCTTCAAACAAATAGATTCATCTTTTAATAAAAAACATCAATTTTCAACCAAGCATAGGTGACTTCTCATCCAAAAAAGATCAATTATCAACCAAAAATAGGATAGTTCAATTTCTTGTCAAAAATATAATTATTAACAATAAAAAATGGATTTATAACAAAGAACTTACATTTTCGAACACATATGAACTTTTAATCAAAAGAATAAATCTTTAACCAAAAAAATTAATAAAAAAAAAAAGTTTACCTTTTAACCAAGTAGTAGAATTTTTAACTAAGAAAGGATGAATATGTAATGAAATATAAAACAAAAATTTCAATTATAATTTAGAAATATTTCTTCTTTGAAATACTACTTTTATTCTAAAAACTACTTGAAGTACTTTCTTCATCTAAAATATAGAAGCAACTTTCACATTGTGACGAACTCAGACCTGAAACAGGAATTTTTCTCAATTTCTTTACTTCTAAATCTGAATTATAATTCTTTTAAAAAAATCTCGTTCCATGTAAAAAATTCCCTGTTCCAAGTGAGATTATATTTCTTTAAGGAAATTCCCTGTCCTAAAATAAAAACGATAATTATTTTCTAAAAGTCACAGTCCCAAGTCAGGATAAATTAGGAGTAAGCGAGTCAAACGTGATAAATCCATTTTTTGAAGAAATTGAGAAAATGATTTTTCTGTATTTTCGAAATATCATCAGTTTAATTATCAAATTTAAGTAAGCGACAAAATCTCAAATAAAAAATTGGAAAACGTTTTTCTCATAATGAAAACAGAAGTTCTTTCAAAAAGTATAGATATATTCAAAAAGATACGAAATCTGACTCAAGGAAAATTACGTACATTAAATCATATGATAAGGTCTCTTTAAATTAATAAAATGAAAGCGGTTATTTTTTGAAGCTTCCTAATAAAATTTGCTGAATTTTTCAGTTTAAGTGCATTAAATGATAGTTGCGCTTGAACAAATAAGTTTATTAATCACATTTCTAAATGGACCAAAATTATTTTAATAATGGAAACCTTAATTTGTCTGCGATCAGAAGTAAATTCCCGGTTTTTCAAATAAATTCCCATTTTTTCCAGGTTAATAATATTTCCAGTCATTTTCCGGTTTCCCGGCCAAGTCACCATCCTGCGTACATGAAGCTTTTCAAGTTAATTTAAAAATGAGCATACTACTTTAAAGTTTTCTGACTCTCTGTGGGCCCCTTTCTCTGATACAATTTTTAAGTTTACTCAGGGTGGCCGTTTTAATCAACCATAAAAATTCCCGGTCATTTCCCGGTTCGAAAACATTTTTCACGGTCAATGAAACTTTAAAAATTCGAATTTTAAAGCTAAACACTGATCCATTTGGAGCAATCTAAAATAAACTACAAATTAAAGCACTCAAAATGGAACTCTTGAGTTTTAAACTCTTAAAATTGAACTTAAAAGTTTTTTAATTAACAAATTTTGTACTCAAATGTTCAATAAAAAAAATAATATAAAATGGAAGTACTTTTATAAATAATATAAAATAAGTAATAATTTCCAATGCTTTATAAATTTAAGAATCAATCAATGAACTCTACAATTTTCAAAATTATATTATTTTAAGCAATTTTAAGCTAGAAACATCAAAAATTAAAAAATTGAAAATTTTTTTTAACTTAACACTTCTTAAATTATTTTCGTCTTAAATAGTTTAAACACCCTTGAAGAGTTTCAAAATTGTATTTTAAAATCTTGAGAAATCTAAAAATTGTTTTATATTTTTCAAATTTAAAATTATTTTTGACATTTTTTTCGAACTTCTAAATATCTGTTAAAATAAATCGAATTTTTCCTACGATTTTTAGAAAATCCTGCAAATAAAGAAAAATCATTGCTTGAAATCTTCCAGATTCTTGTTTGACAATTTTGGAAATCTTTTAAAATCTTTTAAAATATTTTCTTATAATAATTTTTCAAACTGAAAAATAATTTTCAATTTTCTTAGGAATCTTAAGAAAATGTTTTTTGATTCTTTTGAAGCCCTGCTAAAAAAGCGTATAATTTTTTTTTAGAGTTTAAAAGTTCTTCGGAATTTTAACGATTTAAGGTTTTCCATGTCAAATAATTCAGTTTTAATTTAATTGTTTTAAATAAACAGTCAAATATTGCTAAATATTAAATAATTATCTTTTTCTTAGTTAAAAAATTAAAAATTGATTGTGTTAAAAATGAAATATTTTAGACTGAAACAATATTTCAAATTTAATGAAAATTTTTAATTGCGAATATATAATTATGAAGTTATTTTTCAATTGAAAATAGTTTATGAGGTTTCAATCAGATGTTTACGTTTTGTCAATAACTAAGACTTTCGAATTGAAACAGATCAATTTTTAACGTTAAAATGTGAAAGTTCTTAAATTTGTAGAGGATTCAAAATCTTTTTGTCAAATCAATTATTATTCAATTTTTAATACTTAAAGTATAGATCTATTTTGAAAATATTTTATTTAAAGTTAAAAAAAATAAAAAAAAGGTTCTTACCCAAAATTCTCAACTTGAAAAGCTTTTATTTTTCACTTGTTTCAGTCTTCAGGATTGCATTTTAAAATTCTTCAAATTAAAAATGTAAGCTTAAAAGTAAAAATCTAAAATGGAAAATTTTGTAAGAAAAAGATTTTCGAATTAGATATTGTGAACTGAATGATATCATAATTAAAAAATATAATTAAGCTAACTACTTTTAAAAACTTTTGAAATCGAATCTCGACAGATTTTTCCCGGTCTTCCAAAATTCCCGGTTTTCCTGGTTTCCGGTTCAGCGGCCACCCTGTTACTGCTTTAAAATTGTACAATCTTCAATGTTTTATTTTTTAATTCTCAAACTGAAAAATATGTCCCCAGTTTTTCATTTTGATTACGAATTACGTACACCGGGATTCCAGGTTAGTTCTGCGAAAACGACGAGTCGCGCTGCTGTTAGCGTAATTCCAGAGTTGGCGGCAGTTATGGACAAAACAGCGACCATGATATCCTTATCATCTTGGAACGAATCCACGAAATACTTTCTCTGTTCAGGATTCGTCCTTCCATCGATTCGTATGTACCTGCAAGGAAGTGCAAAAATTAAGCTTCTGATAATGGCTGTCTTATATAAAGGATCTCGGTATATGTATTTCACCTATATACGGATATACCTATTGATATATACGGATATAGGTAAAAAATGTTTACGTTAAACATTTTATTGGTTCTTGTGTCGTTTTTCTCAAAATGTTACTGTTATTTTTCACGATTAAACTAAGAGTGGTCTGAAGAAAATTTACAGACCTTTTTGGGATGAACAATTTTGCCTAGTAACGTGTTTTCGCATCTTGCATACTTTCACCGGAAAAAGGATTTTTTTTTTAATAACATTTTTTCTCGATTAAAACCAAAACTATGCGTCTTCGTAGAAAATGATCTTCAGAAAATTTGTAGATCATTTTAAGGTGAACAATGATGTTGCTTATCAATTTTTCGTACTTTGCATAGTTTGATTAGAAAGTAGAATTTTGTATTTCAATAAAATTTTTCAGGATTAAAACAAAAACTATACATCTTTTTAAAAAAACACAGTTTTGCTGGAAAATGGGTCATGCGATTTCTTTAAAAAATGTTTACGAATAATAAAAAGAAAAATGCGCGTCAACAAGAACTGGTTAACGAACTCGTCCTATCTTGTAAAACCTAAAGACAGTGTACCAAAGGACAATCCAACCAGATAATTATTTCGACAGCTATCGTGTTCACATGCGAGAACATGGACAGATACCGAAGTAAAATTAATTTTTTCTCAAGCAGCGAGTAAAAATAGAGAATGCTTTTACAAAGAAATGGTGTCTTTTATAGAGAAAAATAATGATATAACAATTTTAAAATATAATTCCAATTTATTGGATAAAAATATTCAAAAAGAATATTACGTTTTAGCAAAAAGACGAAATACGGGCGAAGTTTTGAAAAGTTTATAAATAATAATGACAAAATAACTATTTACAGAGTTTAAAATACATTACTTCATACAAAATGAAAGAAATAAGGCTCACTTCGTTTTTTTGGACTTCAGAACATCGCAAACGCTATCTAGGACTACTTGATGATGCGCAAACAGCAGGAACTTTTCTCGCTTTTCCAGCAAATCGGTGACATAGTTACTGTGAAATTAAAAATAAATAGAGCACTTATCGTATTAAATAAATATAAACTTACAATAGAAAAAAAAATACCAAATCGCTTTTCGCTTAGCGTGGCTAGATTCGCTGTAATACTGCAACAACGCACTGTGTCTTTCAGAACTAGTTAGAGTCTTTCTTTGTAATTTTAGTGCCGATTCCTCCATTTCCTTAGTGCCAACTTCGATCAAGTAGGGATCTAGTACAACAACTTGCCTAAAAAATAAATAAATAATCTCCTGGTTAAAATCATTTCTATGAGTATTCAAGAAAACTCTTGCGAATTTCTATGAAATTTCGTAGAATGATCATTGGTCTTAGTCCCTTTTAGTTAGTAATTTCTCGTAGGGAGAATTTCAGCGTAATTTTTTTGTAGTTCATCCTAATTCTATCCAATTCGCATAATGAATGAATTAAATTAATTTTAGAATATTAAAAATTCGTAGTTTTGTCAAGCTCGATTTTGTAATTAAATGTCATTCCAAACTATCCAAAGGATTCAAAACTTTGGAAATTGATATAATCTGGAAAATGACGTTTTCATATAAAATTCTTGAAAAATGATAAATTTGGGTTTCTACATTTTCCTAATTTTCATATAAATATGCAATTACATGTTCATAACCTTTTATAGAAATTCGTAATTTTGTAAAAGAAACCGAACGACAAAAATCTAAGAGAAGAACTAATACTGAATTTTCTCTTTGTACAATTTCTTAACGAATCCTGCACATTCCTCATGAAAATTATGTTTCAGTTAAATTGGCACAATTTGCTACATTTTGTAGTAGTCTTAAATGCCTGAGATATAAATGATCTTAAGAAAAGTGAATTGCGAGAAAAAATGCGGGTAAGAAACCTAGAAATTTTATGTGTGCCAGAAATGAAGAAAAAGGTATGTGACATTAGAGAGATAGAAAACGGTCTAGAACTATGGTCAGGAGTCCAGATTGGCCACCAGTCATGCGCTAATATTCGCGAAAGCTTGGGCTAATAACGCGATTGGCAGCCAGACATGGTTCATGACTGGTAGGCAAGACCGAAAAACATTCTAAAAACATGCAATGTTCCAAAGACGTATTTTTGACGTTTTTTTGAACGTCCTAAAAACGTATTTAGGACGTTCTAAAACTTCTTTAAATTTCGTGCCCGCTGGGTTTCCTGTCATTGGTGAACCCATGATTGGACTAAGCATGGGCCAAGATTTTTTTAAAAAATCCAACAGTAAGAAAATGAAAAATAATAATTTCTTATACAGTTAATTTTTTACCATTCTATTAATGACAGCCACGGTACTTATTTTGTCGAAATCATTAGGCAGTTGTTAGCTACCATTCGTGAATCATGAAAGGCTGCCATATCTTGACAATGGCGTAATTATCCTAAACTTGGACTCAAATGTAAATAAGTTTTTCTCGAGAATTAATATGTGTCGTTGTGTCCCGTTTTTAAACCTAGATGATTTGTTTTGGGCTCAAATGTCTGGAATACGAAACTCCATACAGAAAAACTGGGCCATTTTCTTCCGGAACTTCACATTCACGTAACATTTGATTTCCAATTTTCAATATTTAATACTGAATCACCTATGAAGAAATACATTAATAAACAAACCTGACTTTCGCTGGAAGTTGATTCAGAACATCAGTTTTTACCCTTCGAATCAAGCAGAAAGCTTTCAATAGAAAATCCAACTCGTGTAAATTCGACGAACCGGTCATATCCCATCCAAATTTACTTTGAACTCCAGCGCAGTAACGTATTCCGTACTCTGCATACCTGGGAAAATACTTGTATTAATCTTATGGTTCACAAAATATACTTAAATGTAAAAAATACATCATCAGATATGATACATAACTCTGATTTGAACATTTCATATCTTATTTACATATCCAGAGTGGCTACAGAAGTCCGCTTTGAAAATACCACGGCATTTCCAGGGTTTTCAAGTCTACTCTTCAACAAATTTCTGATAAAATTTTAGAAAATTGAGTCAATTCTATTCAATAGCAATACATACTACAGGTCGAAAACTAATTTACTAACAATTTCACTGGTCAACAAAAATGACCAATGTCTTCATTGAATGTGATATATTGTTTCCGAAGTGTTTTTTAGCGCTAAAATCAAATGTGCTATCCATATATTTCATGGCGACAAGCTTTTAAATTCAGATTTCAAATATCAACTCTTTTTACAATAGTTACAAAGGTTTTTGCAATAATCCCAAAAAACTAAAAAAAAAAAAATGGAAAAAAATATATTGACAAATTGAATGCGCTCTATTTCAGTTAATATTTACTTATTTAATATGAGTTAAGGCAGAAATTGTTTATTTGGCATCCCAAACAATAATTCGAAAAGATATTTAAATTCAGAAAACCCGTTATTGGGATGCTTCAGCATCATGTTGAGCGCCACTAAAAAATCATACTGAATTACTTTAAACAATTACGAATGACTACAATTTTCTAAGAAAAAATAAAAAAATATACAGAGGAATCATTTGAAAGATTTGAAAACTTCGCATCAAATCCGCCTACGTTGAAACTACTTCATTGATTCAACAAATATTCAGCTTCGGAGTCAACAGTTTTTTTTTAGCAAAATGAACATTTTCGAATCTTGAGTTCAACTCCTAGAAAAGTCTTCCTAAAACTTTGAAAAAATCACAAAACCAAGAGTAAATCCTACTCTTCAAGTCTAAATCAGAAGGACGATTTAATATTATGTAATTGCATAGTATTTAAAAAATATATTTACTTGTGGGATAGAAAATTTTGGGAAGCGAAAAGTCTGAGATTCATCGTTAACCTTCATTTGTTATAATATGCAACGTCAAATTCTATTATGATATACACGATCGTATCCATATTCTTTTTAATATTAAGGTGTAGGATTGTAATACGAATACAATATTTAGTATAATTTAATATATCAGTGTGAATAAACTAGTGATTCATAAATATTACAATTCTGAAAAGTGAAAAAATGGA
>NC_046665.1:38093938-38102043 GCF_010883055.1 Belonocnema kinseyi
GCCCAGAATGTTGAAGGTTTTCGTGAACAATTTTGCCGGAGTATTCAGATTTTCTAACTTTCTTAAAAACGATGAGCGACTTCAACAATGATTGAATTCTAAACAATCCTCACTAATATTATCTCGAATATTATTTAAAAAATTTTAATTCCTGAATTATAATCATATTACGTTTGAAACTAAACAAAAAAATTACTCGCAAATTGAAAATTCGCCGTGAAGTACTTAAATAATTATTAAGACTTGGAAGTAGGTGCTAACAGAAAGAATTGAAAGATTTTTTGAAAATTCCGTAACTTTTTTGGGTCTTGCAGCAACCCTGATAACTGCAATTAGTATAGTTTTGTACTTACCCCATGAAATTTGGTTTAATTAAATTTATCTGTGAATGTAGCTCAATTGGACGTGACAAAACTGGCGTTCCGCTGAGTAAAATTACATGACGTGCTCCGGCTGCTATTCGCTGTGCGGCTTTATATCTTACAGTCTTGGAACTTTTCAAAAAATGAGACTCATCCTACAATACATTACGCGTATTAAAATTTGGAGTTTCCATTTACTTTAACTAAACTTGGTAAATTAAAAATATTTATCAAATAAAATTAATGAAGTAAAATATATTAAAAAGTTTCGAGTTAAATAATTCTTCGAAGTTAAGACTTAATTTGGAACACCGAATTAAGTCTAAATTAAAATTAAAACAAAAAAACACGAAAGTCAAGTTGAGAAAATTACTCACAAAAATGACAATGCCGAAATGATGTTTCTCAAAGTCATCTATACTACGAGCTAGTAAATCGTAGGAAACAATGGTCACTTCTCCCATTTCAAAACCATCTTTACTTTTAGTAAACTGGCGCACGTGATGAACGGGAACGGAGGGTAAAAATCTGAAGATTGCTTCGGACCATTGATATCTGAAAATATCAAAGAATAATAATAATAACACTGATTAAAATAAATGCATAGTTTATAAGCATCGCGCTAATTAAATATTAGCGAGTACAAAATGAATTTTTCATATTTACGTCAATCTGCCAACAAAATCTTTACCTGACCGAAGACGGTGTGACTATCAAGAGTGGCCAGTCTTCTTTATAGTAATGTGCTAAGCCTAAAGCTTGAATCGTTTTTCCTAAGCCCATATCGTCAGCAATCATACATTTTGCATTTTTAGAGACTCCGAAGCTGCCGATAAAAAATTCGTTAGAAAATACTTTAAACTTTATGCTTTACATTTTTTGAACTACCAAACATATTGCAAATAATTATAATTAATTTACCGAATTCCTTCCCGTTGAAAAGGCAACAAAGATTCGAGCAGAACTTCATCAATTCCAGATAAATCGATTTTATTTTCATCCTTTTGGTCGATTAACTTCTCGAAAGTCTGCAAAAAGAATTTAAAGTTATAAATTAAAAAAATATATATTGTGTGGGCCCTAAATTCTATATAGTATTTTGTTAAAATAATCACCTCCTTTGTGAACTTTGGTAATCCAGTTACCTTAATATCAGACCTTTGTTTTAATTTTTCAAAGAGGAGCCAATAGTCTTTTAGGTGGAAATTCCACATTCTTTTCGGGGAATCTGAAAAAATAATTAAATAATAACCTCACTTTCTTAAGCTGTACTTCTATAATCAACCACTTAGAATGCAATAATTAGAAATTAAAATGAATAAAGTAAAAGATTTTAAATTGTAAAAGACTTTCATAATAATTTACTTAATACTGAAGTATAAAATAATAAATTAATTATACCATAGGATTTACTAGGAATTGTCCTGAACACATCGATAACGGGTGTGTGAAACTTTGACAAATCTACCGCAAATCGATCATTCGCGATCATATGAAAATTGCCAGTAATTTTCTGTTCGTTTGTCCTATAAAAATTGTTCGTCTTTATCAGCTCGTTCAGGTTTTTTTGGACTTGCTGCTGCTGTTTGAGACCTCTTGAGCTAGTTTTACCCCATTGCGCATTTGAAATAGGCCACGAATTCGATGGTGTTGCAGGTAAATTATTTTCATTTGAACGAATATTTTTGTTCGTTTCTGTTGTTCTGTTAACTGGTACATTGCCAGAACTAGCCGATTTGTTTTTTAATGCGAGAGCCTTTAATCGTTTGGATTCTATTTCTGCGGGAGAATACATGCTGTAAATCGGGGGTGCTGTAAAAAATACGATAAAAATTACATTTCCTTAATGTACACTTTTGACCTATGATAAATCATTTTTTTCTACACCATAATTTTTTGAATGGCTTTTCATGAAAGCACCAAGATACAACTATCAAAGATTTAAATTTTCAGACGCGAGTGCGGAAACTAATGCGAGTTTTTATATATATTTTTTTATTTAAAAAACTTCTGTTTAAATTCTGTTATTTATGTACAATTATGTAAGGACAAATAGATTTTTATAGTGCTGATGAACGTTCAACGGACTAAGATACCAGTCATAGATGATCCTAGACATATGGTCAAGCATTATAATATTTGTTTTAATTTTTTATCCTTTGTAAAATGAAAGATTTAAAAGGGAATTTCAGTACAAGATTTGAAAATTTTATGAATTTAAAAACAAATATTAAATAAGAAATATTACTCACAAGGTTAGAAAAAAGAAAGTTGAAGATGACAAAAACATAGCACAAAGAAAATCAAAAACCTTAATAAAATTTCCTGTTCCTTGACCTCGGCGATGTTCATCACTGTTTACATTTGCGTATGTTTATATACAAAAAGATACTCGTGCACCGTAGAGATGCAAGTCATGAAACCTTTCATTCTTACTTTCAAATCTTTCAAACTTTTCACGTGAAACATTAAAACGTTTCAAAGTTCCATATATTTTGCGCATGCGCAAATTGGTTTGGTCTTTAGGGTAAGGTTAATAATATTCAGGCCTTTTCATACTACATTGCCGGCATTGGGAATGCTCGTAACGAGTGCCCCGAACTCTTCTACGCATGCGTCGCGCTCGGTCTCTGATTCGTTGCTATTTGCGCACAATTTGAAATGTCAAGAAATAACATTTTTATTGTTAATTATGAATAATGTCATTTAACTTATATAAATGTTTATTAGATCGATATTAATGAATCTTGATAAGCAACGAATCAGAGACCGAGAGCGACGCATGCATAGAAGAGTTCGGGCACTCGTTACTAGCACTGGGCAGTGGTAGGCAGCCTGATTACAGGAAGTCCACAAAAGTGAAAGAGATAGAGTATCATCCGTCTCTTTTACTCTTATGGACTTTCAGCAGACATACCTAGGGTTATGACCAGAGATGTTATGACTAAAGATTATACAGGCCGACGAGAGTTTCACCCAGAAACCAAAATATACTTCTCCGAAGATTTTTGGTATGCTGAATCCGAATCCGAGGTCCAAATTTCTCAATTGGCTCTGGTTTTGGAGATATCCAAACCTAAAAATGCAAAGACAGTGATTTTTTCCTAGGGTTATAAAATTTCATGAAACTTTGCTTCAATGAAAAGTTTCATGAAACTTTTCGGGTCTCGTGGAACATTGCAACAAAGAAGATGGCGGGACAATTCAAACCGCATATAATGAAAATGAAACCTAATTTTACTAAATTAAGTATTCAGAGCAACAACTTGTAATATTTTCAGTAATATCACAATTTTACTGTAGAAACACTGAGAAATACTAAATAAAATTTGAAAACAAGTTTAAACTTGGTGACATACGAGTAACGAGTAGCGAACCTGATCTGACTTCCGCGCATGCGCATATGAAAGTTCTCTCCTTTCCCCCCAATGTTTCATGAAACGATGAAACTCTGACTGAAATATTTGAAAGTTTCAATGTTACAATGAAACGTTTAATTAAATTATCAGTCTCGCCCTTTCGAATGCCATTGAGTTTGCTCAAATATCCTTTGTTTTTGCTGACATATCACATTTTGAAGTTTTTATGTTTGTAAGTTTAACTCGCTTAGGGCAAAAATCGCTGTTATTGCACTTTCAGGTTATCACATCTCGGTAACCAGAGGTAATTGAGAAATTGGGACATCAGATACGGATTCAGCATGCCAAAAAGTTTCGGAAAATTATATTCTGCTTTCAGGGTATAATCTTGTCGGCCTGTGTAATCTGTATCTTATTGCAAATAACACAGCCCGATAAGAATATATTTGTTGTGACTCCATGAAACGTTTAATTAAAATCAGCCCTATGCTTCGCTAGAGTTCTGTGCCGGTTACATTACTTTCAGAACAGTTACGGGAATGATAATATTACCAAGAAATAAATTCTCTGAGAATTTATTTTAATAGGAAATTGCATTTTTCTTCAACTTGGAACGATTTAAAATAAATAATAAGCATCCGGTTCACTATTTGGAATGAACAAAAATTTTCAAAGAAATTATTGCTATTAATCGTGCATCAACATTTAAGAATGTGATTAACATTTAGTTAAAATTTAGGAATAAAATAAATTTTGGAGCGTAAATAAGCTGCGCTGAATTAATAAGCTACTGTTTTGCATATTTTAAATTCCTGAATTTTCCTATGGTAGAAAATAATTTATATTCAACCACTGACATAAGGTGAACACAATAGAAATATTGTTAAAAAATCATAAATTCTTCAATTCTGTCATTCTCGGTTATACAGACAAAAATTCAAATACAAGAATGTATTGCGGTCATTTGTTTAGAAACTACAGAGCAACAAAGTTCCGTGTAGGTGTGACGCCGCGCGTAGTGTGAGTGCCGGTTAGAGCCAGCCTAAGGTGGTGGGACACCCTGTATAACCTTAACTTAAATTCTTGAGAAACTCTATGCATTGCCCGTGTATGCGGTAGTTGTCATTTTAGGATCCGAAGGGGTATCGTAGTTCTTGTAAATTCAATAGATTGCGCTCCCATCAGATTGGCTTGTTTTGCATGATTATGTATAGCAAAAATACTAAAATTTATTAAAAGCTTAAATTTTGTATGAGTATAAATAGAAGAAAATGGTTTTAAGTAACTCTAAGAGCAATTGTAATTAGCAATCCAAAAAATTTAATAAAAACATGTAATTTGATTTTTAATATTATGAAAATGTAATATAAAGATGAGTATTTTGGAAAAATTTTGAATTGCATTCATATTTTTCTATTGTTTATTTTGCTGATTTAATTAATTTTATAAACAATTCTAACTGTTGCAAATTTCAAACATAGATTGATAATATTATTTAACTAATAATAATAGGAATAATAATATTTCAACATGAATAATTAGCCTTATAATATACTGTGTTTATTAATTCATCTAGATATTTCAGCTATCAAAAAATAATTATATGTTTATATATAATGTATGTATAATCAGGGTGGCAACTTGAGCGGGAAACCGAGAAATGACCAAGAATTGCAATAAAAACCTGGAAATTTACTTCTGCTCGTAGCAAAATTCAAGTTTTCATTATTTTCGTAATTTTTGTCAATTTAGAAAAGTAATTTTTAATTTATCTGTAGTTGTAGGGCATATGAGCGAAAAGGATTATCGTTTTCATCTAAGGACACGGAGTTTTTTGCAAAGAAATACAATTTCCCTCAGGACAGGCAATTTCGAACATGTAATGGGAATTTTGTTAAAGAATTAAAAATTGAATTTAGAAGAAATGGGTTTAAAAAATCCCTGTTCCAAGTTAAAATTCGTCATAATTTAAAAGTTCCTTCTGAAGTTTAAAAAAAAGAGAATACTCTAAGTATTTTTTAGAATGGAAGTAGTATTTCGAAAAGGAAATACTTCGAAATTATAATTTTTTTTACATTTTTCGTTAAGAATTTACCTCTTTTTCTTGAAAATTCAACTACTTGAGGTTAAAAGCGGAACTCCTTTGTTAAAAATTAATTTTGTTCCTATTTCGAGTGGAAAATTGATCTTTTCTAATTCAATATTCAATAATTTGGATAAATTTGTCTTTTTAGATTGAAAAGTTTTTTATTTCGTCTTTATATAAAAATGTTTCTATTTGGTTGAAAATTCAAGTATTTTAGTTAATTATGAATCATTTTAGTTAAAAATTCATCTTTAGGTTTGATAAATAAATGATATAAATGGTCAATTTTACACATTTTTCTCATAGAAATCAGATTCAATAGGATTTTTTGCCTGATTTGCCAACACATAACAATGCAAAAACAGGCCTACCTGGTAGGAGCGCCATCTGTTGGATTTATTTGACTACGATACCCTTCCGGATGCTAACTGAATAGAAAGAGTGTGGCCGATGCATAGGTGTATTTTGGCAAGGGTCTAGTTAGGCCACATGTCACAAGAGCGGCGCTATCGGCGATTTTGTGGCTTCGTTTTTTTCCGGTACTTTTCAGCTAAATTCGGCAATGCCGCTACATTTAAACGGATTATTTTGACCACATGCCATAAGACGGCGCAATAAACTCTGCTTTGTTCGAGCGGGAATTTGAAATTTTTTAATTATTATGGATTATTGATTTATTCTCCAGGACTGAAAGTCACTCTTCTTTATTTGAACATATTCTTAGTATGTGTAATTTGTTTGTATTACTTAAAAAATTAGAAGATTGTGTTATAGAAATTAAGAATGAACAAGTCACTGAAAAGATGATAAAGATAATTAGGTATAAAATCTAGATCTAGAAAGATTGGGATAAATTTAACATTGTATGACAAATTTTGCTGTTGGTTATACATAAATCAATTTTAATAATAATATTTAAAAATAATAACATGGAAGTAATTGAAGTAATTGATTGAAAATCCTGACCTTGAAATTCCATATTTTATTTTTATGATAAATACTTGTGAAAAGTAAAAAAATAAAAAGTGTTATTTTAATATTGTATTCCTAAAGAGGATAATTCGAATATTTACGTGAATATTCTGGACTATTTAAAGAATACTTTTTATGAAAAAAATATTAACTTTATTTTCATATTTCTATTTAAAAAAAAAGAAAACTAAAAAATACTTTAGTGCAATATCAAAAAATGTTTTCTTTTACTATTCTATTCGTAAAAAGTATAATACTACGAATTTTTATGTGAACATTCCGGACAATTTAAAGAGATCCTTTCATGCTCAAAAAAAGGTACACTCTATTTTCATATTTCCTTTTAAAAGATAGAAAACTAAAACATATCTAAATATCATATTCAGCTAATTAATTAATTAGTAATATTATTGAAAAAATTAAAAGTCAATGAAAATATTTCAGCAAAATTATTTTTCGCAAACAGGTGCATATTAACAGTTTATTTTTATTTATTTAAATATATATACATATAAATTGTAATTATATAAATTAATTAATATAATTATATTATCATGTATACATTATAAGTATATTAGGGCGGAGTGAAAATAATCAAATTAGTCGAAACGTTTGAGCTGAGCGAAAAAATGTGTGGGTTGACATTCAAAAAAAGTAAACAAAAATCTAAAATCGGTTAATATATCTTCTGTTCCCTTTTTTGATTTAAAAATTTTAAATTTTGAAAATGCCAAAAAATTTCCCTATTTCTTCGAAAATTATGGGGAATTTTTTCTATGTACAGTTTTTGTATAGGATTCAATAAAAAAAATTTTTTTTTGCCATTTTCAAAAAATTCTAAATTAAGCAAAAAAATTTGTTTATTTTTAAATTTTTATTATTATTCACTAGAAAAAAACTAAACATAGAAAAAGTTCGCTATATTTTTCGAAGCAATAGGGAAACTTTTTGGAATTTTCAAATAAAAAAAGGGAACAGAAGATATTAACCGATTTCAAAATTATTTTTTTTTTACTTTTTTCGGATGTCTACTCACAAATTTTTTTCGCTCAGCTCAAACGATTTGACCAATTTGATCATTCTCACTCCGCTCTATTATATATACACATATCGATTTTCACATTGAAAAAAATTTATTATTAATGTAATCCTGGCTGTACTTCCTAATTGTAGTCAAAGTTTTATAAAAGAAAAAAAGTAAATTAATTATTAAAATAACAATTAGACAAGTAGTTGGATTTTTCTTTGCACGACATTCTGTCAATGGAAAAAACATTGTGATCCTACTTAAAATGCTGCTCGACAAGGGTGAAGAAATTGGCCTCG
>NC_046665.1:38102143-38104461 GCF_010883055.1 Belonocnema kinseyi
GCAAAAAATAATTTTGCTGAAATATTTCATTGACTTTCAATTTTGTCAATAATATTACTAATTAAATAAATAATTAATTAGCTGAATATGATATTTAGGTGTTTTTTAGTTTTCTATTTTTTAAATAGAAATATGAAAATAGTAAGGTTTTATTTTGCACATGAAAAGAATTCTTGAAATTGTACCGAATTTTCACTTAAAAATTCTAAGTGTTATACTTTTTACCAATAAAATAGTAAAATAAAACATTTTTTGATATTATACTAAAGTATTGTTTAGTTTTCTTTTCTTTAAATAGAAATGTGAATATAAAGTGTATATTTTTTGCATTAAAAGAATTATTTAAAATTTACGGAACCGTATAATTGTCCTATGATATCGTTATTGAAAAAAGAATGAACTCCACAGTTTACTCAGCCCTCTCACCAGAAGTGTAAGATACTAAATTAATAAATTAATGATTTAATTTGGAACCTATATATACTCCATACGGCAAGGTGAGCAATCCATCGAGAGAGAAAATGTTTTTAAGCCTTCAAACCTACGTGGCTTAGAATAACATAAGAAAAAATGCAAAAAAAGTACCAAATTCTAACAGATAAAACGGCAGCAAAATAAATTAAACTGCATCCTAAAATTTAAAACTTAAATTGCGTGCATAGGTGCTTAATTCAGAAAGTTTCAGAGTTTGGGAATTTCTTAGAGCGATCGACGATTGAATTTCTAAATTAGCTAATTAATTAGACATGCATTACATTTTTTAATTTGCGCGAAGATTTGACATCCTCCATTGTGCTGTTCTTTCGCTTGTTGGTCCCCGTCATCCTTTTTTTAGCAGCATTATCACTTAGCGTTTGAAGATTGACTGCCCTGGCTTCTTTATTGTCGACTGTGCAAACACAATGCAATTTTGCTTTAAATAAGCATCTCATTGCAAAGAGCCTATGTTCGTAGGAAGGATCAGATTCTGCGAACCCATCAGGGTATACTGAACTGATGTCGCGAATGGCTGTCTTTTCGATCATCTCTTTCACTTTCGCCTGATAACGTACTTGCTTAGTGATCCTCTCAAATGAAATCAAATTCCCTGTTACGATCTCGCGAAATTTCACAGAAGGTTTCTTCGAAGGGGTTACTTTATACGAAGACTTACTTTCGTATTCGCGACATTCGATGAAAGTATCATCAACATCTCCTGCGTCTTCTGGAGGCTTCAACAGGATTTGAAAACACTGATCGCAATCCCATTTCTTGGTTGCTGCATGTGCTGCATAGCCAGAGAAATATGAAATTGATCTACCTTCATAGGTACCGCTATACGCTTGAAAAGGTAGAATTGAATCGACCTTTTCAAATTCGTATAACTGGCTCACGAATTCGTCAGCATTGACATGGAAATTCTGATTCTGTGAGTCATGATTTCCGTTATCCTTGTTTTCAATACTGTTATCACCATCATCATCCTCACTATATAAATCATTGTTCTCTTCGATGATAGAGTGTTGGATGCTGGACTGAAGGTCAAGGTTTTCAGTTAGAAGAGTATCTTCACTGAATTTTCCTTCTTCAGCGTATGCAATCGCACTGGCTGCTGATATTTCATTTTTATCAAGCTGATTTTGAGCTTGTTCTTGAAGCTCTTCTTTGGTTATCTCTTCATAGCCCACTCTGTCGTCATTATTTTCAGTGATATTAGCTCTCCGAGAAGATGCGATGTTGTGTTTCACTAAAAGCATATGACGAATTATCAATCGAAGCATGTAACACATGGGATTGGGATTGAAGCCTCCTCTTCCTCGGAATCGTGCAAAGAGCATCTCTATGGAATCTGTCGTGCACAGCCTTGTGCACAATTGAAAACTTGGCAGTTTCCAAGACACATCATCGTACAGTTCCAAAAGACCGCGAATTGTCATTTCTAAACCATTAAAGCAAGGCAAGGTTTTCGTGCAATCATTTTTACCCAGGACTTTTAAAGTTGGAGCCCACGACAGAAAATCTTCTAAACCGCTCTGGATTCTACATTTTCAGTAGACAAGGCACTCTTTAACGGATTTATATCTCGAGTTTTATTGCTGTCGGCGGCATCAGTTAAACGATTAATTACTAAAATGCATTTTGCTGATTCTTAAAGCGTCTCGGAAACGACCAGTCCTTTTTCATGTGCTTCAACCATTGCCTTGGCCAATTTACCACCAACGAGATGACGTGATCTTTCAACATTCATTTTTTGAAATGAATTTGGATAATAATGAACCTCTGTAATGTGGTTCAAATTATTCGACAACTTGCCTCTTTGATCTGCATCCCAGGTAGCT
>NC_046665.1:38104561-38112036 GCF_010883055.1 Belonocnema kinseyi
CCACCGTGACAATTGTCCCAAAAATTATTCACATTTCAGCCTTTTCTTTGAATTTTGTATACGGTTCAAATAAATTTAATTTACTTATTAGAATACTGCACATTGTAGGATACTCCTGGTGAGAGGGCTCAGTAAACTACGTGCAGACTATTTTAATATAATTTCTTCTCTAGATCTATTCTTTATTTTTATGAGTCAGTTATAATCCTAATTATTACTTTCCTGAGCTTTTTGTCCATATATCTGTATCCAATAAAACGGTTAAAATGCGCATTGTACATAAACTTGTAATTGTACTTAATAAAAACTAAGAATAAAAAATACACTAAAAACAAACTTTGTTTAAGATCACTACTATATCACCTTTCATTGACTGCATAATGATTTATATGATGCTCGATTTATTAACTAAATTGCAACTAAATATTCAATTTGTGAAATCTGGTGAAAAAATCTTATGTCATTTACATTATACGCGTAAATAGCATTAATAATTGTATTTTTCAATATGGATGCACTATTTTTAATATTACTGGTTTCAAAAATGTATTCAAATTTAAAATTTAACTACAGTTTTATTTTAAATTAACTAGATTGCACTTTAATTTAAAACCATTTAACGCCATGAAAGATCTACAATTTTCGACTGAACTTTACTTTAATTAAACTAAAATTTACTTAAATGCTGAATTTAACTAAATTGTATTTAATCTTTAAATTTTGTTTTACAAAATAGTTTTAAAAATTGCACTGCAATAAATGTTAAAGTACGAATAGAATTCTTTTTAAATTTGTTTACGTAGTATGTCGAAAATTTCTCTTTTAAAATACAGCAGATGAGAAATTAATTTAATTTAACTAAACTTTATTTAATTTTTAAATTCATCTAAATTTTATTTAAATGTTGAATTTAGCTACAATTGAAACAAATTTTATTTAAATTTGGAATTTAACTAAATTTTATTTAATTTTAAAATTTATCTCAATTTCATGTAAATGTTATGTTTATTAAAAAAAGAATTTTTGAAATGTCACTACATTTCTAAAGTATGAAAAGAATTTTTTTCAATCTATTTATTTATTATCCCGAAAATGTCTCTTTTTTAAACCAACCGTAAGAGAAATTAATCAATTTAAAAATAATAATAAATAGAATAATTTTAGGCTCTGTAATTTTAATACAATTAGGTAATTCAGCGTTCATAACATTTTTCGCGTACAGAGCCAGCCGACCAACTGAGCTATGACAAATATTGCTATAGTGATGTTGAAGGCGAACGCGAGAAACAGAAAATCACGTTTGGTTTGGAATTCAACAACTTTCAGTGTGCGTCCCGGCCCCACCCCGCCCATTAATGTGGTCGAAGGACGCGGTGTCTATAGAAACGACGAAAAGTTGAAGAGGGCAGTACCTCAATATGGTCGAAAATGTAGTTAGATATATATATATATATATATATATATATATATATCGACCGCCCCCCCTCCTGACCCTTGCCGCATCTAGGTAAAATATCTTTGATACGTAGTTGTTATTTTAGTATCCAGAGGGCTATCGTACTCAAATAAAACCAACAGATTGCGCTTTGATCAGGTTGGCCTGTTTCTGCATAGTTATATTTAGCAAAACTACTAAAATTCAATAAAAACTTGATACTTTTCATGAAAATAAAAGGAAGAACATAATTTTCAGGAACAATAAGAGCAGCTGTAGTTACTGGTCCAAAAAACTTTATGAAAATGTTAAATTTAATATTAGGAAAATTGAATATAAAGGTGAGAATTTTGAAACAGCCAATTGTATTTATATTTTTCTATTGTTTGTTTTGCTAATGTAATTAAATTTATAAGCAATTGTAATTGTTGTAAATTTCAAACATTGATCGATATTATTTAAATAATAATAATACTATTTAAACATTAATAGTAAGCCTTATAATATGTGACCGTCCGCGAAGAAAGGGGCCTAATGCAAGCCAGCATTTGAGTAGTGGGGATGCGCCTACGAAAAGCACCCCCACCATTAACCACACACCTTTAAGGTATTCGCAATAGAAAATACGTGTGTAGTATGCTGGAAACGACTCACGCACGGTACACACACACACACCCACACACAGAAGAAGTTTGCAACGTTTCCAATTTGGTTTATTATATTATTTAATTATATTTATATTTATTTAAATTACGTTATCCACAAAATACACATAAATAACTACGAAGATTGTCAGAGAAATTAAAAATATTTTAAAAATATTACTTTCTAAAATAGTTTTCAATACCGTCTTTTTTCAAAATAATAAATATTACACTCTCTCCGTAAACATACCAATATTGGCAACATCGCAAACTTTTGCTTCTCGAGCGGCGGTCCGACAGGTGCACGGTATGTAACCAGCTCGCAAAGCGGCAACGCCACAAATCGCACGCGTTTAGTTGGCTCCATATTCCTGAGCTTCGCTCGCATCGCCCAACTTTAGCTATTGGGTACAGAGATCCCAGATCTGAAACGAGACGTGTTCTAATACTATCACAGGTCTATGTCCGTGTGAATATATTAGGAGACGATGTAAATGACTGGGTTGCGCGCGCAACCCGTTTCTCCTCTTCTGAATTTAAAAACTCGAAGGTGCACGATTGCCGGTCGGAACACTTAGGCGGTTCTATTTATATCTTTATCTGCTTTGAAATAAAATGAAGAGATTGGAATTTTAATATTTCCAGATTTCGATGCTGGCGATTCTCATGATTTGAATACTTCGCGCGCCTCTTCATAAGCGTATATTTTGAGGTTACGTCATTTCAAATATAAAATATAAATTATAATGTAAGAAATTTAAATTAGATTAAAATCCAAATTAAAAATCCAATTTAACGTCCAATAATCAAATTGATGCAAACTCCTGTTAAAAACAAAAATCCAACGACCAAACCCGGACCACAACGAACAAACAAAAACAAAAAATTGTATTGTAATCTGAAAAAAAAATTTTGGACAAAAATAAAAAAGAGGAAAGAAAAATGAGAAGGTAGCCAACCACATCCCCTTCCTTCTCTTTTTCTTTCTTCATCCAATTACAATAAAATAAAATTAAAAATGCAAATTAAAAAAAAATTAAATTGCATTACCAACGTCTCGGTACTCGTACAGTACCCTTATCAAGGCAAGAAAAATTTTAATAATAGAAATTGACAGCACCCACGAACAGCTGCTCTCTCTTTGATACCTGAGAATCGAATGCGGGTCAGTAGGCCAATCTGTTGTAAACACAATATAAATATCTGTCACAATTACGACAGCAATAGAGAAAGTAAAAGAAAAACATAATTCATGAAAAAGCCTCGTTAAATGTAATTAATCATATCAGCATAACTGTTGTTCAAATTATCCAAATCGGTTTTAAATTAGTAGATAACCTTTTTTGTTTTTTAATATAAAGCATTTCCATGAATTCTCCCTTTCTCTCATTACTTTCACTATGCAAAATTTGAACATTATCCCAGTCAAACTTATGGTCAACACCAACAAATGCCTTTGTATTTCTGGCAAGAAAACTCTTGTAACAGCGTCCCAAACGAACATCACTTTTGTGTTCCCACGTAATGCATCTTACAGATCCTGCAAGTGATTTTATAAACAACATCACTCTTTTCAAAATTATCCAAAGGATCTTTGCAGAAATTTATCACTATATCCATTTTAAATGGTATACGGAAAATAGTATAAATTAAAATTTTTTTAAAGATATGTTCAATAGTTTTAGAAATTTGGCCAAAAAATGGAAGAATAAAGGTATTAAACGAACTCTATTCCTTTAACTCTTTCTAATTATCAGCAAGCAAATTATTAATCTGTTTGTTTTTGATTTGATGAGCACTAATTGCAACTTTTCTAGAGAACAAATAATAATGTATCGTTGACAAACCGAAAATAAAAAGGCAAAACAAAATCTAATTTCCCAAAAACAAAAAACTCCAAATCTTCCATCACTATTTCTGCTAAAATCGGAGAAATGACCGAACAAATGAGAGTACCAGACCACTGTCTATAAAAAGATCCATTAAATTAAAAATAAATTGACTCGATAATAAAAACTATCCCTTCAATAAAATCTTTTTGAGATAATCGAGTACGAGTTTTTATATTATCCCCTCTATTTAAAATTGCCTGTTTAACTAATTAAAGGGGTATACTCGGAAACATTGCAATAACATCCGGAACCGTTTTTTGAACAATAAATGTCTTCTCATTTTTGACTTTGTTTGTTCGTTGTGGTCCGGGTTAGGTCGTTGGATTCTTGTTTTTAACAGGAGTTTGCATCATATAAATTATATAAATATTAATACTATTATATATAAATATATACATATATTATTAATCATAATATTATAATTATGTTATATTATAATAGTCTTATTTACATCTTGATCCGCATTTGAAAGAAATTGAAGAAATTGGCGATTTTGGAATTCATCTCGTTTGGATAAAAACTCAATCATTTTGAAAAATTGATTATTTTGTTGAAAATATAACTATTTTCTAAAATAAAAAGTTGTCTTTTCTATCAAAGGTTCAACTATCTTGTTAAAATTTTAATTTTTTTATTTGAAGGTTCATCTCTTTCGTTGAAAATACATTTTTGAAACTGGCAATTAATCTATACCATTTTTGGTTAAAAAATCATGTATTTTGTTAAAAATTCGTCTTTCTTTGTAGAAATTAAATTGTTTTATGGAAAATTTATACTTTTTGATTAAAAATTACATTTTTCGGTTCAATTCTCAACTGTAAATATTTTTTGGTTGCAAAGTCATTTTGTTGTAAATGCAACTATATTGTCAAAAATTAAAACCATAATTTTTGGGTGGAAAATTCGATTATTCACTTAAAGTTGAACTACTTAGTAAAAAAATTAGTTTTTTCTTATTAGGGATTCATAATTATAGTTGAAAATTCAACTATTTGCCTTTAAATTGGGTTAAAAATGCAGCTTTTTTATAGATAATGCTCTTTTTGACTTTAAAATTAAATAATTTCGTTGAAAGTTCATGTATTTTGTTTGAAATTGACCTTGTTTGGCAGAAATGTAATCTTTTGGTTGAAAATTTATCATTTTTGATCAAAAATGCAATTGTTTGGTTGAAGTATCAACTGTACATCTTGTTGGGTTTAACTCTTTGATTGCAAACTCATATTTTTCGCTTCAAAAATTCAACTTTTTGTAGATAATGCGTCTTTTTGACTTTAAAATTAAATATTTTCTTTGAACATTCATGTATTTTGTTTAAATTTTGTCTTTTTTTGTAGATAATTAATTTTCTTGGTCGAAAATTTATCTTATTGGTTGACAATTTAACAACTTTGTTGAAAATTTATTTTTTCGGTTAAAAGTTATTTTTATTTATCTGAAGATGTAACTATTCTAAGATTGATTAAAAATTAATCGTTTTTATCTGGAAATTGAACTATTCCATTTTTGGTTGAAACTTTATCCTGTACATGCTATTAGTTAATACAACAATTATTTCATAGAAAATTAATTTATTTGTTTTCGATTATGAATTATTTTTAATTGAATTTTAATTGAAAGATTGTTAAAATCAAATGTTTTAAATTTAATTTAAGGTATTCAAAATGGAAAAATAATTGATTTTACAAGATGATTCTGAATCCGATCAAAATGAAAGAATGAATAGATATTAGTTTATAAAATTATTTTCAATTATGGCTTCAAATATTTTTTCAGTCTAAAAATTTTTTATTTTGAACCCATTCAATTTGAAATTTTTTAATTAGAAAAAGAAAAATTCGTAAATTATCAGCAATATTTAACCGTTCATTTAAAACAACTATACAAATTTGAACAGAACGGTTCGAAATAGAAAGCCTTAAATTGTTAAATTTGTAATGAGTTCAATTTTAAGTTTGAACGCTACAATTTTAATTTAAAAAAGATTCAAAATTAATTTAAAACTTAAAATTATTTCAAATAATTTGAAATACGATATAGAATTTTGCTGATTTAAAAAAAAGCCTTTTGAGAATTGTAAAATATTTAAAAAGAATAAAAAAATTGTTGTGATTGCTAAGAAAATAGAAAATGATTTTTCATTTTGATAATTTAATTTTAATTTTAGGGAAAAAAACTAATTAACAAAATATATCAATTTTCAATCCAAAAGTTTATTTTTTAACAAAATTAATTTTCTATCAAATAATTCGTGTTTAAACTAATAGAATGTACAGGATAAAGTTTCAACCAAAAATGGAATAGTTCAATTTCCAGATAAAAACGATTAATTTTTAATCAATCTTAGAATAGTTACATTTTCAGATAAATAAAAATAATTTTTAACCGAAAAAATAAAATTCCAACAAAGTTGTTAAATTGTCAACCAATAAGATGAATTTTCGACCAAGAAAATTAATTATATAAAAAAAAAGACAAAATTTAAACAAAATACATGAATTTTCAAAGAAAATATTTAATTTTAAAGTCAAAAAGACGAATTATCTACAAAAAGTTGAATTTTTTAAACGAAAAATATGAGTTTTCAATCAAAGAGTTAAACTTTCAACCAAATAATTAAATTGTCAACCATAATTATAAAACCTTGTTAAAAAAACGTATTTTTTTTTTACAAAGTAGTTCAACTCTTAGTTAAATAATCGACTTTTGAATCCAAGAAGATGTACAGTTGATACTTCAACCAAACAATTGCATTTTTGACAAAAAATGATACATTTTCAATCAAAAAGATTACATTTCTACTAAACAAGGTCAATTTGCAACAAAATACATGAACTACCAACGAAATTATTTCATTTTAAAGTCAAAAAGAGTATTATCTACAAAAAAGCTGAATTTTTAACCCAAAAATATGATTTTACAACCAAAATTTTAATTGTCGACCAAATAGTTTAACTTTCTATCAAATTGTTCACTTTTAACGCCCAAAAGATGCATTTTTTACATAACAGTAAAAATTTTAACAAAAAAGTTAATTTGAAGGTAAATACTTGAATTTTTAACTATAATTATGAATCCTTAATAAGAAAAAATACATTTTTGTACTAAGTAGTTCAACTTTAAGTGAACAATCGAATTTTCCACTCAAAAATTATGATTTTAATTTTTAACAATATAGTTGCATTTACAACAAAAGAACTTTGCTACCAAAAAATATTTACAGTTGATAATTCAACCGAAAAATGTTATTTTTAATCAAAAAGTTTAAATTTTCCATAAAACAATTTAATTTCTACAAAGAATGTATCAAAATGTATCAAAAATGTATTTTCAACGAAAGAGATGAACCTTCAAATTAAAAAAATAAAAATTTCAACAAGATAGTTGAACTTTTGATAGAAAAGAGCACGAGATGAATTCCAAAATCGCAAGTTTCTTTAATTTCTTTCAAATGTGGATCAAGATATAAATAAGACTATTATAGCATAATTATAATATTATCAT
>NC_046665.1:38112136-38121654 GCF_010883055.1 Belonocnema kinseyi
GAAATAACGTAACCTCAAAATATACGCATATAAATAGGCATGCGAAGTATTCAAATCATGAGAATCGCTGCACCGAAATCTGGAAATATTAAAAACCCAATCTCTTCATTTTATTTTAAAGCAGATGGAAGTATAAATAGAACCGCCGAAGTCTTCCGACCGGCAATCGTACACCTTCCAGTTTTTAAATTCAAAAGAGGAGAAATGGGTTGCGCGCGCAACCCAGTCATTTACAACGTCTCCTACTATATTCACACGGTCATAGACCTGTGATAGTATTGGACTATGTCTCGTTTCAGATCTGGGATAACTGATTGGGTAGGGTCACGATGTAACATATGACATTTACCGCTCCTGATGAAGATCTAAGCAAGCAAAATTACGCGGGCAACTTTTGAATCATGCGTGCGAGATCCGAGAGAGTATATAAAATTGTATTTTAAGAAATGTGTGCGACTAGGAATTACGGTAGATTTTTACGATATTGTAAAGTGTTAGTAAAGTACGTAAGATAAAGCTAAAGCCGAGGATTAAAAAACAGATGTCGACGATTCCGAGGGGCAATTCCTTGCCAATTTCAGAAAACGAACATTTCTTCGTTTGAATATTTTTCGTAAACATAGGACTCGAGGATTAGAATCCGTAGTTTATATCTTTACTACCTTCTTCCTCAATTTGACAAATTTTTATTACATTTTCTTCCTCTCTAGTTAAATTTTATATTAGGGTAAGAACCTTCGAGAGAAAGTGTGAAAACAAAAGCTTCGAGTATCGCCTCAGGCCTAAGTATTTGGGACTGCGTTGCGAGGACTCCCAGCTAACGAAAATCTGTAAGTCCACGTGGAGTATTTGCGCACGCACCTTGTACGCCCCTTGGGGTCCTACTACCCCGTACTCGGACCCCATTGGTCATGCAAATCGAAAATAGGAAAAGTTGAGTGTGTCTGCGGTGCATCGCTTCCTTCGAACTTAAAAACTCGCCAGATAAAATTGTACCTCTCTACCGAGTGGAGGGCAATATCTTCTTTTAATGCCCTTTTGTCCTATTGCTTGCCTATAAAAATAAGAAGTGTTCTATTTAAATTAAAATTCCTGGTGTTTTGAATTTACCGATCTTTCCCGCCCAAATAAATGAAAATATGTCACAACGGAAACGGTCTGGCGCAATCTGTTACCTAAAAGTGGCAATTTCTTAGGGATGAATTCCACTTGTTTACAAGCGATTGAAAATAAATAAATTCATGCTGAAAATAACTTTACTTATTAGATAACGGGAGTGTCTGTAGGAAAGCTGATAAAATCTCGAGTTAGGGGAAAAAAAACGTTTACTAGAGTGTATTAAACGGTTTGGTCTGAGTTGCGTTTTGAATTTCTCTTGTCAATGACAGATCTCTTATCGGATTACAAATATCACATAAAGTATTTCAATTATGAAAAAGAAATACTAAGATAACTGGAAAAATTATTTTGTTAATTAAGTCAGTAATATTATATTTTTACGATTTATTTTTGTAAAAGTAATGCTAGTTGTGAGATTTTGAGGTTAGAAAATTTAATTATCCCATATATTAATGGAGTATATTTTATTTTCATTTGAATTTCATTACGTATATTTTCTGAAAAAATGTTTTTTAAACAAATTTAAGGTTTGTTTAAACAATGAAACATTCATTAAACAATGGTGGACAATATTTGACTGAAGAAATAGCAATAATTATTAATTTGAAAAATTGAGAAAATGATTATTCAAACAAATTCAATCTGTTTAAATAATTGAAAATTAATAAATCAATGTTAATCAATATTTCACTAGTCTAATAGTAATAATTTTTAGGAAGAAACGAAATTTCGAAAGAAAATTTATTTAAACAAATTAAATTTTGTTGTTAAAATAGATTTGTTATTTAATAAACACTTGTAATTTAACGTGGTGTTGGAGAGAACTAACAGACGCTAGTCTGTTAAAGCTGCACTGAATTTGGCTTATTCCTTTATTACTTTCACTTCTGCACCCTGACCACATGAATAACTGCTAAACTTTTTACCTTATTCAATATTTCAGGATAAAAATTGATAGAATGACTTATAGCTTAAAATCCTGTTCTAATTAAAATATAAATCATTAATCCGCTTGTTGACATTCTACCGGCAATTTTTATGGTTATGCTCATAACCAGCAATGAAGCTAGAACGGGTTTAGCTGGAATGAAAAGACAATTTTTTCACTAAATTTTTTTGCAAGTAAGTTTCCTCTATTATTGAGTTTCGTATTAAAAAATGTTACATACATTTCAAAACAAACATCTATTTATTTATTATATTTAAAAACAATGCACACGTGCTAACTTGTGTAAATTTCACATTTCTATCCGCTAGGAATTTCAGGCTTTGGCCACCGCGGGCGCTGCCTGTCATATCTGGTTCATATCAAGGTCATGTCCGTACTCAATACCCAGTAGTTGTGAGTGGTAGGGATGGAGAATAGCCACAAGGAGACCAAAGTAATGTAACGAAAAATGAGCATATTTTTTCGCGAAGTACACACGCTTGAACTTCCCGTGTGTCGCGCTAGTATGAACATTTATACAAATCACGTGGTACAAATATAGCCGCCCACGAGACAATCGTAACAATACAATAATAGAACCTCAAATCAATAAGTATCAAATATTATTTATGAAATTTTTGGGCCATGTAATAAATAATTATTAAATTAAAGTCATAACTTTTAGCGCAAGTGCAAATGTGGTCATACATTTTCTAAAAGTCGTACGAAACTTAAGGAAGGTAAGTAAGGATAACATGTATAGGAAAATAATTTCGGTGATTGAACGCGTTCTTTTATGATAAATTATTTTCATAGGTCTTTTAGTATTGTACTTACCATTTCGATATTGCACTTTCACTTCATAAATTATATATTTACTGTTCAGAGTATATTTTACAGAGTATTTAATTGCACATGAATTGAGGTTATATTAATCCTTTCACATGGAGGGCCATATTTGTACATATTTTCATACTAGCGCCACGCACGGGAAGTTCAGACGCGTGTACTTCGCAAAAAACCTGCTAATTTTTTGTGAATTCAATGTACAGGACTTTGGTCTCCTTGCGTCTATTCTCCATGGTGGTAGGGCTGGTTTTCGCAGGCCTCTGGTTTCGTCTCCGCGCACACTTATTATGCCCATGTAGCTTAATAACAAGAAAAGTAATTAACTTAAAAAATTCTGATTGTTGGAAATAACTTAGAAACTATTCACGGATGTAAGAAAATAAAAAAAAACCATTTATTGCGCATTAGGTCTCTTTCTTCGCGCATGGGCACATATAGCTTTTTATTAATTCATCTAGACATTTCCACTCTCTAAAAAATACATATGGATATACAATTTATTTAGAATCAGGGTGGCAACCTGGGCGCAAACCGAGAAATTACCTGGCAAAAATTGGGAAATGACTGGGCAAACACTGGGAAACGACCGGGCATTGAATTAAAAAATCGTTAGTTTACTTTTCTGATCGTAGCAAAATTTAAGTTTTCGTTTTTTAAAAATTAATTTTGGTCAATTTAGAAAAAGGCTTTTTAATTTTATCTACAGTTGCAGGACATATGAGTGAAAATAACTATCGTTTTTATTTTAGTACAGTGAGCTTCAGTAAAAAAATATAATTTCACTTTTTAACATTTGTTAAGAATTTACCTTTATTGCTTGAAAATTCAACTACATGCGGTTAAAAGCTGAACTATTTGTTAAAAATTAATTTTGTTGGAACTCAATATTTTAATTGAAAAGGGCATATGATACTTACAGTTTCCCCGGCTTTTTTCCACAGAAATGAACATTTTTAAACACTGAATTCGGAGATGCTATAAAATATCATAACGGACACACACATAACCTCGAAATATACACGCACATTGTTAGTAATATCAAAAAAATTTTGATAAAAAACATTTAAAAAAGTGTGTGGGGACGTCTGTTAGCATGTTCGCTATCATTTCTGAATTTTTAAGACAAAATATTTAATATTCTAGAAAAAAAGCCGGGGGAATCTAAAACTGGTAAAATCGACAATTTTCCAAGTATCACATGCCCTTAAGGGCATTTGACACAGCTAAATACCTATATCACCGACCTCACTTTATCAGTTCACTGGATGTTTTTTGAACCTAAGAACTTTTTTTGCAAATAAAATATCGAGTAACGGGGATTAACATTTAAAACTAAAAATTCTCAATTTCAAAAGTAGCTTTCTGCAAGATTTACCTCTTTGGCTTAAAATTTAACTTTTTTTGTTGACAATTCGGTTTTTTTATGTTCAAAATTACTTTTTTCTCTGAAAATTGGAACTTGTCTATTCTTGATTAAAAATTGCCTTCATAAGTTGAAAATTCAACTATTTGGTAGAAAATTCATGGAATTTGTTAAAAACTCGTCTTTTTGGTAAGAAAATTAATCTTCTTTTATGCAAATTCATTATATATTTCGACTTTAAATCTAAGGAAGTCAAAGTGTTTCATATTGAATTCATATCAATTGAAAGTGAGTTTTAAATAATAACTGATACGAGGGGTTTGTTAGCTGTAAGGCATAGCGTAAGACAAGTTTGAGATAATAAAAGACCCTGTGAGCATCTTCGTGACCTTAATTCTTACCTAAAAATCAGCTGATGTGTACAATGTGAAAATTATTTCGGAACTATTTATGAAAAAAATAAATAACCATTTATAAACACTTAAAACCCCTAATTGGATGTTTTTTCTTTGTTATTGCAAACTTTAAAAAAATTCACTTGAAGAAATAAATAAAATCCAACATTTTTTCAATCCTTGGTGGGAATTTTTTTACAAGTACAAAAAAGTATAACTATTTTTACAGGAAAATACCAATGAATATAATAATTTTTAAAATACTAAGAAATTCAGGTGGCCGTTTTTATCAAGGAAACAAATATCCGGTCACTTCCCGGTTCGAAAAAAATTATTGAATTATTTTAATTCTTTCCTTTTCCATTTTGTTGGATTCTTCGATTCTTTGAATTATTTTTATAAACTATTTGTATTTCTTTGAAATAGTGAATTATCATGAGCATAAGAATTGCAAGTGGTTAAATGCCCTACAAGTTTTTAAATTAAATTTTAATTAAATTAAAATTTACCATTCTTCCAAATTTTCGATTCAAAATATAATTTCTACTTTAATACAGTTCAAGTTTTTTTTTCTGTTTGAAAAATCTGTGTTTGTCCTTCTATTTTATAGATCTTTCTATAAGACTTTCTAGATTTGTAGACCTAAAACCACTTTGTTTTCATTAAAAGTATTATATTTAATCGAAAACTGAAGTTTCAGGTCTTACTTATTTTGAAACAATAAAACTGAAATAAGATTTATTCTATAATAGAAAAATGTAGAAGGTATTACAAGGAAAAACGCTGTGTCTTTCAAATAATATTAAACTATATTAAATTCAAAATTGAGAAGAATAAAAAGAAAAAGTAAAATCTCGAGACCAATTCAGTGACATATTAATGACAGAATATTGGCAAAATTTAAACAACCATTGTTATGAATACCATGAAAAGATTTTATTGAAAGAGAAACATTAAAATTAATATAAAAAAAGAATGATCCCACTAATTAATAAAGTAAAAAATGTATCCTTTGTGTCAAGAAAAACATATAAATTTTAAAAAGTACAAAGATACAACTTGAAAGTAATTCTGTTTTTTATTATTAAAAAAAGACAACTAATTTTAATACAAGTTTGATAAATAATTTAATGAGTAGTGAAAACCTTAAATTTTTCCTTGGCATTAAATTTAAATTGTCAATTCGACAATACAGAGAAGTGTAAATATTACTTCAGTTATACCTTAATTATGCGAAAAAATAATACAATATTTTAGGAAATTTTAAATTATTATATTGCTAGAAACCTGGGTAGTTAAAAATAAACAGGGTGCCTTGATGAATGAACTGAATAAAAAAGGCGGCGAATATAGATGGGAGCATAGGGAAGCAATAAAAAAGGGAGGGGCAAGGGGGGAATATTGGTAGGCGTCAAGAGAAATTTTGGGGAAGGAGTTAGGATTGAGACTTGGGTGAATGGCGCAGTTGTCTCGGGGATAAGATTATTCAACGGCAAAAAGTGTAGAATAGTTGCGAGTTACAATAATGCTGGAACCAAAAAGATCCTTTACGAAATTAAAGAGAAAGTAGATTATGAAAGAGAATTAGGAGAAGAGATCTTAGTTGTCTTGGATTTATATGCGAGAGTGGGGGATAGACAAGCGGACGATGAAGATGAAAAGTTCATGAGAAAATCTAGGGATAAAAAAGTGAACCAAGAGGGAAGGAGACTGATAGATTTCTGTGATTCAGAAGGTTTAATTATACGAGTAGCAAATGGAGCTTTTGAAGGAGATTGGGCGGGGGCCACCACTTACGTTAGGGACGAGGGAGAAGGGGGTGGTTCGGTAATTGATCTAGTCTTACACAAGGGGAAAGATGATGTTCTGAGTAAGATCCACCTTTTGGCCCACGATTGACTCCGACGACCTGGGAGTGGGATTTTCAGTTAAGGGACCGAGGGGCGAAAGAGGAAAAACTTCAGGTGGGGGCAAACCATTGAGAGGAGGAACCCATTCGGAACACGGGAGGGGGGGATAAGGGGAAAGTTATTATGGCACAAAGAGAAAACAATAGCTTATGAAGAAATTATAGCGAAAAGGTAGGTTGAAGTAGAAGAGGTGACGGACTTAGACTTAAGATGGAGGAAATTAAAATAAATCATTAAAGAAGCAGCCAGGGAATTAGGGATGATAAAAAAAGTGGGAGGCTCGCAGCTGAAGGAGTATGACTGGGTTGAGGAAGAATATAAGATTCAGCGGTATAAAATATTCAACTTATTAAAAATTTTCCTAAAAAATGGGGGAGAGGATAAGAAAATGGAATTCAAAAGAGAAAGGACGAAAATGAAAAACATAATGAAAGGAAAATTGAGAGAAATATCCGAGGAAAAAAGAAACAAAATTAGAGACAGCAGGGATATGGGGGAATTCTGGAAAGGTGTAAATACATGTAAAAGCAAACGGAAAAGGAAGGGTCCAAATATTTCAAGTAATGACTGGCTGCAGCAAATGGGAAAGTTATGGGGGGGGGGGGGGGGAGTAGAAAGAAATAAGGATAGAGAATGGGAAAAAATGGAAGAATGGGTGGAAATACACGCACTGGATAAGGATATTTAATATCGAGAATTTCTAGCGGCAGTTAAAAAGATTAGAAACGGGAAAGCAGCTAGGGAGGATGAGTTGAGTAGTGAATTCATCAAAAATCTTCCGGATATCTGGAAAAAGGAGTTATGGGTAATAATTAAAAAAGGACGGGAAAATGGGACGCTGAGGGAAGGCTGGAGAACCGCATGAATTTTTCCAATCCACACGGGAGGGGACGAAAATGTCAAAAATTATAGGGGAATAGCACTGTTGGATTAATGCGGGAATAATGACATGTAGACTCAATAGCTGGTTAGAGGAGGAAGGTAAACTGAGAGTTTCAGAGTGGTTTCAGAAGGAGAGGAACTTAGGAGCAAATCTTTATTTAAAATTCACTAGTGGGCAATAGAATTAAAAACAAGGGAGGAAAGCTGTATGCACACCTTTATTGACTTGAAAGCAGCGTTTGATACAGTAGATAAAGACCTGCTCCTGGAGAAATTGTGGAAAAAAGGAATTAGAGGAAGGTTTTATGACATGGTAAAAAGCATATATAAGAATACAGAGAATGAAATAATTACGGGAGAGGGCATCACAGGTAGGTTCGCAACAGGGAGGGGGGTAAGACAGGGTTGTACCCTCATTCCAGCTTTTTTTAACATATTCGTTGACGATATCGACGAGGAATGGGAATTCAGGGGTGAGGGGAAGACGGTAATAGGAAACGAGAAAGTTTACTTAAAATACACCGATGATATAGTGACTGTTACTAATGATGGAGAAGAACTAAGCAGTATGCTCAGGATAGGAGAAAGATACTTTAGGGACAACAAACTAGAGATTCACGTAGATAAAACGAAAAATTATTTTTAGGGGGGGGGGGGGCAAGAGAAAAAACAGGGTGAAGTGGATGATTTACGGTACGGAAATTGAAGTAGTTAACCGCTTTAAATACTCAGGATTTTGGTTCTCTTCAAGAAACACTTATGGGAATCACATTAGTTAAATGTCAGGGAAGGGAATTCAAGCAACAAACGCGGCATGGGGTTAATAATGAGAGCAGAGCTGAGGTCCTTGAAAGGTGGACTCTAGGTTTTAAATACACTAGGGAAATATGGGGCAACATATGGAGTGGAAATTTGGGGACTAACTAGAAGGGATGAAATGGAAAGAGTGCAGGTAAAGATAATTAAAATGGGGATGGGAGTAACTAAAAATACACCTAACTACTTGTGGAGGGAAGAAAGCTGGAAAGAAAGCCTATATATTTAGAGGCAAAACGTAGGGTTATCTTGTTTTGTGGTAGAATTTGCAACCTAGAGGGAGATAGACTGGTTAGTCTTTCTGAAAGAAGAACTTAGAGCGATTAGAAACAGAAATCCGTCCAATTGGGAGAGGGAGTTACTAGCAGCAGTAGAAGAGGAAGGGGCGCAGAACTGTTAAACCTTATGGGGAAATGAAATCTTCGAGAGTGGAATGTTTGAAGAAAAATTGGTGGAGCATCTAAAGAAGGGGAAGGGCAGAGAAAAAAGAATAGACATCGATAGAATCCAGAAATCCACTTTTAATCCGGCATATAAGTTTATTGAAAGGGAGTTGGGAGACTATAGCTACTGCGAAGACGAGAGCAAAACCTGGAGGGACAAAGTCATATGGGCAAGAATGCGCTGTGGTAACATCGGAAAGGCGGGAAATAAAGGTTACACAGAAGTAAAATGCAGGCTATGCGGGTCGCTGCGAGAGAACTTAGAACATATTTTGAACTGTGATACAGCGAAAGAAGCTTTAAGAGATCACTGGAAAAGGTGAAGTGATCTCGGATGTAAGCAGTCAATATGGACAATCTTCGGGGGGGGGGGGGCAGTATCAGAAATTTGTAAATATGTGAGGGAGTGGGAGAAACTGTTAAGGACAAGGGAAGAGGGATAACAGAAAGACAGGGGGTGGGGGAGAAACAAATAATCTTGAAATGATCTCAAGGAGTATCTACCCCTGAACTGGTCCGATCGCGTTCTGTGCCGACTTCGCGAATACCCAGATTAATATCTATTTTTGTTTTAAAAGTTCAATCTATTATTCAAGTCCCTAGAACCTAGCGAAAAAAGTCTTATGTGCTGGGGCAACCTCAATATGAGAATGTCAGCCTCCTTCACTGCTGGACTAGATGTTGAAGATATTTGGGTGATAGGCGCCGCATATAATTGTGATTTTACAGTTAGTGATGTTTGCTTAAAAAGTGATGCAAAAGTATTATTAGGAACATAAGAAAGATACGACACTGTTATAGTAAAAATTATTT
>NC_046665.1:38121754-38123619 GCF_010883055.1 Belonocnema kinseyi
AATATGTTTATCGATACGCACACATATTGTATTTTAGTATTAAGTGCGGAAAGGGGAAACAAATGTAAAAATCTGAAAAGAACATGTATAATGAATAAATAAATACAATATTTTCAGATTTAAGAATACACGTAGAAGAAATTTATACAGTGAAGTGTTCGAACCTTTAATTCACCATTTTTGTAAAAATTATATATTTTTTAATCATTTTTAAAATTTCGCTACAATTCTAAAAAAATGACAAGAATTTTTTTAAACTTATTTATATAGTATCTCGAAAATCTCTTTTTAAAAAGAAACCAGACAAGGAATTAATTTAACTAAACTTTACTCAAATTTTAAATTTAAGTAAATTCTGAATTAAACTAAAATTTATTTACTCTTTGAATTTATCTTAATTTCATTTAAATTTAGTTCTAAAAAATAATTTTTGAAATTTCACTGAAAATCTGAAGTACGAAAAGATTTTTAAAAAAATTTATTTAGTATCTCGAAAATTTCCCTTTTTTAAAAAGAAACCGTAAAAGAAATTAATTAATTTTAACATAATAATCAATATAATAATTTTAGGTCCTCATTAATTTTAATATTTTCGGCGTGCAGAGACAGCCCCGAGTTAGCTATACATATGGCTGGCGAAGGCAAACACGAGAAATAGAAAATCACCGGCACATTCGGTTTGGTTTCCTTGGTCCTACCCCTTTCGTAGACGTAGGCAAACCCTACTGAAAATTCCTATATAGGTTAATATAGGAGCCTATATAGGAACCTATATTGGATTCTACATAGGATGCTATATGTTTCACCTATAGGTGCCACCTATAGGAAAGGACATAGGATCCTATATAGATGCCTGCATAGGACACTCCCTAATAAGGTACCTAATAGTGCCTAACTGATGGTACCTAACTAATGATACCTAATGGTATGTATGTCTTTAGGTGCTCCTGGAGAACCAAACAAACTTCTGCGCAGCCGTAAGTGCTATAAAATAGTACTGCGCATCTGGATATGGTCCCATGCAGAAACATATACAGGATTCTACATAGGATCCTATACAGGAACCTACATAGTATCCTTTATAGGATCCTATGTCATTTCCTATAGGTGGCACCTATAGGTGAAACACATAGGTTCCTATGTAAGATCCTATATAGGATCCGATGTAGGTTCTTATATAGGAACCTATATAGGAATTTTCAGTAGGGAAGGACGCGGTTGCCACAGAAACCTAGAAAAGTTGAAGAGGGAAGAGCACCTCGATGCATGCAAAAATGTAATTATATACATTGTTCTCCCACTCCGACGCCTCGTGCCGCATCTAGACTTATAATAGCTTTGGCCACGGACGTCAGAAGTGACATAAGGAATAAAAAGATAGGTTAAATCAAGATTGGTGATTGGTGAGTGTTCAATTGATCATTTTCCAATGAAAGCAGATGGAACATGAGTAGAGCCAATCAACATCCTTAGAAAATGAAAGGCAGAGATTCTCGGTCAACATCCTTAGAAAATGAAAGCCAGAGTTTCTCGGTTGGTCTATCTTTCGATTCCCTATTCCACTCAAGGTTTTCTACGTGTAATACATAAATGAGGTGACACACGTAGAAAATATTAAAGATGGCGCGGGTAATTTACGTGGGCACTGCATTTGATTAATTTGAATAATTGAAATAACTTCTTATAAATCTGTTGAATCGAATTAATTTGAATTTTAAGAGTAAAAATGTTAAAAGCAAGCATATTCACTCTCGGTCCCTAGATAAAGATACATTTTCCGTCTGCATTCAAGGGGGGCGTAAATAGACTATAAGTTTTTAGTAAATAACAAACACAATGAATACATTGTAAGTGGGGGGGGGGGG
>NC_046665.1:38123629-38127654 GCF_010883055.1 Belonocnema kinseyi
ACGTCGTTTCCCCTTTCTAATTTTAAAGCGCCCCTTAGAAATAGGGTTCTGGAACCAAAAGAGGATATCGATTCTCGATTATTCGGTTCTGAAAAAATTGGTCGGTTCCGGGAATCGAAGAATCGACCGTGGGAATCTAATCTTAGACTCCGATTCCTCCCTTTATAAAAGCCCACGAATATTTGAAATTTGATTAAAATTAATACTTAATTTTAATTAAAATAGACCATTAATTTTAATATGAATTAATATTAATAAAAATTAAAAACAATAATTCGTTGAATCTAATATTATCTAAAAGTAATATTTACCTAAGTTAATTTTTAATATCGCGAGTACATTTTAAAACTGATTCCGATAGACGGAGCCGGAAAAAAATCGATTCTTGGACTTTAGGAATTGAATCCTCCGAAGGATCGGACTCGAATCCCGCATCCCCACTTGAAAATGGGATGCGATGTGACCGGACTCATGCCAATATTTGAAAGTTTTGATTACAGTAATTTATAATGTTTTACTTCATTATAAAAAACTGTAATTATTGGTACTATAAAGTGAACTATTTTCTCTACTTTTGTTAGGATTCAAAACCATACATATAATCAACATTTTATTATTCTTATACTCGCACCAAAAAACTACTAATAATACTGCACACACGTGCTAAAATTTCGGGAAACGCGTTCTTGCCCGTTATTGAACGGCACTCTGCCAGCGGCTTCGCTAGTTATTCATTGTTTCATGCTGAAAATTTTTCTGTATACATTTAAAATATAAATTAAAATATTCCTCAAAGTTCACTGGGCTCAGTGGTTTTTTTCTCGTCCTAAAAAATTCGTGCAATACATCTTTTTTGGACTCTAATAAAGCAGGACACCCTCAGGCTCTGAGAAGCTCTTGAGAAATTCTCCGCAGGCACTCAGGTTAAAGGTCTTTTTAAAGGTCCGGGTAGCTCGTTTAAATGGTCTAAGCTAACAGCTTTACAATGTCCTTTCCGAAATTGACATAAGAATACGATCATAAATAATAATCAGAGAGGCTGACATTGAAATAACAATTCGATCATAAATAACAAGCATTTCAAAGGTAGCGGCCTAAAACATAATAATTGGGAATCTACGGGTTTCGATTATTTCAGATATTTAACTTTTCATTTAAATGTTTAAAATTGGAATGAATATAACGTATCTCACAATGGAATGAGACACGCCAGAACAGACCAAATTTTTTCATTTAACTCCAAAATAGTAGATTAGTACATTAGTATATAAGTTATAATTGTTATGAAATATCTATAATGAGAGACATCATAAATTGAATAAAAGTGTTAATAATTCGAAGAAAATTCTAAAAAGGTTGATGACGGCTAACTACTGTAAATAACTCTACCCGGCCGGTGCATGACGAATACAATATGACCATTATTTTCCACTTAAAAGGTATACTATTTATTAAGTTTCGCAGCCCCTAGTTTTGTTTGGATATCCAAAAAAAATTGTACAAATTCGAGCAAAATCCGTTAATATTAAACAGTGCCCCACATATTATGAAGTTTCCTATTTATTTAACATGGAAAAAGGCAATTTCTTCTTAACCCCTTCACTGTCAGTGACACATATGTGGGGGGGGGGGGGGGGGGGGGGGGGGGTCCGTGTCACTTTGGTATCATGAAACATATATGAGTATCTCAAAATAAAATTATTTTAAGGGATCAGATTTGATTTTGCTTTGGTTTATTACGATTTTTGAGGTCGCTGAATTCAAATCTGATTTGTGTAAAACTTGACCCTCATGTTTTTGTCAAATGTCCACGTTTTGAGACCTTCTGAATCCGAAAAACAGGTTTTTACGAATGTACCTGTCTGTCATTGAACACGACAACTTTAAAAAAATTAATCTATTAGATTGGCCTTTGGTACACTCGTTTATTGTCCTAAAGTAAAAGTCAAGTTCGTTAGGCAGTCATTTTGGATAAAAATTCAAAAAGTAAGCGCATTCTGAATATTTTTGGACAACTTTTTTCAAGATTCAAAAAATCTCTGTACGGACATGAAAAAATGCAAGAGGAGAAAAATGTTGCTTTTTGAATGCCCTACAAAATTATCATAACAACTTTTTTTAAGTTCTCGAAAAATCGAAAATTCAAATTTTGACAGCACACAAAATAATGAAAAATTACACTTTGCGCTCAAACTATGCAAAATATGGAAAAGATGACCAAAAAAAATTGTGCACTTGCAAAAGATTTACAATTTTTTATTATCTACTCTTTTATAGGGTGCGCAGTTTTTGTTTCAATCGTGAAAAACATAATAAACAATAAAAAAAACAATCTGCTCGCTGCGTGGGCACATTTTCATCACAAGGTTTGCCTTTTAATTACTTTTTCTTCTCGTGTGTGGGTTTTCAAAAAATTGAATTTATTTATGGTTTTCATGCTATGTTTTACGATTAAAACAAAAACAGAATTATCAAAAAATCATTTATGACAAATTAATTCATTTTTACATTGTAATCAGAGAAGGTATTAGATATTTGTAAAATTTGACCCCCCAGTTTTTGTCAAATGTCAAGTTTTGAAACCCTTTGAATCCGAAAAACAGGTTTTTACGTCTGTAAATCTGTAAACCGGTCTGTATGTCTGTATTCGAGCACAATAGCTTTTGAAAAAATAAATCTATTAGATTGGCTTTTAGTAAACTCTTTTAGTGTCTTTAACTAAAGGTCAGGTTCGTTACCCAGCCATTTTAGATAGAAATTCAAAAAGTGAGCGCCTTTCTGAATATTTTTGAGACCACTTTTTTCAAGTTTGTAAAATTCTCTGTACGGAAATTCATAGTATTCAAAAAGACGAACAATTTAGCCACGTGACTTTCTTTGATAAAACCAAAAATTAGCGGAGTTATATATAACTTTTTTAATTTTATTGAAAAGTCGAACATTCAAATTTTGACAGCATAAAAAATAATGGAAAATCAAAAATTAAATTTTTTTCATGCAGCAATTTCTCAGTGTTTTAAAGATTTTCAAATATATAAATGAGTTTTCAAACAAACAAAAAAACGTATATATAGGCTCATCAAAAATTATCGGACCCCCCTCCCCTATCAGAGAAAATATGCGTTTTCGTGGGTAATGTTTCACGGTTTTGGACGAGGATCTGAATGGTGGCCTTCAAGCTGACATTGGCGTTGACCTTCAAGGTTACTTCAAGGTCAACTTTAATTTTTGAAATGAAAACCCCTATTTTTGACACCGTCAATCGAAAAAACGCAAAAAATTACGTTTAGATAGGCATCAAATGCGGGTGACCCGATGACCTTCGAGGTCATTCCAGTATCGTGTAAACTCAAACAAGGTCTAGATGGCTGATCAGCGAAAATATGCGTTAAAAAAAGAGTTAAACATTGTTTCCAGATCCAGTCGACTAAGGCGGGATCCATCGTAGGTCTCATCAGTCCAAAAAAAGAACCCTATGTGGATCCGACCCGCAGAGACGAACACCATTGACGGTCTCGTCAATCCACAAAAAAAGGTCATATGTGGATTCGGCCAGCTAAGGCGAGATGTTCTCATCAGACCACAAACAAAAGTTTGTCTGTGGATTCGGCCAGTTAGTTAGCCAGTTAGTCGAGATGGTCTCATCAGACCACAAAAAAAAGTTCGTAGGTGGATCCAGCCAGCTAAGGCGAGATTCATAGTAGGTCACATCACAAAAAAAGATCGTATGTGACCACTTTACAGCAAATGTTCAAATTGATGTCCATGCACAGCTTGGCAATGTGCCAATCTGTTATACGACCCTGGAATGGCCTCGAAGGTCATCGGGTTACATGACCTTGATGCATATCTAAATGTAAAATTTTGCGTTCTTTTGTTCGGCGGTGTCAAAAATAGGGGTTTCCATTTGAAAAATGAAAGTTGACTTTCAAATAACCTTGAAGGTCAACGCCAAGGTCACCATTCAGATCATCGTCCAAAACCCTGAAACATTTCTCACGAAAACGCATATTTTCGCTGATAGG
>NC_046665.1:38127664-38141465 GCF_010883055.1 Belonocnema kinseyi
TTTATGACCCTGTATATGTTTTTGGTTTCGTACCGAAATGAGGGCCAGAAATGGGAAAATGGGACCATATGAACTCCCATCTAAAATAACACTGCTGAAGGCACCACAACTGCGCTGTAGAAAACGATGCGATACAAAACTCAATTCAGAAATTCTGTGACACTGTGGCTAGGGATATAATTAAGAATTTAAAGAACGATAAGGTTGCTGTTTAGACAGTATGTGTCTGTTTTAATTTCAATGTACCTTCTTAATTGTAATAATATACATTTATGAAAATTATATACAATTTTAGGGACAAACTCGAGTGCGAAGCACGAGATATACCTGATGAGCATGTGTTCGTTAAAGCCGAAAGAGCTTTAACAAAAGAGAATTCACAATCACCAAATTACTGTTGTCGACACTTTGACTTTTAGTTTAAAAAAATATGTGCACAAATGTCGGGAATATATAAAGAACGAACGCGAAGCGCGAGAACCAACGGTCGCGCGCTCAAACTTGTCAGCCGTGCGTGGCACATAGTAAATAAGAAGAATTGTGTAAAAATGCATATTTTTCTTCTCAACCTGCGTCCGCCATTAACCCTTATGTTGCCACCCGGGTACCCTAGGCATACGTTTTGTGAAATAACTTTTTTCTGATAAAGATAGGCCGAATGCTTCTCAAATAAGCATGATTTAACTGATTGTATATCGAAATTTGCATTGCACATATTTTTAGAAATTTTTTAGCTTGAAATATCTTGCAATTAAAAGAAAAAGCACGGTGGAGCCGCCCGGGTACCCTGACAGAAAAAGCATAATTTTCATACAGTATATCATAAAAATAAAGTTGGTTATAATAGTATATGAAGTAAATATGGATAATTTTATAAATAATAACAAAATATATACATTTCTAATTGAATTTTCTTGAATTCTTGGACGTAATACCGAGCCTCCTCGAAAACAGGAAATTTGCGACGTAGCTGCGCACGTTTTTTTTATCTATTTCAGTACTACCAAGGACACTGCACATTATTAAATTATTATATTCAAATAGGATTACCTTCCTAGAATATGAATAATTAAATATTGATCGAATACACATAGTTACTTCAAGTTACAATGGACTTTTAACAACAATTTCGTTAACGGGGTACCCAGGTACCCGGGTGGCAGACCTCAAAATATCATTTTGAGTGTGTGTGTTGACTTACGACCCGTACTATGTGTATTCAATCAATATTTAATTATTCATATTCTCGGAAGGTATTCCTACTTGAATATAATAATTTAATAATGTGCAGTTTCTTTTAATTGCAAGATATTTCAAGCTAAAATATTTCTAAAAATATGTGCATTGCAAATTTCGATAGAGAATCAGTTAAATCATGCTGAATAAAACGTATGCCTAAGGTTACACACACACACACACACACACACACACACACACCCACACCCACACCCACACATATTATATATAATAGTATGCTAGATCCAAATGGTCCAAATTTACGTCCAGCACATGATCCCGCGGCGTTCGTCCTTGCGGACTTACTCCCTCACGATAGAAAAGCACACGTCGTCAAAATGTACACAGACTTTCGTATCCTTAACGCCCCAAGTAAGTTTATCATCTTAGGTAACTTTACTATGCCCCACGTCGATCAAATAATTTCCATCATTGGACGTAGTAATTTCACATTCGACTGCAAATAGAACCTTCATTTTATGTTCACATTTTCACCTGAAGTGAAATCACATTAGATTGCAAATAAGTACTGCAGTATCGTAAGTTAATAAGGTTATATATTGTAATTTGAAAATAAACTGCACATATAATTACTAGCAGATTCTAAATATCACCAAAGCTTTTTTTACAGTGTAGGTTTCTAGGATCGCTGAATTTAAATCTGATGTTATTTAAAAATATTAAAAATTGCGGATTGAATATGGAAGACATAAAATATTTAAAAAGTTTGGACCCTTATAAAATTGATTATAATTAGATTTATTGGGTCGCTGATTTCAAATTTTATGTGGTTTTAAAATTCAAAATAGTGGATCTAATAATTTTCAAAAACACAAAACAGCTAACTATCCCCGATTTTATCAACATCCGAACATTTTTAATAACTTATTCCTGCCATATATTGGATCCAAATGTTGAATTCAAAAAATTCAAAAACAGATGTCGATTTAGCGAGCAAAAAACCTACGTATCACCAAGTTTATTAATATCCGGGCATTTTCCATCATTCATGCCCACCATATTGCATCCGCCATTCTGAACTTTGAAAATCCAAAATTAGATTTCGATTCATCGGCCCCAAAAACCTAAGTATCACCAATTTGACCAAGGTTTTAATCTTTTTAATAATGCATCTCCACCATATTAGATCCGCCTTTTTGAATTTTAGAAATCTAATATTAGAACGTCATATTATAATATATAGTAATATTGTTTTGATTCTAAAAATGATAGAAAACGTAGGTTTTTCAGAGATAAGATTTTTGGCACGAGAAGTTCTGTAATAAAAATGTAACCTAAATTGATTAACTCTTAGAATAAAATTAATTCATTTCCAATTATATTCATTTTTTTTTGTAAAAATAGGTATATTACGAGTTAAACTTTAATCGACAAAATACTCTTAAATATTTAACCTTACCTATTAATGTTCTGGTGTAAGTGTCTATTTCTCTCGCAATATCGATTGCGCTATCTCCTTTTTCAACGCGATCAACTATTTTCAATTATTCTTCCAAACATTTTTTTCTTTTTCGGTCAAGCATTGCTAGCCATTTATGTGTAAATTAGTAGGTACTTTGAAATAAAGGAAGAAAGAAGTATTAACCACTCAAGTACGTTACATTGCATGTAATAATTTTTTTTTTACTTATTTTTACGCGCGAGTATTTTGTGTAATGCGGTGCACATGCATACTTTGGCAGTGGGGCAAAACAAATAGGAGAAGTCGCGATATTTGGTAGTGCGATAAATGGGAGGGGGGGGGGGGACTATATGTAATTATGTTAAATAGCTTTGTATTATTTCCATATAACAATATGTAAGGAATAAACAGTTCCATGAGACTAGCTTTGTGTCATTTTGTCATTAAACACTTTTCGAGGTGCCGTTTAGAAATTGGGATTTATATGTCTAACTGTCTTAGTGAAGGTTAAGAAGCAACCCTCAACAAATTTACAATGCTTCTCTGCATGGACGAGTTCACTGAGGACATTTGAAAGTGATGGAATATGCCAATATATATTATAAGCAACATTTTTTTACCACGAAAAATCGCATTTCCCAACTTGATCATAATAAAGGGTTGCCCTTCAACTTTTTACAAATAATAAGCGTTTTTGGCATGCTGAATCCGAAACTGTTGACAAAATTAGCCTCTAAGCTTTCTTTTTGAAGTTAAATCGTATTTGCATTCTAAAAAATTGCAATTAAAAAAAAAAGTACCATTTTTAGATATTTCCATAAACATAGAAATTTCGGCCGCTACAATTGTCAACAATGGCCCTGAAAGCGGTTTCCGAACGCATTAAAAAAAACTACTGGCAGTTCTCGAACAGGTAGAAAATAAATCTTCATGGTTGAAAATTAAAGTAATTGGTAGAAAAATACCTATATATTTGGTAGACAATTGGCTTTTTTTGTTTGTAGAAAATAAACTGCTTTTGTTTAAAAATGAAACTATATGGTAGAAAATAACATTGTAATTATTTAAAATTTTTCTGCTATATCATCAGAGATTGTACCTTACCGACAGTAGATCAACCCTCCAAACCATGAAGGCAGAAAATCTACACAATATCGATCAAGTTAAGAATCTTCAATAACAGAAAATGCTTAACGTCTTAATAAGATTAGATGGAAAATAATATGTTTTAAATTAAAATTATTTCTTGAAATAATTTTAATTTAAAATAACATGGTTTCAGATGAGAATTCAAGCATTTTGTTGAAAATTGGTCTCTCTTGGCTATACTTTACTTTAAAATTAATATCTTTTTTTGGTTTCCATACCAACTATTATTTCATTTTTTGGTGAGAATGAGCACTTTCCGGTTGAAAATTCAACTGTCTGGTAGAGCATTCGTCAGTCTCGGTTGGAAATTCACCTTTTTTGCACAAAATTTATGTAATTTATTAAAATATAATCCTACTGTTTGAAAATTTAACGATTTGTTTAAAAATTCCACTGCTTTATTAAAAGCTCATATTTTTGGCTTGAAAATTCAAAATTTTAGACGCGGCCCCTAATCAGCCATTGTGCCAATCAGCGAAGAAGTTAAAAAACATTCTTCAAGGAAACGTGAAGAAATAGTGGCATTATCAGACAATTGCGAGAAAACAGTTTTCCAAGTGTCATTTTTTTCGAAATAGTAGCGAAATGGTGCAATCGCTGAAAAAAATGTTGAATAGCGCCAGCAATTTGGTGGGTCCCAGGTCTGCAATAAGCTGCAAAGAAAACTTACTTGAAACAGTGTTTTCGAGAATTTCGTTGGCGGATGCATCACTGATTTTCATTTTTTCAAGAAGTTCTGCACTGCGTTTTACCTGCTTGCAGTCAATCTGTGTATTCAACGTCGCAGTTTTATCAACCTCCGAATTAGGATCAATATTTAAAATTTGATCAAGTACAGGCGTAACGTCCCATTGTTCCGTCTCAATAAGTTTGACTGTGCCAGTCCTTTTATTATGAAGAACTAACATTGTGCACATTTTTTCTCCATCGTAATTTGGCCTGCTACCTTTGTATACAGTTTTTCCGTCTGATAAGGACAATACCGTTTTTCCACTTTTTTCATCAAAGGATACATCACTCTTCAGGTTATTGGCCCCATCATTTTCCGGCTGGCCACTTACGAAATTTACTGGAAAAAATAAGATTTTTTAGAAACTTGAACAATATTTAGTAATTTCAAAAATTAAGATTCAGAACATTTAGAGGTAGCTAAAGTTGTTTTATGGCCGATATGCTACTTTTAGTAGTAAATAATAACAATAATAATATTCTTTTGTGTGAAAAATACGGGTCATAGTTGGGTGAGCATGGTAGGTCTGCCTTGAAAGATGTTTTGTTTATATCTGGGTGGTAAGTTTCTCCCAATATAAGACTAATTTACTTGAAGTGTCAACCCAAAAAAATTTTGTTTACACAAGTTCTAAAATTCGTTGAAAAATAAAAAATTTAAATTATCTTGAAAATGGCTCAATCAATTTTGATGACTTTAATGTGAATTGTACAAGATATCACAGCAGTTCTAAAAAAAATGTAGAATTAATTCTGGCAATTAGAAAAAGTTAAATTTTTTTTTGTCATTTTGAAGAAAAAAAATTTCCAATAAAAACTTTTTTATGCCGCCCTAATCTTTTTTCTTTTAAAGAGACTCACACCCTTAGTCACAACTTATATTTTTGCCAGTATGATCCCAATAATGCTTCATAGTAGCAAAAAAAATTGTTTTTTTGGCACCGAAAAAGCGTACCAATTCATTGAAACTAGGGGTCTTCTTAATTTTAACTCATTACTTTCTCAAATGCGCATGTATCACTTGAAATTGTATATAGTTCGAAAAGACTTTATTGCATAAATTTTACTTTGCATGATGTACTTTTTTCCTTTTTTGTTTTCTATTAAATACACCATAAAAAAATACATCAAAATACGATCATAAATAACAAGCAGAGAGGCTGAACTTGAAATCAGAATTCGATCATAAATAACAAGCAGAGAGGTTATCTCAATAGACTAATATATTATAGCCAGAGATCATCTCTGGTATAGCCGACACAAGGACCTTGAAAAGGACCCAAATCTCTTTGAAAATCTCTGAGACTAAATGATTCAAATCGAACCTGCAGTCTCAAGCCGGCCAGGCTATTTCACCAGAGAATTCTATGAGATTTCTAATAGATGAATTTTTTTAAAAATAATTATATCCTCAACGAAATAAAGTCAAACCTAGATTTAATTTCAATTTTGGGACTGAGCCCGACAGCCTCGGAACTATTTTATCTCTTTTCTGTTTTTTCTCTTTCTTGTTTCTCTGTTTTGTGAACGTTTTTAAAAACTGAATTCAGAGATGCTATAAAATATCATAACGGACGTCCCCGGACTCTTTTTTGAGGGATAATAACAAAAAAATGTATTGTGCTAAATAAAAATTTTATGCACATGCATTATTTTGAGGTTACGTCGCTTTTCATCTCTGCCTTTCCGATAATCTGGAAATTATTATTGAAATAAAATTTTTTCATTGACCACAAAGAAGGTTAGTTCCGGGACATTTGTTACCATGTGTACTTGCAAGTCCAAAGTTTTCGACCAAAAATATTGTGTAGTTTGGAAGTGACGCTCGGGAAAATTGTAACACACATAACCTCGAAATATACACACGTTGTTAGCAAAATCAATTATTTTTTTTTAGAAAAATAAACACAAAAAAATGCGCGGGGACTGTCCGTTAGCATGTTCGCTATCATTCCCCATATTTTGACGACAAAATATTTCTTATCCTAGGAAAAAATCCGGGGAAATCTAACACTAAAAAAATCGATACTAATTCCTAAGCGCTATGCAAATTAATCACGTTTTGCTAAATTAAAACTTTTTTGAATTAACCTACAAAAAAAAGTGTGTGGGGACGTCCGTTAGCATGTGCGCTATCATTTCCCAAAATTTTATGACAAAACATTTATTATTCTAGAAAAAAAGCCGGGGGAACCTAAAAGTGGTAAAATCGACCATTTTGTAAGTATCACATGGCCCTTAACCAACAAGAATTAAGTTTCAACCAAAAATAGTTTGGTGTTTTTATTGGGTTTATACTTATTAGGTACGAATTTAAGCGAAGAAACGAGAAAAGGGTTAAGTTTCTTCAAAACAAGGAAAAAACAGGAATTCGGTAAAAAAGAGGGAATAGGAGAGTGAGCATTCTGACGTAAATATATTTTAACTGTGATTTAAAAAAGATAAAAAATTAATAAAATAATAAGAAAAAAGAAGGGAATCCGTGGCGGAAACTTTTAAGAAATATGGGGGGGGGGGGGAACAAAACATGAGGCTAGGAGTACCAACCACAGTACCTTGCCCCTCCATAGTCGTTACCCCTGAAGGGGATTTCCTTTACTTTCTTTTTTTTCTATTATATTTTTTAATTTTAAAAATGATATTTAGGAGTTAAAATTCTTAGAATATTAAAAAAAGTACATAATAATATTGAGATTCTCGATATTTAATATTGTAGATTATTTCTTACCAATAATAGGCGGAACAGAATTTTGGTTTTTCCGATCAATCATGATCACATCAGTTATTAAGGCTTCGATTTTCATTTTGCATGTGTGTTTAATTACAATTAAATGAATTCGTCATTTGATTGTTTAGAATGATCCTTTTTCAATGCCTTACAGGTTATAAAAAATGTAGCAATCATTTCAAACAGCATGCACATGGCTTCATGCCGGAACGGGAAAGAAAGGGTTTCCTTGTATCATAGTAGAATTTCGTATGTCAGGGTGGCATCTCATGATTGCTGAATTGCGTTTTGCCTAGTTCGTCATTTCACTAGACATGTCAGCCAATAATATTATCCTAGTTATTCAGAGAAACACTGTGATTGGCTGAAATGTCTAGTGATTTGACGTATTACGCAAAACGCTACACAATTCTGCAATCATGGGACGCCACCCTCAGGGGCAAGGAAGCCTCGTAGATTTCAATTAGGTAGTTCACTTCAACCATCAGCTAACTTCACTTTATTAAAAGCTGAGGGGAAACCAATGGATCAAATGCTTGGAACCAAACTGTATTTCTGTAATATCTTTGTAATTAATGATCATTATTATAATTAAATTATTTCATTGAATATCAATTAAAAAATAAAAACAATTTTTCCAATACACATATATAAAAAATTTGCTTTTACAAAGATATTAGCAGGATAGGGCAAAAATGAACTGAATCCCATGCATTTGGTCCCTTGTTATCCCCTCAGCAATCTACGAAGTGAAGTTAGCTGATGATTGAAGTGAAAATACCTAATGATGCCAATGTTAATAATAGATACATTTTGCCTAATATCTTTGATGTTACTCGTTTAATATTGCAAAACTGTTTTCTATCAAGACTACATAAAAAATAATAATCAATCAGTTACATTTTTAAATAATTATATTTTTTAAAGCAAGAACTAGAATAAAATAAATTATAATTTTACAATACATACAAGTTGTAAATAGAATCAATATTTTAACAACTTTGTTGAAGGGCATGTGATACTTAGAAAATTATCAATTTTACCAGTTTTAGGTTCCCCCGGCTTTTTTCCTAGATTAATAAATATTTTGTCTTAAAAGTTTTGAACTTAAAGCGAACATGCTAATGGACGTCCCCGCACACTTTTTTTATGGTTTAGTTAAAAAAATGTTAATTTTGTTAAATTTGGTGTGTGTGTGTGTGTATTGCGAGGCGCACACGCATACAATTTTATTTAGCACTGCAAATTTTTTTTTGTTATCATCCCTTAATAAAGAGTCCGGAGACTCCGTTATATTTTATAGCATCTCCGAATTCAGTATTAAATTTTTTTATATTTTTGTGGGAAAAAAACGGCGGAACTGCACCCGCTTGACCACACGACGAAGTATCACATTTTTCTTCAGAAAATTCTTTTTATATTTTATTTTATAATTATTTAATATTTTCTACGAAATCCATTTTTAGGATTACACTTAACTTTTTATTCAGATTTAAATCAAAGATATATTTTTCTTTGTCAGGAGTACTAGACCCTCTGTTGATGAGGGGCGAAATAAAAAATGGCGCTTGGTGTGCGGTTGCTTATAATATATGAGGGTAAATAAACTTTAAATATATGTTTAGTGCTTATATACGAGGGAAATGTATACTTTTAGTAGAAATTGTACCTGAAATGGGATATATAGTGAACTTTGGTAATCCTAACATCACATTACAAGTGACAGCCATAAAGGATTTATGAACATTTTACGAATACTATATAATAAATATTGCTTAAGGGCATGTGATACTTAGAACATTGTCGATTTTACCAGTTTTAGGTTCCCTGGATTTTTTACTAGAATAATAAATATTTTGTCTTAAAAATTTGGGAAATGATAGCGAACATGCTAACGGACGTCCCCACACACATTTTTTTGTAAATTAATTTTTAAAAAGTTCTAATTTAGCAAAATGTGATTAATTTGCATAGCGCTTAGGAAATAGTATCGATTTTTTCAGTGTTAGATTCCCCCGGCTTTTTTCCTAGGATAAGAAATATTTTTCCTTCAAAATATGGGAAATGATAGCGAACATGCTAACGGACGTCCCCACACACTTTTTTTTGTGTTTTTTTATCAAAAAATTTGTGATATTGCTAACAACGTGCGTGTATATTTCGAGGTTATGTGTGTTACAATTCACCCGAGCGTTACTTCCAAACTACACAATATTTTTGGCCGAAAACTTTGCAGGCAATCAAAATAGTTTATTTCATAAATAATTTCCAGATTATCGGAAAGGCAGAGATGAAAAACGACGTAACCTCAAAATAATGCATATACATAAAATTTGTATTTAGAACAATAATTTTTTTTTATTATCCCTCAAAAAAGAGTCCGGGGACGTCCATTTTGATGTTTTATAGCATCTCCGAATTCAGTTTAAAAAATTTTTTATTTTTGTGGAAAAAAAGCCGGCGAAACTGTAAGTATCACATGTCTATTTATCTTTTTATAAACAAAAATAAATGAAAAGCCTATCTTTTCAATGTTATACATATTTAATGAATATTACAAAATATTAGTATAAAATAATACAAGACATCAAGGGATGAGTTCCGTATCTGAAACTGTAATTAATCTTTTATAATAGGATTTCAAGGAATTCTTTATTTTTAGGTAGAAAATGAATTATTTAATTCCAAATGAGCTTTTTTTTATTCAAGATTAATTTACATCTAATATTGATGAATAGCATTTACTACGATTTTGTAGCTTACGTTGATGATAATCATATTCTTTAAATAATGAACTTTGCATTTTTACACCACAATTTTGATAAATCAATTTAGTAAAATTTTTGAACGCGCATTGTAATAATCAGCAATGACCTTATATGTTGAAAAACACATGTAATAAGCTTGTTGCCACTTGGTAAATTCTTCCCTGAAAATCTTGGTTAAGTCTCCCCAACATTAGTTCATGCGTTCAATGTCATAAAATTTTTAGAAATAACTGTTTCAATATTTCGATTTATACCAAATCATTACACTACTTTGTAAGGCAAATTTCTGCCAATTTTCGATTATCGAGCTTTGTTAATTCTCCCACTTTACCCTGGACTTATCACATTAAAGTTTATGAAAACATAAATATTTTGTTTAAAATTAAAATAATAATTATTATATTTCAAATTACATTGAAATTAATGAAATATTGTATTCAAAATAACACTTTCAACAAATAACTATTTGAAAAATTATCATGTGGGGTGAAGGTGTTGTAAAAAATTTGGTTGATGGTGATAGATGGAGGGTCAAGGTGTTATAACTGTTTTACAGAAAAATAGTCTTTTGACTTAAAAGTTTAAGAAGTGGGACAAATTTGTTTATTTCCTAACTGGCAATTCTTTATTTGTTTAAAATTCGTCTTTCTCGTTGAAAAATTCATAATTTTAATTAAAAATTCATCTCTTTGGTTAAAAAATTTACTATTTTTTTTCGGAAATAAATTAATTGTCTGTGTAAAAACTAACTTTGCTACTTTTGGTTTAAATTGGAATTTCTTATAGAAAATTAATCTTTATGATTGAAAATTCGTTTCCCTATTTTACAAAGCATCTCTTGGCTGCATCTGCATTCGTTGAAATATCAATAAATTACATTTTCTATCTAAAATTCATATTTGCAGGTTAAAAAGTCAACTACTTTGTTACAAATTTACATGCTGGTTCGAAAATTCAACTCTGGTTAAAAATTTAAATATTATGTTGAAAATCTTTTCTTTCTGTTTTAAGATATCCATCACTACGTTTTCATTGAGAATTTTTTTTTAATGCAACTCTTTTTGGTTAAAGATTAATCTTTTTTGTTTGAAAATTTGGCCACTCAGTTTAAAATTTATATTTGTAGGTTGAAAATTTATCTATTTGGTTAAAAGTTAAACAATTCGGTGTCAGATGCAAATCTTTCATTAAAAATCAAATAGTTACTTTTTCATCCAAAAATATAACATTTTAACAAAATGGTTAAACTTTTAAGTAAGTAGATAAAATTTCAACCAAAAACTAAAAAATATAATTATTCTAAAACAACAACAGCTGAATTGAATAAAAAAATTCATTTCAAGAAAATTTTTAACCAGAGATACATTTTTAACTAAAATAATGAATCTTCTACAAAAAAATTAATTTGTAAAAGGTCGTTCAACCTTAAAACAATTAGAGAAATTTTCAACAAAAAAGATTATTTCTCAACCAAAGAAAGAAAGAATTTTCAACTAAAATGATGAATCTTCAACCCAAAAAAGATCCATTTTTACTCATTTAGTTTAATATTTAACCAAGTAGTCGAATGCAAACAAAAAATACAAACTTTAAACAAAATAATTGAGTCCTCAACAAAGGAGCTTTAACAAAAGATAATTTACAACTACCAAATTACAGTTGTTGATGTATATATGCATATATTATCGAGCGGAAAGATTTAGAACGAACAAAGGAAAAAGAAAAATATAAAAAAAATTGTTGAGTTTTCCACCCAAAAAGGCAAATTTAAAAAGCAGTTGAATTTTCAACTTAAAGGGATACATTTTCATTGTGTTCATGTTCAGTAAGAAAATCAAGTTTTTACACAAAGAGATGAGTTTTTAACCAAGAAAAAATTTTAGTCAAGACATAAAAAAATGCATCTAAATTGTTCAACATTTTCAACACAAAATTTAAAAAAAAACTGTTCCCTTATAGTTTAAAAATCAAGTAATTGGTTCAAAATTGGTCTCTTTTGTAAAACATTAATCTTATTGGTTAAAAATTAATCTTTTGAACATACAATTTTTTTATGACGAAAAAATAGTTTTCTTAAAATTTAATCTAAAAACAATAAAATTTCCTTCCTGATCGATTCAAAGACTTAAATTGGAGAATCTGCCTAATGGTAAATGGATTCGATCTCCTTTGAAGTAATTTTTATAAGAATTTTTTGGTTGAAAATTAATTTTTTTTACAGAAAATTAAACTATGACATTTTTGGTGAAAAAGTAATTTATTAAATTAAAGTTTAATCTTTTCAGTTAAAAATCTAACTAATTGTTTAAAAATTTATGGATTTTGATAAAAATTCGTCTTTTTTAATATAAAATTAATCTGCATGTTTGAAAATTCTTCTTGCTGATTTAGGATTCAACCATTTATCTGACAATTCTTTTTTTTAACATTAATTTATTGAAGTGAAAATTCAACTTTCCATTTTTGGTAAAAAACGTATTGATATTTTTAATTGCAATCTGTTTTGGTAGAGAACTCAGCTCTATTTTTAATTGCACTTCTTTAAGTTGAACACTATTTTTTTAACTAAAAACTGAACTATTTAATTTTTCATTGAATATTAAGTTCATAATTGAGACTTCATCTGTTTCGGTTCAAAATGAACCTTTTTGATTGGAAATTCAACTATTTTCTTCAAATTTCTTTTTTATCATTAATTTTTATAATGATAAATTGTACTTATATTACTTTTAGTTAAAAATGATATTTTTTTAGATCAAAATCATATATTTGTTTGAAACTTTCTAGATTTTGTAGAAAATTCGTAATTTTTTGTGGAAACGTAATATTATTGGTTGAAAATTAATATTTTTCATTAAGGATTGAGTTATTAAAAAAAAAATCCTTTTCAGTTTGTCAAAAACAAATTTCTTCAAAAGAAATTTCGATTCTACTATTTTTGGTTGAAAATTGATATTTTAAATTGAAAATTGTCCTTTTGTACTTAATAATTAAATTTTTTTAATTTTTATATTTTGGTAGAAAAATAAACTTCTTAATTAAAATTTCACCTTTGTTTCGAGGATTCTATCATTACATGAAAAATTCTTTTTTTGGTGAAAAACTAATTTCTTTAAGAGAAAAGTCGTTTATACCATTTTTGATAGAAAAATGATATTTAAAAAAATGGATCTTTTTTGTTAAAAATACAATTTTTTTATACCGTTTTTTTAACAGGGAAATTAATCTGCGCGGTTGAAAATTCATCTTCTTCAATGAGGGTTCAATTATTATTTTTTTGAAAATTCCTTCATAGTTAGTCAAAAATTAATTTATGTAAAATAAAATTGGATTATATCATTTTTGGTAGAGAACTGATATTTGAAATTAAAAATTAATCTTTTTTATTTGAAAATTCAACCCTTTGGTTTGAAAATGCACATATTTCGATGAAAATTCGTTATTGCGGTAGGAAATTAGTCTTCTTGTTTGAAATTTCATCTTTGTGGTTAGAAACAAAACTATTAAGTCTCACATGTCGTTTTTTTTGTTGTTAAAAATTACATTCTTTAACTCAAAATTTAACTCTCCCACTTTCGGTAAAAAATTGAAATTTTGAATTACAAATTGATATTTTTGTGTTGAATAATCAATTATTGGTTTCAAACATCGTCTTTTTTTATATACAATTAATCTTCTTGGTTGAAAATTCATCTGTTTGTTTGAAACTTCAACTATGTATTAATGTCTTTAAGGAAAATTTTCATTATACCATTGTTGGTTAAAAAC
>NC_046665.1:38141565-38151832 GCF_010883055.1 Belonocnema kinseyi
TTTATCGCTGAGAGATTCTGCTAAATAATTTATAGAACCTGCTTGATTTTAAGTGAATTCTATCTTATTCTAAATACTTTTTATAATATTGTTCTTGGATTGACAAATAATTAAGTTGAAAATTCTATTATTTGTTTAAAACCATTTTTTAAAATAAAAAATTAATCTTTATGTTTGAAATATTATCTTTTTTGTTAAAACTTTTACTATTTGGTGTCAAGTTCACCTCTTTTAATTAAAATTTGAAATAATCTGTAGAAAATTGTTTTTTTTTTTTTGATCGAATATTAACTTTTATAAACTACAAACTCAATTATTCTATTTTTGTTTAGAATTTGATACTTTTTTGTTGAAATTTCATCTTTTTAGTTAAACATTATTTTATGGTTGAAAAATTAATCTTTTTTCTATTATTCTTAACACAGATGCCCAAATTCGACTTTTTTTGTCTCAGATCGGAAAAAAACTTCTTGCGTAATTTACTATAAAAGAATTTTAACCGCTGAGAGAATCTGCTAAATAATGTGTAGAACCTGCCTGGTTATAAGTAAATTCTATTTTATTCTAAATTCTTTTTATAATAATGTTCTTGTATTGAAAATTAATTTAGTTGATAATTCTATTACTTGTTTAAAAAAATTTTGTTTAATTAAAAATTAATCGTTGTGATTAAAAATTCATCTTTTTTGTCAAAACTTTTACTATTTGGTGTCAAGTTCATTTGTTTTAATTAAAATTTTTAATAACCTGTAGAAAATTTCATTTTTTTGATTGAATATTAACTTTTATAAACTAAAAACTGAATTATTATATTTTTGTTTAAAATTATTTTATGGTTAAAGAATTAATCCGTTTTTTATTATTGTTAACATAGATGTCCAAATTTTATTTTTTTGTCTTATATCAGAAGAAACGTCTTGCATAAGTTACTTAAAAAAAATGTTAATCGCTGAAAGATTCTGCTATATAATGTGTAGAACCTGCCTGAATTTAAGTGAATTCTATCTTATTTTGAATACTTTATATATTATTGTACTTGAATTGAAAATTAATTTAGTTGAAAATTCTATTATTTGTTAAAAAAGATTTTTTAAAATAGAAAATTAATCTTTGTGATTGAAATTTCATCTTTTTTGTTAAAACTTTTACTATTTGCTGTCAAATTCGCCTGTTTTGGTTAAAATTTTAAATAACCTGTAGAAAATTTCATTTTCTTATTGAATATTAAGTTTTATATACTAAAAACTGAATTATTCTTTTTTTGTTTAAAATTTGATATTTTTTATTGAAATTTGATTTTTTTAGTTAAAAATGGAATTATTTGTTTGAAAAGTCCCGTATTTTGTTGAAAATTTGTGTTTTTTGTTATAAATATAAATATGACGACCCGATACATCCATAAACCTGAACATAATTCATTCAATCCCACATTTCTTAAATCATATATTGTTTAAAAGCTCATAAAACATTGGAAGCCTATACATTTTATACAGCTGTTTTGTTGTAAAGTTGAAGTGCAAGGAGTTTAATGGTACTTTTCTGATATTGAGTAAAGTTAGTGTAACATTGATGTACTTTTAGTTATAATCTAATGTTTTAGTTATTATTTGCATTCAATATAAACATTAAGTATTATTCCTGCGATGCATCGAATTTGTTATAAAATTTCATTGCTGATAAAAAATGCGGTAGCAACTTATTGAGATTTTGAGGTTAATATTACATTTTGCAATTCAAGAGCGTACTGCTCGTATTAAACAAATTTATCAAAAAGACGTAAGATGAAAACATAAAAAGCTATTTTTTATTTTAATCCTGATTAAAATAGTTTCTGTTTTTTACTAAACATTTTATAAATTTGAATAAAATCTTTGTGTAATTTGTAAGAAAAATTTCAGTAAAAGCTTAACTTTCTTAAAGTTTTTGTAGTACATTTTCGTAACCTTTCATGGCAAAAATAACATATGATAGATTTTCGTAGATATATACGGAAGATTTACATTAAAGTGGCCAAAATTATCTCTACCCTACCGAAAAGAATCTTTGAGTATATACTAAACATTCTTTAGGCCAAAGAAGCTCAGAGAAATTCTCCGCAGGCACTCAGGTAGATACTTTTAAAGGTCCAGGAAGCTCGTTTAAATGGTCTGAGGGCTTTAAAATATCCTTTCCGAAATTGAAATAAGAATACGATCATAAATAACAAGCAGAGAGGCTATCTCAATAGAATAGCCGACACTCAAGGGCCCTTTTTTAAGCTTTAGGATTAAAATTTAGAAGTAGATTTTTTTTTATTTCATAGTTAACAGCCTAAAACATAGTAATTCGGAATCTACGGGTTTCGATGACTTCAGATATCTGACTTTTTTTTTAATGCTTAAAATTGGAATTAATAGAACGTTTCTCGCAAATGGAATGAGATACGCCAAAAAAGACAACATTTTTGAATTCAACTTGAAAATTGTATATCAGTATATAAGTTATAATTATAAATAAGTATAATTAGAACATTCATCAATTAAAAAAAAGTGTTAATAATTTGAAGAGAAATTTAAAAACGGAGAGCGGATTAGCCACGATCAACTACTGTAAATAACTCTGCCCGCCCGATACGTGACGAATACAAAAGGAACATTATATTACCGTCGCACCACTCTTAAAACGACGACTAAAAGGATCTTGAAAAGGACCCGAATCTCTCAAACTATCTCCGAGACTATTTTGTTTCCAAATCGACTTTGTTTATAGACTCAAATGGGCCAAGCTATTTCGCTAAAGAAAACTCAGAGATTTCTTTCGGTAGGGTAATTCTGCGACCAGCAGTTCGCTTTTTTATTCTAAAACTAATTCCTAACCTCAAAATTTCGAGAGTTGTTATCGCATTTTCCACCAGCAATGGACTTTAATAACAAATTCCATGCTTCATAGAAATATTACTTAATGTTAATTTTTATATTAATAGCAAATAATAGCTAAAGCATTAACTTGTAATTAAAAATATACTAACCCTACCGATAGAAATCTCATAGTATATGCTAAAGATTCCCAAGGCTCTAAGATGCTCTGTGAAATTCTCCGCAGGCACTCAGGTAGATATATTTAATGGTTCAGATAGCTCGTTCAAATACTTTGAAGGCTTTAAAATGTTCTTTCCGAACTTGAAATAAAAATACGATCATAAATAACAAGCAGAGAGGCTTAAATTGAAATAAGAATTCGATCATAAATAACAAGCAAATGTCCTGTATTGCGATTGCAGTGGTACGGGTGGAAAGGTGGTGGTAAATGAGAAGCGTTGATTAGTATTATCGACCTCGAAATTTGATTCGATTATTATTCCCAACAGTGATTCAAAAATACTTGCGCATGCTTGAACTGTGAGTCGCTCATTGGCTCTAGTTCGCGTACGTATTTCAAAATCAAGTACAGACGCGCACCGTAGCCAATGAACGTTACTCAAATCCAAGCAAGCGCAGATCAAGCCAGCTCCGTTGGGATCATTCAACTTCAAGAAAACGCGTGAAACGTTCTATTACTGTCTAACTCAGGGTGACTCACGTGTGTCCCTTTTGCACGCGTGTAGCTATCAAAGAACGAGCAATCGTCACAATTTTTTCAATATTTTCCAACTCCGTCTAACCTATTCACAACTCGTGTTTCACGCATATAGCAATGAAAATCGAGTAGTGTGACAATCGAAATTGACAATATCGTTTAGAGATTTCATATTAAGGATAAATGGAACTTTATACTTACTTGGCGTTCACTACTTCCGCCACCGGCATAGCGACGAAATATTTTCTTATAGAAAAAAAACGCTTTTTCTTCATTTTTACTTAAAATCATGAATTGCTTAGTATTATTTCCAGTAAAATCTACATTTTCCAGTTCATCTCACTCAAACTCACACCACACACACCCAACATCTTGGGTATCCACCCCCCCAGTTGGGATAGCAACCGCTACTTTTCATTCATGGTTTATGCGCCTCTGTATACTAATTCACACAATTTCTTTAATTCATGCCCCTAGGGATGTGCAGTTACTCGTAACTGGAGGGTTTTTACGTAGAATACCTGAGTCAAGTATTTTACGTAGAACACAGATAAAATACTTAGTAAATTACGTGCCAAGATGGCAGAACTGTAGAACTGTGCATAACCTCACTTTTTGAATTTCTGGTGCGGGCATTCGTAGGATTTCTTTTTCTAAAGCAAATATTTTTAATTAAAAAATAATAATGTCAACTACATTGAAAGAGAGAAAACACAAAGACACTTCAGGCTTCCGCAAATTTGATGGAATGAGATTAATTTTAAGCGTGTCCAAGTAAATAAAAATAATCAAAATCATCCAAATGAAGCGCAACGTTTTACTTTTGCAACATAATATTAAAGAGTGTTGCTTGTAAGCGCCTTCTGGGACACAGTTATGTATATAATTTTTGACTATTGTTACATTTTTTCGTTTAAATATTTGTAATTGATATATGTTTTAATATATTTTTTAGGAATACCAGTGAATTATTATAACCTAAAAAGCATTCTTAATTTGTAATTTGTAATTTGGAAACGTGAAACGCAGAACGCAAAGTCCCATATACGCGTAATTTACATCGTGTAAGAAACTAGGCATGTAAAATACTTAGTCATTTACCGGAAAAAATACGTAAATTACCTAGGGTATTTTACTTAACCATCCCTGTGGCGGCCTGGCGCTTGTAAACAGTGCTCGCAACGAGTACCCTGAACTCTTCTACGCATGCATCGCGCTCGGTCTCTGATTCGTTGCTGTACGCGCGCAATTTGAAATGCTAAAAAATAACATTTTTATTGTTTATTATGAATAATGTCATTTTAACTAATATAAATGTTTATTAGACCGATATTAATGAATCTTGATCAAAATAAAAATTTATTAAGTGCATACTGTGTAAATAAGAAATATCCTTTGGTATTCACTTGTATTTTTCTTGCATATTTTTCATTATTTGAAAATTTTGTTATTTAAAGTTTATTAAAATATTAAAATGCATTGACAATCTTGTTTTTTAATAGAATTATATTAATTAATACAAAAATTTATATATTTAGAAAAAACAAACACAACACAACAACCATAACACTGTATGCATTTAATAAATTTTTTTTTTTTCTAGATTCATTAATATCGGTCTAATAAATATTTATATTAGTTAAAATGACATTATTCATAAGAAACAATAAAAATGTTATTTTTTAGCATTTCAAATTGCACGCGAACAGCAACGAATCAGAGACCGAGCGCGACGCATGCGTAGAATAGTTCGGGGCACTCGTTAGGAGCACTGCTTGTAAAGTTGGTACTCCAAAAATTGGAAATTACATTTTTTCAAAGAATATTGTTCATGCTGTCGATTAAATAATTTAAATAAACCCGGGAATTATTTGAAATTAAGAATACAAATATTTATGGTTTGAATAAAGAAAATATATATTGTCGAAACTCTAACAAAGTTAGGCAAATCCGGATTACAGCCTTAAATCTAACAATCGAAGAGAGTCTGAGTTGGATAACGAAACAAACTCTAGACTGTCGAGAATTGCTCTGATCTAATTCATTCAGCTTCCACCCTAGTTGCTTGTTTTCTTCATGTTTTCTTCAAAGAAATCATATAATTATATGTCATTTCTAATTTTGCCCTGCTGAATTATTTCCCCTGTGAACCCTGTGACATTGAGGTCTTAATCTATTTATTTTAAAATTTCCCCATCCCACTTTTAACTCAGCATTTAAGTCATCAAATATTTGTGTTATTTTATAGGGTCTTTTATCGTCATATTCTGAGTTCATTTTACCACCTTGAGCGTCGTTTTGCGAATAGACCATTTCTCCTACTTGAAAATTTGGAACATTTAGTTTCTCGTCGTAATATTTCTTAGATTTCTTTTTTGCTTGTCACAATCGATCTCTGGCTAAACTTTGAGTTTCGACCAGTTTTTCGCTGAAAGTTCTTATGAAATAGTAATATGTAAATGGGACTTCCGCAATATATTTTTAGATTCGGAATTAGCGCATGAGGACTTCTTTCTAATGATCCCAGCGATTGTGGGTGAATGGCGGTAGATTTTATTTGCTTAATTTTAAAAATACTGCAAAAGTTGGTCATTATATCACTAATGAAATTAGTCCTCTGATCTGAATGAATTGGCTTGGGACATCCGAATCTCGTTATAAAATTTTCAGCTAGAGCCAAAGCAATTGTAGTGGACAATTGTAGTGCCGTCATCATATTTGGTTAAATTATCTGAAATGGTCAGAATATATTTATCCCCATTTTCCGTGGTAGGTAAAAAACCCACAATATCTATTTCGACTTTTTCAAAGGCTTGAGTCGGAGTATCCGTTATTTTCACTAGCTGTTTAGTTTTTAATCGCACCAGTTTTTCTTTTTTACATTCGTCCCAATTTTTAACGTATTCCCTAACTTCTTGTTGTAGATTAGGCCAATAAAAATCTTGCCTAATTCTTCCGTACTTTTTACTATACCCTTTATGTCCTTCCACGACTGCCGAGTGATACTCTGCAGTTATTTTGGATCGATCCTCTTCTCGTTGTATTTCTGTTTCACCGTAGTAAATTGTTATTTTATAATCTCATTTCGAATAAATGTCTTAATTCTTGTTCAATAGAATCCCATTTTATTTGATTCATATCGTTGCCTATACGAGAGATGCTAACGGAACGTTTTTTTAAGTAGCCCATCGCGTCTTTTAATCCTCAAATAGCTTTTGAAACGTCAGTAATGAATGGCTTCGAATCGAAGGTTTCTTTAATGATTAAATTAAAAACACACTGATAATAATATTTATAAATAAGCACGTTTCTTACTTGAAGGTCCTCGGCTGACTGTCGCTTTAAATCGTCATATTTAAACCGATTTGCTTCTATTAACTCCCTATTCGTTTTAATCGCGAGCTTGCAATCTGCAGGTATAAACTGCACTAGATTATCTTTTCTCATGTACAGTTTATCCTTGCAAATGTTTATGCATGACATCACAGAATGTAGGGATAATAGTTTATCCTTGGCAAAAGGCTGCTATGAGGTATTTGACTATGTTAACTCGGTCTCCTTTAAAAGGTGTGATTCTTCTGTATTATCTATGGCAGGTTCTATTTGATTTAGAGGATAATATCAGTGATAAGGGAGGACTCCTTCCATTTCACTGTCCATAATAAATTGTCGCTTTAATTTACATTTATCACATTTTAAATAAATAATATCCTTTACTCGACGAGCTGATTTATCTAGGGAAAAATATCAAACTTTTCCTTTTCAAGGTCTACTATGTTCTAAGAGGAAAGGGGACAAGGTCGTTCGTTCATGGAATAAGCAGTGACCTTTAAGAAAATCTCTGTTTCGTTTTCGTCAGTAACTGTGTCCGTTAAATCATAATCTTGGCCCCGTATATAGTAATTCTGTCTGACCTCCACGACTTCGCTCAGTTCGTCACAATTTTTACTTTTCTTTTGACCAATCGATTCTGAAAACTGCCGACCTCCCGGGTAAACCACTGGAATGGCTTCATAACCGATCATTAGTGTCATCATTAGGTGGGGGATTAAAGTTCACATCAAAATTTGTCTGTTCCTCCTAAATCAGATTTTGCGACAACGCGTCTGCATTTATATTTGCGCTTCCCTTTTTGCAAACTACGTCATATTCATATTCGCAGGGTATATTCTAAGGATTTTTTAGAACTACCCGGCCTTAAGAATTTCTTACAACTGTCTGATCTGACAGTATACGATTTCTAAAAAAAAAGTTCCAAGATCTCGTAATCAGGCTCATTTCGCGCCCTCTCTCTCTCTCCCTCTCTCTCTTTTTCTTTTCCTCATGTTCCAAGTGACTTTTAGAACTGCCCGTTAGAATATACCCTGCATATTCGCTTAACCTTAACCGCCATCTTAATTATTTTGAACCTGGATTTTTTATGGTGTGCATCCAAAAGAGGGGCCTGTGGTCGGTTACAAGTATAAATTTTCGTCCGAATAAATAAGGTCGAAAGTTGTCAACACTAAATATGATCACTAGGAGCTCTTTTTCTATAGCTGAATAATTAACCTCGGTATCACTCAACGTTCGTGAGGCATATGCCTACTGGTAAGTCTCCTCCTATAGCTCGTTGACTCAAAATCCCACCTATTCCATAATTTGAAGCATCGCATGACACCACAAAATGTTCGAAAAAATCAGGATAACACAAAAGTGGTTCCTCACATAGAATATTTTTTAAATGATTAAAGGCCCCTTGCTGGAATTCAGTCCAATTAAAACGAACCCCTTTTTTTAACAGGTAGCTTAATGGTTTTGCTATTGTTGAGAAATTTAAAATGAATTGACGGTAATAGCCAATGAGCCCCAAAAATTGTTTAACGTTTTTAGTATTCTTTGGCCTCGAAAATTTGCGCACAGCCTCCATTTTTTTGGAATCTGGACGAACCCCATTGCGCGATATAATGTGACCCACATATGTAACTTCTTTTCGCAATAATTTGTATTTATCAGGTTGCAGAGTAAGTCCAGCTGCTTTTAGGCGGGCAAGCAGCTTTCTCAGCTTCTGGGTATGCTCTTCCAGGGATTTTACATAGATGACTATGTCATCCATGTAAACAAATAGTTCCACCCCCTGGAGACCAGATGGAACCTCAACCATGAGTCTTAGAAATGTGCCCGGGGCATTCTTCAACCCAAACAGCATCGTATTGAACTCAGAGTGACCATAAGAGGTTGAGAAAGCCGTTATAGCCTTCGATTCAGGGTGCATTTTCATCTGGTGACACCCAGAAGCGAAGTCAAGTACAGAAAAGTATTTAGCTCCGCCCAGCTGATCCCATATGTGGGTTATATTTGGTAAATGGTAGTCTAGTGGGCACACAAGTCCTAAACTTCTCCTATATATGTCTTTCGGCGGACATCTTAAGAACATCCTGAGGACCTTTTAAAGACATGAAAAGATCCAAAGGATGTCTTAAAAACGTCAAATCATATGACATAGAGGTACATTCTAAGGACGTCTTTAGACGGTGCCCCCTAGGAGGCGTCGCTAATATAGTCTTCTCATTTAACTGTCGATAATCAATGACCAATCGCCATTTTTTATTTTCCGGGAATCGGCCTTTTTAGGTACGATCCACACAGGAGAATTATAAGGAGAGTCTGAATCTTATATAATTTTGGATTGAAACAACTCCTAACTCCAACAACTCAGTTGTATGTATTTTTTGTTGTAGAACATCAGCGGCTCTCAGAACATCCCCATCTAATTTTACTTTATAAGAATATTCAGCGAAAGGACCGAGGAAACATGATTTTTCTTCTTTATTTAATTTTTCTAAATTAAATGACTTTATTACTCTAGCAAATCTCTCACCAATTTCGTTCTCCTTTTCGTTTTTGGTTGCCCCGTCAGCATTTCTTTGTGCTAGTAGGACTTCAAACTCTAAAGGCCTACAGCGAAGCTCGGTCAGTTTAATGTCATGGAGAGTGAAATTGGTAGCGAACACCTTTTACTACTCCATTTTGCGTTCTTGTTCAATTTTCACCTAAAAATACTCCATAGCCAGTATACATTCTTTCTAGGTAGCCCTCACTAAGGCCTGCATTAATAACAGGTAATGTTATTAATTTTCTAGACCTACCTGCCAGGTAAAGCTTTTCACTATACAAAGGATTAATATTTCCCAATTATAAAGTTACAGCCTGCTCAGAAAAAGGCATAGTGGCAGAATTTTCTTGTAAAAATTGCATTCCTAATAATCCACAATATGGAATAGGGAAATTTCCTGGAACTATGTGAAATTCTACATTTTTTCCTTTATCAATTTGTAAAACCACGGTTCCGCGAGTCCTTGTCACACCATTTACGATGCCTTTGAAAAAATAATCTTGTTTTTTATTGCGGTACAATGTTTTAATTAAACAGCTCTCTTTTAGCAGATTTAACTCACTACTGGCGTCAATCAGGAATGAAGCTTTGTTATTATGAAAATTTTGATTGTAAACATTTATCGTTGGCGAATTGATGACCCCTTGTTTTCCGATTGTGAGGACGACTCAGTTGATTGACGCAGACAGAGATTCTTGCCGCTCGCTGCTGCGCCCTGCAGACGAACATCACTGGAGTTTAAGGTGGCTTGGGCGTTTGGTGCCGTACAATGTGGGGGGCACTGTGGGGGCTATCTATCATGCGATCAGTCTTTATTTGAATTTTATTGATATACGC
>NC_046665.1:38151932-38160752 GCF_010883055.1 Belonocnema kinseyi
TGAGCCCTCCCATAAGACTACATGTTAAAATCACAACTTTTTAATAGCGTTTTTTTCGATAATTTCATCGTCAACCTTAGTATTTCTTTTTTGCAAAGTGATTTAGTATATTTTCTTTCGATAATATCAAATTTTCAGAACTGCCTGTGATTTTTTTAAAAAGCGCCCAAGCCACCTTAAAGTTTGCGAATTGGTGCTAGGGTTATTCTTACATTTTTTATTTGATTCTAATTATTTTTCAACTTTTTCGGCTGTCCGCTTATAGCAATTTTCTGCCCTATGCCTTCTTCCCCTGCAATAACTACGCCTGTAATCATTTGATATACAGCTTCTTCGGCCCTCCGCTTATAACAATCTAATACCCTGTGCCTTCTTCCCTTACAATAACTACAACTTTCTTCCTTTCGCCATTGCTATTGCGTTTTATTAGAATTAGGTGCGTAGGGAAAGATGTCGCGTTTTGTCTCACGTGGGCAATTTCGTGTTAAATTTTCCTCTTCTCTATAGTTACAACATTCGCATTATAACATTCCCTTACGTTTTGCATAGTGTGACGCGCGATTTTTGTTGCTTCGATATATTGGTTTGGAATACGAGCTACTTTGCGCACCTCTAACGGTATAACCTGTCTCAACTCTGGGTTCATTGATATTACTTAGCCCTCCAACTCCAATCGAAAATAATTGGCCACTTCAAAGTTATACTCGCTGATTTGTATAATTGCAAGTTCAGGCGACGACTGTTGCTCGGTTATTTCAATCATTTTATTCAGTGATTCGCGCACTCTTGCACCATATGCTATTATGTTTTCTCCTTTTTTTTGATTGATATGAGGGGTCCGTGACAAAAAGCCCAAATGACAAAGCGCCCGCCCAATGAGAGTCGCGTTCCGTGTAAAAAGCCCGTGAATCAGAGAGCGACTCGCTTTATCGCGACGGATGTATGTATGAGCACGCTCGTACTAGCTTTTTCATTCGGGGGCCTTTTTTACGAAGCGCGACTCTCATTGGGCGGCCGCTTTGTCGTTTGGGCTTTTTGTCACGGATCCAATATGAGCAATCTCGGATTGGATTGGAAGAGGGACCTAAGTTTGCCAAACGCCTTTTCATGTAAATCTAATAATTCATTAAGCGAGGTGTGCTCTTTGTTTTTAATGTAGAGCTCTGCCACTCCTCGAATTTTACTTCGTAACATTTTTATGAATAACGATCGAAGACCTAAAGTGACATTTTGTTCGGCAAATGGACATTCTCGGGCAAACGATTGCACAGAAATATTTATTCCCGAAAAAGCAGGAATGATTTGCACAAGTACTTTTAGTAGGGCACTATAAATATGAGTATGTGCATCCGCCATTTTCGGTCCATGGAGTAGAGCGAGTATGTATAAAACGTGTGCGTTAAACGCGAGAATTGAAGCTCGACTGTGATCAAATTAGCTTTTTATATTAATAAATAATATTTTGAAATTGTTTATAGACGTGCTAGGAAATGTGTGAATAAATATTTTTCTTTCAGAGTTTTATGAAATGGGGTGTGGAAGCTGTGATTGTGAAGACCACATACAGCCTACACAGGTGTTTATTAAACATAAGTAAATAAATAAATTAATTTAAATTAATATAGAAAAAGTATATTAGACTAAGTAAAACTAATGTAAAGAAGTTATTTGACGTATTTACGTTCCAATTGCAAATTTAAATGAAGGTAAACATAACCTCACTTTACACTGTATAGCATGTGCATTATATGATTTATACAAAATGAGTGTACCACTTTATAAATACTTTGTAATACATTAGTTTTCCTTGGTATAATATACTTTTTTATGCTAAATAAATAAGTTATTTACTTATGTTTAATAAGCACCTGTGTAGGCTGTATGTGGTCTTCACAATTGCATCTTGCACGCCTAATTTCAGAACACTCTGAAAAAAAAATTATTCACACGTTTTCTAGAACGTCTATAAACAAATTCAAACTATTATTTATTAATATAAAAAGCTAATTTTATCTCAGTCGAGCTTCAATTCTCGCATTTAATGTACACTTTTTATACATACTCCCTTTACTCCATGGACCGAAAATGGCGGGTGCACATACTCGTCTATTTAGGTTCTCTACTTTTAGTGCAGTATAGTCACTACTTTTAATGAGTGAGGCTCCATCCTGAAGGGATGATGAAGAATCTGCTCTATGATTATTTAATCCCTGAGATACAGAATCCCTCCTTTCTATTTCTTCTGATCGTACATTATTTTGGCTAAGGTACTATATTAGATGGGAATATGCAAGTTGCTATTCTGGTTCCACGCCAAATTCAAAATAGCTAAATTGATATCGAATTATATAAATACACTTACATGATATAGATTAGTTATTTTTAAATTATACTGAATCATTATTATCAAAACATGAATTTTATATCAAATTACATGTGACATAATACGAGGTGTGTTCAAAAAATAAGGTGACTTTATGGTTTTCTCAAAAAATATGAATTTATTCCTGAATATTTATGTTGTCCCCTTCAAAGTAATCTCCTTCAGATATAATACACTTGTGCCAACGCCTTTTCCAATCATGGAAGTACTTCTGATAATCATTTTGTTGTATAGAATTGAGTTCTTTCAGCGATGCAGTTTTTATCTTCTCAATCGTTGAAAATCGATGTCCTTTTATGGGTCTCTTCATTTTGGGAAAAGAAAAAAGTCACGGGGGGCCAAATCCGGTGAATATGGAGGTTGAGGCATGACTGTGGTGCTGTTTTTGGTAAGAAAATCTTTCACAAGCAACGATGAATGAGTAGGTGCATTATCGTGATGTAAAAGCCACGAGTTGTTTTTCCCAAGTTCCGGAAGTTTTTTGCGTATCGCCTCTCGCAAACGGCGCCACGGTAATCAAAGAAGACAGTGAGCAAAACCTCCACATTTGACCGAACTTGACGTGCTTTTTTCGGTCTTGGAGACTCAGGATGCTTCCACTGAGACGATTGGGCTTTAGTTTCGACGTCATAACCACATACCCACGATTCATCCCCAGTTATAACCCTTTTGAGAAAGTCAGGATCATTATTGACTTCATTCATCATCTCCTGAGCGATGGTCATGCGATGGATCTTTTGATCGAAATTAAGCAGTTTTGGAACAAATTTCGCTGCCACACGTCTCATGCCCAAAACGTCCGAAAAGATAGCATGGCATGAGCCAACCGATATGCCAACATCTTCAGCAACTTCTCTGATGGTAATTAGGCTATTTTTTAACACCATTTCTTCCACTGCTTGAATGTTTTCATCTGTTGTTGACGTGCTAGGACGTCCAGGGCGAAATTCGTCTTCGACATCCTCTCGGCCTTCTTGGAACAGCTTGTACTACTTATACACATTTTTCTGCCAAAAAAACAACACGAGCCATATAATGAAAACTGTGAACATATGATCGTGACGAGTGTACCAACACAACAAAACAAAAAATTTAAAACTTGAATGTACGTAGCCCGCGAAAATTGAAAAATCACCTTACTTTTTGAACACACCTCGTATATGAAATATTGAAATTAGACTATATGATTTGTTAACCCATACACTTACCAAAAAATAGTTCTTGCAAAAATTATGTTTGTAAACAAAATTTCATTCAGTTTAGAAATAGCCGAGCGCTAAAATTATAATTATATGATTTTTTTACATAAATATTAACAAATAATGAAATAATAATAGATTAAAGGTCAAACAATAATACAATACTTTTTTAAGAGTTTATTATGATAGCTATTTATATTTCGCATCATACGTCCTTTTTATTTGCGTGAGTTAATGTGCGTCGTTCTGTAGAAAAACGGGTTCCTAACCTTACTTTCTTCTGGATCTCATTTCGCTTTAATGTATAAAAAAAATACTCATAGGCAATTTAATTACATGTAAACATAATCTTCAGACCCCTATATTTGAATTATATTGTGATAGTCATAAATATTAGTAAGAACTTCGCATAAGCTTGAATTTAAATTCGGTTTCCATTTGTCGCGTCTACAATTTATGATCCACATTGACAGTCTTTCTCTTCTCCCTAGTGGAAAACGGCAAAGTTTAAATACATCCTCGCTTCTATTTTTGCATAATTCGTTTTGCTATTTCTGCAACTACTAAACCTAACTACTAACTACTGACCTAACTACTGAACCTGGAACATCTGAACCAGCATTGCCCTCCTCTCTCTCAGATCGATTAGCCTGACTATATCTTTGAATGCCTCTATTCACATTTGGAGGGTGAGTTACAATATCACTTATAGCGCTCGCTACATTGCCGGGTTCAACCGTTTGAACAACCTGTGCCGACGGTCACCCCCGCGCCCGATGTGGCACGCGAGGTGCAGGCCATTTCAATTCAAATTGTTTCTTGTTTGAATAAATAATGAAGTCAAAACATATTAATCAATGTAATTAAAAACTCGGTTCTATTAAATTTCAAGAGATATTAAATCCAATTAGAGATAACATTCCCTTTTACATCTATAATTGGTAAATAGATCTCCGTAAATAAAGTAGGTAGTGTTTTTAATAACGTAATAATTCTACCTTTTCGTCATTTTGAAACACAAGTTTCCATTAATTCTATCAAAACAAGAAGTGGTTTAACCCAGCAACGAATCAGCAATAAACATAAATGGACTAAAATTAAAAATATCGCATCAATATAAAACTATCGCTATCTAACCTTGTAAGTTGATTAAGTCGCTCGATAAGAAACCCTGAAAGAAATGTGCGAAAAATATCGCAATTCACTTATGCACTATGTCACTATCACTATAATCCTCAGGGTGATTTAGGCCTGCTGACTCAGGAAATCTGCCGATGATCCTCTGGAACTGCCGCTGATCCGCAAAGAAATCCGATGTCCTTCACAAGTCCCACGATGGACCTCCTCTATGAGAGGAAGATGTTTTTTTTTACTTTCTCTCCCTGTCTACACTGACCAAGCTACTCAATCCACCTTAGGCTCGGTCATCTCAATAAGGGAAAATGGAAAATTTCGAAAACTTCGGCCCGGGGGGTTGAGAGGCAGGGAGGGGAGTCAAATTAGTCCTCCTGCCCATCGCAGAGGGCGCTGACGCGAAACGCTGAGGGCCACGCGCGTGCGCGCAAAGTAAATTGTTTCTTCTCGCCTGCTGCACTGATGACAGTTAAACAATTATTTAAGATGCATAGAAAAACATGTTCAGTGAGTGGTTGTGGACTTAAAAAAATTAATGACAAGCAAGTGTTATGTCATAAGTTCCCAACACTACGTTGAATATGTTAACAGCCTTCAAAATAATATGTCAAGAAGAATTTGTAAATTGCAAATCAAAGTTGTTTATTAAAAAATCAAAATTCCAATGTACTTCTTCAATCGTAATGCAATTATTTCTATTCATGAAAATAAAGGCAAAATGAAGTTAATGAGACACAATGAATGAGGAACAGAATTATAATGATTTTCCATTTCTCATTTTGCGTTTCTTATTTGTTTCATTTTGTCTTTATTCTTCGTTTTTGGTTAATTATTTTGAGATTCAACACATGTAAGGATGGGCATATACATATACATGCACGAACACATGGACGCTCGGCGAAGCTCTCTTGGCCATCGCAGAGTGCGCTGAACGTCTCTAATTATTTTCTACAGAGTTGATCCAGCCTGATCCACCTGGCAGTTATATTAAAGAAAGGTTGAGGTGACAGGGCCATTTTCAACGAAGAATATGAAAGCCATGGTCCCAAGATGTCCTCCAAAGGACACTGAGCCAACGGTGCTCGCACCATGTCCAGAAAGGAAATTCACAGATAACGTTAAGGTTATTATTTTTCTTTTCACTTAAATTTCAGTTTCACAGTTTCTTTTTCACCTTTTTTGTTAATATACCGGAAGTCACTTCACTCGCGAGTGCGTTTCACGAAGAGTACCTTGAATATAATTTGAAAACACGTTATTCACTCGCAGCTGCGATTGATTTTAATAAAAAGAGTTTAAAAAATTGTTTGTTTTTCACGGGTTAAAGAGCAAATCCCACCGCTGTCACCATGTTACGTTTCGCACAGGTCCAATGGCTGCGAGACTCTAATTGGTGAGTTGTGCTATCGACTAAATTATTGCAATAAGCCCGGAAATTATTTGAAATAAAGAATAAAAAATATTTATAGTTTGAATAAAGAAAATATGTATTCTCGGAACTCTAACAAAATTAGGCAAATCCGGATTAAAATTTTAAATCTAAAATTCAAAAAGAGCCTGAGTTCGATAACGAAAAAAAACTCTAGACTCGCGAGAATTGATCTGATCTGGTTCATTCAGCATTTAAATAGACGGGTATGTGCACCCGCCATTTTCGGTCCATGGAGGACAGGGAGTATGTATAAACCGTGTTCATTAAACGCGAGAATTGAAGCTCGACTGTGATAAAATTAGCTTTTTATATGAATAAATAATAGCTTGAATTTGTTTATAGACGTGTTAGGAAACGTATGAATATTTTTCTTTTGGAGTTTTCTGAAATGGGGTGTGGAAGCTGCAATTGTGAAGACCACATACAGCCTGCACAGGTTCTTATTAAACGTAAGTAAATAAATTATTTATTTAACATAGAAAAAGTATATTAGACCAAGTAAAATTAATGTATTGCAAAGGATTTACAAAGTGGTACACTTATTTTGTGTAAATCATACAATGCATATGTTATACAGTCTAAAGTTAGGTTATGTTTACCTTCATATAAATTTGCAATTGGAACGTAAATACGTCAAATAACTTCCCTACATTAGTTTTACTTAGTTTAATATACTTTTTCTATGTTAATTTAAATAAATAAGTTATTTACTTACGTTTCATAAGCACCTGTGTAGGCTGTGTGTGGTCTTCACAATTACAGCTTCTACATCCCATTTCAGAACACTCCGAAAGAAAAATATTTATTCACACGTTTTCTAGCACGCCTATAAAGAAATTCAAACTATTATTTATTAATATAAAAAGCTAATTTGATCACTGTCGAGCTTCAATTCTCGCGTTTAATGTACACGTTTTATACATACTCGCTGTACTCCATGGACCGAAAATGGCGGACGCACATACTCATCTTTATAGTGCCCTATTTATATCATACATATTTTCTACCATACATCGGCATACTGATTCATCTGAGATGGAACTCACAATCTCCACGTGATTTCTTCGCAAACCTAGATTTGAAACTACGTCGCTCCAAAAGTCGCAGTACTTTAGCCAGTCATTCTTTCGCGCTCTTAACACTGATTACGTCTAAACTAAATTTATAATTGCTCGCTACGTAAAAAGAAATACATTTTCTCAACAGGCGATCGTATACATTTAAAAGTGTTCTCTGAATAATATTAATTCATACTCAATTAAGCGACTTTTACTAGAACCGTAACTTTCGTAGCACATGAGAGTTTATTTCTCTCTTAAGGGCATGTGATACTTAGAAAATTGTCGATTTTACCAGTTTTAGGTTCCGTCGGCTTTTTTTCTTTATTAATCAATATTTTGTCTTAAAAATTTGGGACATGATAGCGACCATGCTAACGGACGTCCCCACACACTTTTTTTTCGTTTAATTCAAAAAAGTTTTAATTTAGCAAAATCTGATTAATTTGCATAGCGCTTAGGAATTATTATCGATTTTACCAGTTTTAGGTTCCGATGGCTTTTTTTCTAGAATAATCAATATTTTGTCTTCAAAATTTGGGAAATGATAGTGAACATGCTAACGGACGTCCCCGCACACTTTATTTGTGTTTTTTTTTCAAAAAATTTTTTTCTATTGCTAACAACGTGTGTACATTTGGAGGTTATGTATGTTACAATTCTCCTGTGCGTTACTTCCAAACTACACAATATTTTTAGCCGAAAACTTTGGATTTACAAATAAACATAGTAACTAATCTCCCGGAACTAACCCTTTTTGCAGGCAATCAAAAAAGTTTATTTCATAAATAATTTCCAGATTATCGGAAAGGCAAAAGATGAAAAACGACGTAACCTCAAAATAATACATATGGATAAAATTTTTATTTAGTAAAATAAATTTTTTTGTTATTATCCCTCAAAAAAGAGTCCGGGGACGTCCGTTATGATATTTTATAGCATCTCCGAATTCAGTTTTCGAACATTTGCATTTTTGTCGAAAAAAAGCCGGGGAAACTGTAAGTATCACATGCCCTTAAGAATCCTTAACTTACATTCGATTATTTTAGTCCGGGACCGCTCTTAAAATTCTTCTTCTTAATCTTAAAACTGGAATATTTCATGTAAATTTGTCGTACCTGTTAAATTTGAAATCTCCCGCACTACCAGGTGGTGCACTATTTGTATAGAAACAAGCGAGATTTAGTTGCTCGTAACATTTTTGATAATGGATAATCAAAATGGGAAAAATTACAAATAGTCCAGGCGAATTAAATTTTGGAAAGAAGAAAATGGTTAAAAGCACTTGAATAATTGGAAATGGTGAAGTGGTTCATAATAAACGTGAAAAAGAAAAATGCCTGAGCAGGGGTGTGGCGGGGTTGATTTGGGGGGAGGGGGTAAAAGGGGCGAAAATTGTATTATTGTGATTTTCGGAGAAAGTTGAAATCAGAGAAAAAAGTGCTGAATAGAAAACATATAGATTATAAAAAATCTGCAACTGTTGTATCGGTTACTTTTTCACATAACCTCAAACTATGAGGGTAGTTCAATAAGTCCTTAGAATGACCAACAGATGGCGCGCGAATCGCTCCAAATCATCTGTTTTCAGTCAGCACCACTCCCGACTAGATA